>NW_020954589.1:20266747-20349979 GCF_900497805.2 Vombatus ursinus
CTCACCCCAGGACCACCCCTCAGAACTGTGAGGGCAGCCAGCTGTTGCCCTTGGGGCGGCTGAGATCTATCTTCTTCTCTCACCGAAGTAACAGACTTTTCCCACTGACCTTGTAAGTTGTCTTTGGCATTCGTGGGTTGAGAAGTCTGGAAACCACCATAGCTGCCCGTGATTCAGTCCTCTGAGGCCTGCTCCAGGGTCTCTGAGGCCTACTCCAGGGTCACTGCGGCCTGCGAGCCCACGCCGAACTGTGCTCCTCTCCCAGCCCAGCGCAACATATCTTTCAGATTAGCCATCCAGGTTGTCTTGGGCTGGAAATTTGTTTTACTCTGTTTTTTTTTGTGGGTTCTGCTGCTTTAGAATTTGTTTAGAGCCATTTTTTGTAGGTATTTGGAGGGGTTTGGGGGAGAGCTCTAGCAAGTCACTGCCTTCCCCCTGCCATCTTGGCTCCACCCCCCCAAATTTCACCTTTTTTAAGTGGTCTTTCCCACTCAACTCCTTCCCCCACCTCTCTTGCTCTCCCTCTGAGAGGAAGAAGAGGAAGGAGGAAAAAGTACTTGTTAAGCACCTACTATGTGCCAGTCACTGTTCCTTTGCAAATATTATCTCATTCGATCCTCACAACAACCCTGCGAGGTAGATGCTATGATTATCCCTATTTTACAGTTGAAGAAACTGAGGTAGATAAAGGTTAAATAACTTGTCCAGCTAGTAAGTATCTGAGACCAGATTTGAACACAGGTCTTCCTGACACCAGGCCTAATGTTCTATCCATTGCCCCACCTAACTACCCTAAAATTACCATCCATTTGCACAGAGTATGTCTTGTATGTACATAATTATTTGAATATTTTCTCCCCTATTAGAATATGAGCACCTTGAGGGCAGGAAGCATGTTTAGCCTTTCTTTGTAAAACCAGCATATAACACAGTGCCTAGCACACAGTAAGTGCTTAATAAATGTTTGTAACCAACTGACCAAATAATTGACCAATTTTAAGGTTTGCCAACAGCTACACTATCTCATTTTCCTCAGGCAAATAAAACAGAGCAGAAGAGAAATGGGTCAGGGTTATAAGCAGCAAATATAACAGCTATCTTGTAAGATAGCTATGGAATGGCCTACAGCCTAAATGGGGGGTGGGGGTGGGAAGAAGACGGGACCATATAGGAAATATAGGAAGGCCATATAGGAAAGTACCCATCTCAGATATTTACTAGCTGCATGACCTTGAGCACTTCTCTGGGGCTCAATTTCTCATCTGCCCTAAGCACACCTGCATGTTTTCAGGCTCTCTTCCAGTTCAGTGTCTGACAGCTCACTTCTCGGTGCTCATGTGGTTCTTGCCAAATAACTACAGCATCCCTGCTCCCATCATAAATTATGGACTCAATGACTTCTATACTTCTTACCAGCTCTAATCTATCATCCTATAATTATCTGTTTCCCCAAAGCTCAAGTGGGACAGGGGCATCCCAAGGTTCATGTTGCTTCCTCACCATCAACCCAATTCTTACTTATTGGCTAGAATTAGTCTAGAATAGCAGTTACTGTCCTGGCTTCCTCTGCCTTCTAAAAGATGAAATTGTCAGCTAGACATATCAAGAATTAATCAGATAATAAGATTCTAATGGAATTAAACTTCCAGCAGATGCCAAGTTACCTGAATGTACCCATCACTACTCTATCTTCTCTCGTGCCAAGTTTGGGATCTATATTCGGTAAGTGTTGTCACAACTCACTCCCTGGGATAGACCTCCTGGGTGCCCTTTTTCTCTATTAAAAAAGTTTCTAGCCCATACTATACACACACACACACACACACACACACACACACACACACACACACACACTCATTCACCCTGTAGATCCTGTAGAAAGCACACACAGGAACAATCGTGTGGAATTGTACATGCAAGACATAGTAACTCACATTTGTGCAGCATTTTTATGGAGACATCATGGGATGGTGGAAAGAAGTCTAGCTTAAAGACAGAAAGACCTTGTTTCAGATCCTGTATCTGACACTTACAATTTTCATGACCCTAGGAAAGTCACTTAAACGTCATAAACCTTTAATAACTCCCTAGAAGTCCTAGTTGAAGCAATCAATCAACAAGTCTTTATGGAGCACCTACTAAAGGCACTGTCTAACCCCTGGGGTTACAAAGTCAAAAGTGGAGCAGCACCTGCCTTCAAGGAGCTTACATTCTAATAGGGGGAGAAAACATGTATCTATATTCAGGATGTATACAAAAGGAATACAAGTTAGTTTTGGGAAGGAGGGCACCATCATCTGGGGGGGAGAGAGAGAGAGATTAGAAAAGTATTAATGGAGAAGTTGGTACTGGAGCTGAGTTTTAAGGGTAATCAGGAATTTCAAGGGCCAGGTGGGAGGAGGGAATGGATTCCAGACATAGGATTTAGCCAGTGCAAAGGCACAGAGAGGGGAGACTTAATGTTATCTGTGAGAAACATCAATAGGACAATATGACAGAAATATTGGGTGTGGGGAAGAAGCAGATCCTGCAGGTGTCAGGGCCATTGCCAGTCATCCTGACCTATATCTTGCTACTGGACTCCCATGACTCTGGAGGAGAGAGTGAGGCTGATGACTTTGCACAGCTCTGCCTCACTTAAATCCAATTCACTTACAAGTCATCACCCTCCTGATGTCATTGGTCCTTTTCCAGAATGAAGGATGAACAACTATTGTAAGTGTGCACCACCCGGCTCACCTAACAAAATGAACATTAAGGACAGAAAAGTCAAGGCAAAATCCATCGTCTTCCATAGAAAAAAGAATCTTCTAGTACTTTGGCATTCTGGCCAAAATTGACTTTCTTTGAGAAACCTTTCCTTTGACTACTAGAAAACTTAGCTGGAACTCTCCAGGTCATTTTACATAGTACTCAGTGGTGATTCTTGTTTGTTGTTGTAATTCCCATTCCTTCTTTTTTTGTTTAGATCATAATAAAGTTGTATTTCAAATACCTAAAAAATGTTGCTTATATACCATCAGATTCAGTTGATATGTTGGTTAGGTTTTTTTTCCCTTTTCTATTTCTTATTTATTGTTTGTCATAAGGGAGAGGGCTCCAGTTAGGGAAAGGAAAAGAGAAAGATTTGGAAATGGAGAGATAGAAGTCACTATTCTGCATCTCAGGACTACTGAGAGCTAGAGGCTTCTAACAAACAGTCCTTTTACTAAAATCATTCCAATACCCTCAAGTAGAAACAATTTTCAAGGCAGTTTAAAAACAGTAAAAATGGTTGAAAAAAAGACAGTCAGCAAGAAGGTTCCCTAGAGTTTTAGGGCCCTCCCCCCAAAGTCTCAAAAACCACTTTTATATTACTGTTGTACAAAGGGTCCACATCTGGGTCCCAGATCAATCCACCTACAGGCAATGTTAACCCCAGCTTTCCCAGGTCTGCACCACAACTTCCTTGCTTACTTCTAATCTCCTATAATACTAGCACTTTCCCTCTATGATTATCTCCAATTTATCCTGTATCTTGTATCCTTACTTAAATATAGTTTGCATGTTGTCTCACCCATTAGGATGTGAGCTTCTGGAGAACAAGGAATGGCTTTCCCCTTTCCCCCACTTTCTTTGTGTCCCCAACACTTAGTACAGTGCCTGGCACATAAGAGATGTTTAATCAATGCTTGTTGACTTGTTGACTTTCATTAATCCCAGTTGGGGTTTTGAAAGGGGAGAGGGGAAGGAGAAGGAAAGGGTGGAGTGTATCTGTCTTTTAACTCACATCTCCCCAGTTCCTAACCCACAACAGGAGATGATACAAAAACAAAAATAAAATAAATTTTTAAAATTGAATTCCCCTTGTTATCCATAGTCTGGATAGTATAGACTATAGTATAGACATAGCATAGTAGAGTATAAAATGGGACAGGATAGGATAGACATAGCTTACTCTATGGATATCTCAGGCTATGAGAATTGTTCCTAACCAAATTCCGTTACTTTCATTGGAGAATTATTCATATCTACTACATTAGATTGTTTCTTTCTGACACACATTACCATCTGTATCAGCCAGTTTTACAGTATTTTCTGGGATTTTTTCTCCCTCTCCATAAAAGTCAGTTTAAGACCCTCTTGATCAAAGAAGTGAAGCTTATGTGTAACCTGTTGCTAGGATGGTCCCAGAGGAATGGCACGTATGCTTCCCATCCATTAGAAAAGTTCCAGAGAGTACCTAGAAACCACATGATACCTAGTTCCATTTTCACAGCTGATGAAAGCTATATAAGATCACTGAACACTTAAGCAAACAGTCTATTGGGGAATTGGCCGCATGTCTTCTATAAGGGGATTGCAAGCTTTACAAGGGTTAACTTTTCAGTAAGCCATATGGACAAAAGGGAACCCTTGGAATGTAATTCATTTAGATTTCCAAAAAGCCTTTTGTAATCTTCCACACCAAGGGCCATTAAAACACCAAGTCACAATGGGATTGGGACAGAATTATTTTACCACGGATGATGAACTGGCTTAGGAAAAGCAGACAAAGGATAAATATAAACAGGTACTTGTCCAATGGTAGCATCTAGCATTTATATAGAGCTTTACGGTTTACAAATCACTTTATAATCTTATTTCATTTGATCCTCACCACAACTCAGGGAGGTAGGTGCTATTATTATTCCCATTCTATAGATGAGGAAACTGAGGCTGAAAGAGGTTAAGTGACTGCCAAAGTCACATAGCTGGTAAGGGCAATTATCAAATTAGGACTAAGGTTTTTCCCCTATCCTCATTCAGAAATCAGCCCCTAGTATGTTATTCAGCCAGCATCTGATTGCTGATAATGAGATTGGATTAATTTTCTCCTCAATCTTATTCAGACACCAACCAAGTGGGGAAGCCCATTGTTTTCTACTGAGGCTTGGTGGAAGGGGGTGAGGGGTCTTTTATGTAGTCTAGATTGGTCTGGGCAGAGATAAGTAAGAGTGACATAATCAGTCATGGTCCCCACCTCCTCATTAGGATAAGTCCATCTCTCATTATAATATTCATTCTTTCATTAATTGTTAACCAATCAGAGTTGATTGCCATCTGTCAAGAACACCCACTCTTCCAACGGCACATAAACGTCAATATGCCACCATGATCCATCTTTGGTTCACAAGAGATGACCAAACAATCATTTTATTAATTATTTTATTAATATTTTATTAATTACTTTATTAATTTTATTAATTACTTCCTAGCTATAATTAATAAAATGAACAGTTACCCAGAAATTATGTCTCTTGAACTTTTTATATGTCACACTAGTAAGTGTTCAAGACAGGCTTTGAATCCAGGTTTTCTGGACTCTTAAGTCCAGCACTCTGTTCACTATACAATCCAGCTGCAGGTTCTCTAGCCAGAAGGCACTGAAGAATAAGGTCTTATTCTGGTCTTCCTTCTTAACTGAAGAAAGAAACATACAAACTCTAAGTCTGCAGATGACCCAAGCTCTTCTGATAGTAAAAAAAGCATCCTGATAAACCAAAAAGACCTGTGTGACCTTAGTAAGTAACTTCATTTCTCTGGGGTTCTATTTCCCCATCTATAAAATGAAAGGGATAGATTCAAAGATGGCCAAGGTCCTCCAGCTCAAAAATCCTGGGATCCTCTCCAGTGATGTGTGTAAATTGACATAAACCTTTCAGGGCTGTGTGAGTTGGCAGAAGAACAAGAAGTGAGGCTATAGCATAAGCAAACATAAGATCATGGATGTAGGGGAAGATTATCCAAACTATGATTATAGTCAGTCAATAATCCACTACCCTCTTCAGACTCCCAGGCATTGACCTGCTGGCAACTTGTAAGGACCCAAGAATGAGATGGCATAGATGAGAAACACAACACAACCCTCCTAAGGCCATAGCTGTGTGAAAGGTCTCCCAGAGTTGTGGTAGTGATAACGGCACTCTGCTATCAACCTCATAGGGTTGTTGTGAAGAATGCATTTAACACTGTGAAAGTTCACATGGTTAATAAGTGCTACACCCCTCACATTCAGGGACATAGCTGATATTTTCTCCTATACAAAAAATTATAACAATTCATGTTTATATCACAGAATCACAGATGTAGAGGTAGAAGGAACCTCTTATTTTACAGATGAGGAAACTGAGGCCCAGGGAGGTTAAGTGATTTGACCAAAGCCACATGGGTAATGGAGCTAAGTTGTAAACCCAAGTCCCCTGACTCTAAATCCAGACTTCTTTCCCCACAGACCATGTTGTTTTTCAGTGCTTAAATACTTACATAGGAGCTGTGAGGTAGATAGTATAAATAGTAGTATTTCTGCTCTGGGAAGCTAAGGGAAACCGAGGCTCAGAGAAATCAGATGACCTGCCCAAGGCCACCTGCTAGTAAGTGTTAGAGATGGGACTTGAACAAAGGCATCGTTGTTGTTGTTGAATTGTTTCAGTCGTATCTGACTCTCTGTGACCCCATTTGGGATTTTCTTGGCAAAGATGCTGAAGTGGTTTACCATTTCCTTCTCTAACTCATCTAACAAATGAGGAAACTGAGGCAATCGGGGTTAAGTGACTTGCTAGGGTCACAAAGCTAGTAAGTGTCCAGATTTGAACTCAGGCCATCCTGACTTCAAGGCCAGCGCTCTGTCCACTGTACTGAACAACCTAGCTGCCCAAACAAAGGCATACTAACCCCTAAATCCTGTGTTCTTTCTGCTATACCACCAGGGAGATATAGGAAGGAGATAGGGATTGTCTCTTACAAACAATTATAAACAGTACAAAAGGATTCCCACAGTCTGACAAATGTAGAACACTCACTACTAGGTTTGCTTGCATAAGCTTTATTTAAGGATACATGGAGAGGGAGACATAAGGGTCTCAAGGTAGCTGTAAGCAGTGATAGCTTCCCTGCATGATTCCTCTTACCCCTTGCCCTGAAGTACTGGGCAATCTCCATACATAATACCTTCCTGCTCTGATATTCTGTGACCGAATGAATGAATGACATATTGTGGAGACTTCTGCAAATCCCATCTCCTCTTGGTCACCTCTCTAGTTGGATAGAAAAAGAAGCACTGAACTTGAAATCAGAAGACCTGGGCTCGAATCTTGTCTCTGACATTTAATATATGACTTTAAACAGGTCACATTATCTCAGTTTCTTCATTGCTAAAATTAGAATAATATTACTTAAACTACCTGCCTTATAGGATTATTACAAGGAAAGCATTTTATAAAGCACTACATGATCCCTATTTTACAGAAGGTATAAATGTGAATTGTTGCTATAATTATTATCCTCTTTGAGTATGGTAAAATTCTCAGTTGTCTGTTGCATTTAACATGAGGGATGTGTCCCCAAACTGCCCTGTCTCCCCCAGGCTCTACTCTACCGACCCCAAACTCTTCCTTCAAGATGCAGGTCAAATTCCAAAAGACTCATGATGGAAAATGCTACCCACATTCAGAGAAAGAACTAAAGGGGTCTGAATACAGATCGAAGCATACTATTTTCACTTTATTTTTCATAGTTTTTTTCCTTTTGTTCTGTTTCTTATTTTACAACATGACTAATATGGAAATATGTTTTACATGATTGCACATATATAACCTATATCAAACTGCTTACCATATTAGGAAAGGAGAAAAATTCAGAACTCAGAATCTTAAAAATTGTCTTTACATGTAATTGGAAAAAAAGTACTATTAAAAAAAAAAGATGTGAGTCAATGAAAGCAACAGCACCTCTTCCCACTCAGCCCTGCCCCACTCCTCACGCTCACAGCCCCCCAGGACACAGGTCCTTCTTAACCCCAGTCTTGGAGTCTTCTAAATACAGGGAACAAGTTTGTTCCCCTGTTTCCATTTCATTTTCCTAAAACACAGATTTTCTCTAATTGATTTCCTTTCCTCAGTGCCCTTAATTTATTATTAGTGAATCTAAGGTTCTGCGCAAAGGGCAGACTTACAAGAGTGTGTGGAAGAAAACATGTACTGATAGTCTATGGAGAATCCACTAGCACCTTCACCCAGCGAGAGGTGAGGAAGGAGTGGGGTTGCCCCTCACTGGAGCTCTTCAAGTAGATTCTGGATGACCACTTTTCCAGAATATTGTAAAGGCTATTCCTGTTTTAGATGCAAGTTATACAAGAGGACCTCTGAAGTTCCTCCCAGCTCGGAGGTTCTACGTGATTCTTTCTCCGCACTTTGCCACCATGCCTCAGTTGTCTTTTCCCTTAGCTCCCAAGTCCTCCTTCTCCCGTTGATGAGTTCTTCCTGGAACTTCTACTTTGAAGAAGAGCCCAGACCAACCACGGATGGTTGGTCCATCCATCATTCTCAAACATCGTCACCGTGATACGCACACTGTTGCCTTCCTCCCTTCCCCCACCACCACTTCCCATCCCCGTTTTCCATCTCTCTTTTATATGTTGTCTTCCCCCATTCAAATTTAAGCTCCTTACAGGCAGGGGCTCTATTTCTTTTTGCCTGCATTTATGTCCCTAACACTTAAAACAGAACATGTATAGTAAGCACAGTAAACATTTAACATTGTTGCTGTTGTGGTGGTAGTGGTGGTGGTGTCTGGGACAAAGAGTTTGGTAAATCCTTTTATCAAGGGGATTTGTTCTGTGAAGTTTGGATTCAGTCAAAGGGTCGAACTTGAGGACCTAGAGGGCCACATGTGGCCTCCAGGCTGCAGGTTCCCCACCCCTGCTCTAGGCCTTTGAGGATGGACAACTGGGGGATGTCCAAATATACCTTCACTATTGAAAATCAAGATGAATAAGGCAATCATAAAAATGATGGAAATACCAGTGGGTAGCATGTCCCACCTATTCCTGATTCATTTAAAGGTGGGAATATTTAATCAGGCACTAGCTAGCTCTTCTGGTCATGCCCTCCCTACCAGGAAACCTTCTTGGGCCACAAAGGGTGGAGCATAGTGGATAGAATGCTAAGCTTGGAATTAGGAAACTCTGAGTTCACTTCCTGATTCAGATGCTGACTGGCTACCTGACCCTGGGCAAGTCACCCAGTCTATCTTAGTCTCAGTTTTCTCACATGTAAATGGGTATAAAAAATTGCATCTACCTCACAGAGTTTTTTTGTGAAGCTCAGTTGAGATAATATACATAAGGCACTTTGCAAGCCTTAAAACACTCTATAAATGTCAGCCATTTTGTCATTATTATTGTTAATATTCATATTATTATCTATACTATACCTCTCCTTGCTTTTCCGCATACAGGTATGGAATACTACATATGACATCAGACTTTTCAATATGTTGGTTAGTATTGTCGAGCCTTTTGTCCCCTCTTTGAAATTCTTTATTATAAGGGATGGCTCTCTGGGAGGGGGAGTGAGGGTAGAAATACAATAGGCAATGTAGGTAAGAAAACAAAAGCTATCAATTCATTTTTTAAAAAGAAAGGTATAGTGCTGGGAATTAAACGGAAGATAGTCTCACTATACTCTTCCTTGGTTAGTGTTTAATTTTTTGAGCCACATTTTAGGAAGGACATTGATAAACTAGAAAGATTTCAGAGAAAAGGGACCAGGGGAGTAGCTAGGTGGCACATCGCATATAGCACCGGCCCTGGAGTCAGGAAGACTTGAATTCAAATCCAGCCTCAAACACTTACTAGCTGTGTAACCTTGGGTAAGTAACTTAACCCCAATTTCCTCAAAAAAGGGGGGACAGGATGGTGAAGGGCCTAAAGAACATGTCTTGTAATCATGAACTTAAGGAACTTGGTCTAGAGAAGAGAAGATTGGGGTGGGGGGCGCCTAGGGAGCATCTGATAACTATCTTTAAGTATTTAAAGAACCAAAGAATTTGATAACTCTAACAATTAAAACTGTCCAAAAGTAGGATGGGCTGCCAAAGAAGAAGTGGGCCCAATCAGAGAGTGAATGACCACTGGTTAGATATGGGATTTGTGTTTAGGTTCAAGTTGTAAGAGATACACAAGAGCTCTTCCAATCATGAGATACTGTGATTCTATCTGCCCCCTGAATATTTCTTAGATGGTTCCTATCATAATTCATGACTTTCTCTACACCACATCCTCATATCTCCTTTGCCCTTCTCTTGGTCTCCAGATCTGGGCCATTCTTCAAGGCCCACATTACCTCACCTCTTCTGGGAAGCCTTTCCCTGATGACTTCTGACCCAAAGGTCTCTCTCCCTCTTTTAAGTTGCCTCAGCATCTACTATCTACACCACTTACTACTTAAACTTAAAACTGTGGCTATTTTTTTTATATATGTGTAATTTTATTTCTTCAACTAGTTTGTAAGCCCCTTGCCTGACCTGCAGTAGGGCCTTTTCAGTTCATATCAGTCTGATCAACCACAGACACATTGTACACTGACCCCAACACAGTGATGTCACTTTGGTCCTCTTTGAGTACAAAGGACAAGAACCAACCAGGCTCCTTGTGGGCAGGGGCTGTCTTTCTTTTTATTAATTGTATCCCCAGGGCTTGGCAAACAGTAGGCACTTAATAAATGTTCACTGAATTGAATTCAGATTGGATGTTCTGCAACCAGAAAGCTCCATAAAATCCATATCCAATTTCCCAGGACCTCTTCTAGGTTTGGGATTGGGAGTTGGGAGAGTAGCAATTCAAGAGAAAGATCCTATTTCTAGTGGGGAATGAGAGCCTGGAATAGGGAAGGAGTCACGCCACCATCCTAGGCCGTACTTGGGAGTCAAGCTCTGATGTAGAGGCTGTGATCACCACAAGGGAGCAGCAGAGCATCAGGAATTATTGCTGTCTTTGGCGCTCTGACTTCCAGGAACAAACCTCAGCTCTCAGAGATGATCAGTGTTCTGTTGCTGATTCCCCAGCTCTATCTGGATGAGTCCAGGCCCCTCACGTCACCTCACCACCAACCCCAGCCACAGTTGCTCCAAGTACAAGGTCACTTTGGTCAACCCCAGAGCCTTTTCTGATAGGCATCATTTGGAACCTGGAAAAACTTTCCAAGATACCTCTCCTGGTGTTCCTGAGTTGGCGGGCAGGGTTAAGGTGATGGGGGAAGGTTAACTCAGGTGCCAAGTTCTAATGCCACCTCTGCCCCCTGGGTGCAAAATCTCCCTCAGCTACTTCCTAACTTGGACAAATCTCTTAACCTTTCTGGGCTTTACTTTCCTCATCTGTATAATGGGGGGGTAATAATCTCTCCGCTGCCTGCCTTATCTAGTTATTGTAGGGCTTAAATGAGGTTAGGCAGGGCTTTTTATCCAGACCTATGATTGCATTCCATTCAGTAAGGAAATTTCACCAGAGAATTCTCACCAATGCAAAGCCTAATAGTCACAGAGAACTGCATGGGCACAGAAAGGTTAAAGTGATATAACTATGGTCACACATCCAGTATTCGTGTAAAAGGCAAGACCTGAACCCTAAGACCAGCCTTCTATCCTCTATAAGAGGCTGGCCTTCTTGACTCTAAGCCTAACCCTTATCCATCATGAGATGCTGATCCTCTCAAGTAAGAGAGTGGATATGAAACTCTTTAACTTGCCTTTTGCTAGTGATATGATCATAAATTTAGATTAGAAAGGACCCAAGAAGTCATACCTCTTAATGTGCAGAGGAAGAACTAAGGCTCCAAGATGGTGACTGACTCACACGAGATCATACAGTCAATGGTAACACTGGTTTTTGAGCCCAAGACCTCTGACTCCAAAGCCAATAAAAAAAAATCACATTAAAGAATCATATAAATGTAAGTTGTCATTATTAGGGGGTGGGGATGTGAACTGAAACTCAAAGAGGGGAAAGAAACCATTAATTTGGGGTCATATGATGTGCTGGGCAAATTAGGGAGCCAAAATTCTTATCTTTGCACTGTTTGTTGCCTTGAATGGGCTTGAGAAAAAGAGGGCAAGAAAAGAGATTTTATTTTGTTTTGGTTTTTTTTCCCTTCAACAGATTCTGTAAATCAATGTCATAGCTGGAAGGGGTTGGATGGCAAATCTGGCTGTCTCTTGGTTGGAATAAGAGGTCACAGAGGGCCTCTGATTTATTTTGGTGTTAACATTCAAAGCCTTCTGCTGGCCTTTACCGGTTGGCTATTTGGCTCAATTTCATGGCCTGTAGTGCTCTCATGGGCCACATAGGGGTGGTATGGGACCACAGTGACCTATCAGACTCTGCTGGGAACTCAACTTCCCCCACATTGTGGGGCAATCACAGAAATAAGACCAGGGCTTTGGTTCTGGACTTCTAGCATGCGTGCACGTACACACACACACACACACACACACACACACACATACACACACACACACACACTTTTTAGGCTCAGAGACAATGGAGGGAGGACATACAGTTGTAGCAACAGGTACATATACAGGAAGAAAGAGGAAATCATGAGCTTGTCCCCTAACCTCGAACCCTCCCAGCCTCTCTTCTCCCCAGGCCAGGTTAAGAGAGGGGCAGGCAAGGGTTCTACTTACTGTCACCCTCTGCACAGCCTTGAATAAACTAATTCCCCCTACCCCTAAATACCAAATTAGGATCAGCCCAAAGGGACACTCCTGTGAACTTTGCCTGGTTTGTGTTTCAAACTTATTGAATGGGAATTAGGGGGAGGAACAAGAAATCTATGTAAATTGGCCCTCAGTAGGAGGCTTAGTGGCAAATAACAGTTCCAGACCCATACCCTGAAAAGTAACAATCTTGGATGAAGGATGCTAGGGACAGAGCTTCCAAAAGTCTGGAGGAAACTGAGTCAACAAGAGCCAAGAGTAATAGTTCTTAACCTGAGGTCTGGGATTAACTCAACTTCAAAATAATCAGTGGCTTTTATAAATTTATGTATTTTATTTTATGCAGTTAAAAATTTATTCTGAGAAGAGGTCCACAGGCTTCACCAGACTGCCAAAGGAGTCTATGAAATTTAAAAAAAAAAAGGGGGGGGTTAAAAAACCCTGAGTCCTGGGGCAAAGGCTGCCTCAAGATAGTCTTAGGCGCTGGGGCCTCAAGGAAGTACTCCCCCCTTCCCCACCCATGTTATCTATGTACTCAGGGGCCCCAGAGCTGTAGTCCAGCAGAGCCTGACCTCCACTTTAGTCAGAGCAAAGAGGCAACCTTGTTCAAGTGTAGGAAGAAAGCACTTCTCTGGATTTCTAAGAATCGACCCCAAATTCCTACCCAACTCCCATTAACCCCGGGAAATTCAAAATTCAAAGATAGGAATCACTGAATCATAGATTGAGTCCTAGAAAGAGACCTTAGATGAAAGAGACTTCATTTTACAAATGAGGAAACTGAGATTCAGAGAGACGAAGTGATGGTAGAGGCCATGCTACACAGGGAAGAGAGAACCTCCACCTACCAAAGGCCTTCCCTGCTCACCTGCTTCATCTTCATGGCAGGGGTGGAAGGGGGGCATTTGGAAGAGGCAGATGAATTGATGTCCCAGGGTGGTTGCTCCTCATTCCCTCCATCCCAAGGTCTTTGAGACCAGTCCAAACAATGAACAGTTTCAATCCCTGCCCAACTGCTCATTCTGGGGTGGGATTGGGGCCAGGAGCTCAGCTTGCTCTTGGTAAGATTTACAAATTACACCATGAGGAAGAGCAGAGTCCAAATTGTGGGACCCCAGATATGACAGTGAAAGGTCCCAGCGTCACAATAATGGTGTGGAGGGGAGAGAAGGGGAGAAGACAAGAGAAAGGAGGGGAAGGGAAGGGGGAGTGCCAGAGTACAGAGAGTTAAGAAAGAAGTCTGGGCTCCTTGATGGGGAGATGGATGTGATGTGGATGAGGCCAGCAGGCAAAAGGGAGAAAAGGAGGAGGCCAAATGTATGTGGAGGGGGGAGGGAAATATAGTGGGTAGAAAAAAGAATGGTGGAGGAGGGCTTCAGAATGAAGGGGAGGCAATAAAGGCGGAAGGGGAAGGGAGATGGGAAGAAGACTCTGGGGTGTTATAATCCAGGTCACCAGCGGGGAGCTCCTGGATCACGGTGATGGAGAGAGGTGTGTGAGTGTGCAAGAAGTGTGATTGTGCATGTGTTTGTAACTAGAGTTTAGGGGGTTAACTATTACAAATTCTCCTTAGAGAGTGGCTGTGATGAGGAAATATTAACCAAAGAAAGCAGTACTTAGATGGAGTGGTGTAGGAGTTGTTTTGTTTGGATTTTTGTTTTTTGTTTTTTGGAGGGGGGTAATACATTTTAGTTTAAGGACTCTTATTTTCCCTACTTTTCCCTAAAGGAGTAGGGGGGAGCCAGGGTAACAGGGTAAGTCAATATTCAGTGGCCCTAAGGAAGTGGGATATGGAACTTAGTACTCAAAAACAGGGATTTCTATTGAGTTTCATCTAACATTCTCAGAGCTCTCTCTCTCTCTCTCTCTCTCTCCCTCCATCCCTCCCTCACTCCCTCGCCTCTTTATGTCTCTCTCTTCCCCCTCCCTCTCTCCTCTCTATGTCTCCTGTTCTGTCTCTCCCTCAGGTCTCCTGGGAATGTCTCTCACTTCCATTCTCCTTTCCTCCTTGATTTATACTGTAGAGCGGAACGACCTTCCCTGACCTCATTTTCATGACAGGCAAGCACACCCGCCAGGGTACATACATTCCAGCAGAGACACACATGCTGACACACACATACACACTTTCTCACTCACACAGTCACACATTCTCACACACACACATACACAGCCGTTCCCACACAAATGCAAGGAGACAAACTCAGACAAGCACATTTCTGACACACAAACTCATAAGGACATAAACATGGCAAACAATTCCAGACAAATACTCTCTCAGAAACACAGACACACAAACTCTCCTACACACATTCATGCGTGTGCATTTCAGGAGAGACCAAACCTCAGTGGAATACACACAGAGATGGGCAAGTGCGCGCGCACACACACACACACACACACACGAGACATGTGGGGCTGGTGAGGACTGCACATCTGAATTCTCATTGGCTTTGCCACACCATTGCAAATAATGCTGAGCTCTTGACTCCCTAAGAATAGCTAATAATTTGCGTATTTCTTTGAATATCATTTGAATTTTATTCATGTCATGTCAAAACATGCAAGAAATACCCCTCCTCCTTCCTATCCCTACATCCAAGTGTCCCTAAGGTCCCTGCCTGTGTCAGGTTGAGTTGACTAAACCAGAAAACACCCACCCCCACCCGCACTCTCTCCTGCACCTATGGGTTTCATCAGTTTCATCCACCCCAGCTGGGTAAAATGAGGAAAGAGCCCTTTCATCACAGCCCACTTTATGGAAACCGGAGCAGAGAAGGAGGAAGCCGAGGCCCCAAAGGCTGGGCAGATAGGCCAGGGAACCCAGAAGTCCAGAAACTCAGAAACGAGTGCATTTGCCGGGCGCGAGCAGGCCACAGATGAAGTAATGGGTTTAGGCGACTAAGGAGGGTCTGGTCCAGGAACTGGGAGAAACTCCCGATTGCTTTGTCACTTCCCCCCTTCCCCAGTGGTAGG
The DNA here is from genome assembly GCF_900497805.2 of Vombatus ursinus. Taxonomy (NCBI): domain Eukaryota; kingdom Metazoa; phylum Chordata; class Mammalia; order Diprotodontia; family Vombatidae; genus Vombatus; species Vombatus ursinus. The sequence goes on from NW_020954589.1 coordinate 20,282,237, forward strand.
GGGAGGGTGGAGATGCCCCCCTCCCCATCACTCCCGCCTGGTCGCCCTCTCCCCTCACCCCTTTCCCCTAGCCGGGCTCGGCCCCTGCCGGCCGCCGGTGCTCTACAGGGTCGTCTGTCTGCGCCGGTTAGTTAAGAAAAATAAACAGAGTTCCAAATGAAGGCGATTCCTTTCAACCTGAGCCCCACAGCCTGCCAGAGAAATGCAAACAGTAGGGGCTGGGGGTGGGGGGTGGGGGATGGGGACGAGCCCGTAGCCCATCCCCGGCCCCTCTCCCTGGGGCTGGGGATGGAGGGGGAGGGTGTAGAGGCTGCGGCTCCCCGAGAAGGCCCACGGTAACCTGAGCCGGCCGAGCAGGCTTTCCAAGCCGCTGCCCTCTGTGTGCCCCTTCCCCCCTGACCTCGCCGGCTGCGTCCTGCGGCTCTTCCCTGACCCCACCCTGAGACCCCCGCTTCCCCGCGGAGACTCGGACCCGCGAGGCCCCCACCTGGGGCACGCGGAGAGGCCACGCGTAAGAAGTCTCGAAAACCTGACCTTGGCGGCTTCATAGTTCATTCTGTCTTTATGTCTGTTTCCTTCTGTCTCTGTGTCTCTCTCTCTGTTTCTGTCTGTGTGTGTCTCTCTGTCTCTCTCTCCCCAGTCCCTATTTCTTACTGCCTCACTCTTTCAGTGTATTTGCCTATTTGTCTATCCTGTTTTCCTCTCCTCTCCCGCCTTTTTTTTTTTAAACTTAAATCCTACCTTACACCCCTGCATCTTTCAGTTATGCGAACACACGAACACACACTCACCGGCAAACATGCACACGTGTGAGCACCGCTTGACTTAAAATCACACTCATACGCCTCCCCTGGACAGGTGGCCTTTGCCACACAAACACACACACACACACACACACTCACTCACTCGCTCGCTCACTTTCATCATCCCTCACCTCCCACTTGGAGTTCAAGTCTTTGTTTACCGAGCTACCCAGGACCAAGAATGAAGCTTGCCCAAAGCCCCTATTTCTCTTACCTTCAAGAGTAATCAGGATCTTACCCAGGAAAATACAAACTCCCAAACGGGACAGGGTTTGGGGGAGGAGGGAGGAAGATGTGCGATCTTGCTCCTCCGGGTTCAGAGATACTTTGAGAACTGCTCCCTTCAAACCCTATCCTCTTTCCCGCAACTGTGCAGTAGATTTTGGGGTTGGGTAGAAGGGTGCTTGGGACTGCTGCGTGCTTCCTGACCTGTATTCCTCGGGGATGGAAAGGGAAGGGAAGAGGGGCGGAGGGAAAGGGAGATACAGCATATGAATCAGAATAGGGATGTGGATGTGAGTTAAAACTTAGACTTCGTGTTCGTCCAGTCACTCGAGCCAGATCAAAAGGTTCTATGCCTCCAAGCCGCCAACAGTCTACTCATCTCCCCCTAGTCCTGAGATCCGGAAGTGCACCTGTAACCCAGGTCTGCCCGCTCCCACTAGACGAGTGGGGAGATCACAAGGTGGAGGCGGTGGGGGGTGACCCACTACTTTCACCATAGGAGGATGCTAGTGAATATGTGCAGACCTAAATCCTCACGCCCAAAGAAAATTCCTATTAGTGTCTTTCCTTCTCTGCAACCAAGCAGCCTCATTACCTCCAAATTATTATAATCTTGTTTGACCAATTTGTGGTATTGCACAAGTATGACCAACGAAAGCGCCACGCACACCTAGGTGTGATTTATGTGCAGACGAGAGGTAGGGATAATAGTGTTGGGAGGGAGTAATTCAGACTAGACTGGGTTTGAAATTGAATGAACCCAATAAAACCTTTTAAATTTAGCCTAGAGTCGTTTGCTAATCGCGTCAGCGCCAGACCCTGGCTATTTGGCTTAATCAATCCCTGGGATTCCGGGTCAGTGTATCCTTCTTTTGTCCTAGGAGCGGTCCCTAGGTCTCCTAACCCCTACCTCCCCTGCCCAAGGCGAATCACGTGGCCAGTAGCCTCCTGAATTCTTCAGTCTTTCCTGATTTTCTGTGCGGGTTTGGAGGACGCGCGGAGGTACGACTGGGAAATTAGTAAAGACTTGTCCTGGTTTTGTTTTTGTTTTTGTTTTTCAGAATTCCTTACTATTTCTTATAGTGCGAAGTGGGGAATGTCATTGTGAGGCAGGTAGCCCATTCCCTAAATAAACCTTCCTCCTAATTTTAGAGACAGAGACAGAGACGGGGGAGGGGGGCGGGGAGAGAGAGAGAGACAGAGACAGTGAGAGACAGAGAGAGAGAGATTGTAGGCAATAGCAACCACGTTATACTCAAGGCCCTGGAACAATCTCTGAAAGAGTTCTCCAGTCGTTGATTTCTCTTCCTCCAATTCATTTTTCTCTGAAACTGCATGCCTTTCTTCTTCTTCTCCTTCCCCATTCTCTATCCTCTCTCTCCTAGTCTCTTGCCTTTTTTCTTTCCTTTCCTTTCTCTTTTCTTCCTCTTCTCATGTCTTCTCCCTCCCTCTCCTCAACTCCATCTCTCTTTTCTTCCAGGTCTTAATGTCTATCTCTCTGTGTCTTTTCATTTACATTTACATTTTTGGGATTTAATTGGTTGGGGGGCGGGATGTTGAGTCCTCCGGTAAGGGAGTTGGGGGAGGGGGAGAGAAAGACTGTGAAGCCACACATTTAAAATACACATTTCCATAAACATCATCGCTCTGGGAGTGCATTGACCTGCTCAAGCAGTAATGCGCACTCCCCCATTCTCAAGGCCTCTTTGCCTTTCCCCAGCAACCTCTGCACTTGAAAAGGCGTCTCTTTCCTTCCGAGAGATCCAAAGTTTGGACTCCTGGCTCAGCTCAACCTGCACCTAATCTCTTGACTCCCGGAACCCTCTGCCTCATCTAAACTAATCCTGTGGGAGATTCTTCCCGGCCTGTGCTCCTGGGGTGCTGGGTAAATCCTCTATAGGGATCCAGTTTTAAGTGGACTTTTTTTTCCACCATAGTTTTGTTGCTGTTGTTTTAAAGTTTGGCTTCAGAAGAAAAAAAAATGTACCGTTTAGTTCGACTTCTACCTACTGAGTCTAAAGGAGAAGAAAAATGGACAATTTATTTAGAGAATTTGAACCAGATTGGACCAAGCAAGCAGCCACGCCATCCGAATTGTATTTTTTTTTTTTAAGTTTCATTTTTGGCTGACGGTGGATGAGAATCGTATTTATGCTGCTTGAGTTCTATAATTGCTCCACCCTCCACCCACTTAAGCAGTATAGACTTGACCCTTCCCCCTTTCAAGCTTGGACAAATCTTGAGCTCCTTTTCTTTTTTGTTCCTGGGGGAGCCTCTTATACATCAACCCACTTCACTGTGCTCCTGCTCCCCCCGCCCTCTCCAACACACACACACACACACACACACATCCATCCCTCGCCCCCCTAGCTCCGTGAGGGAATCTAACACGGATCCGGGAGCGGGGATGATTCTGACAAGTTAAATTGCAAAGCAGGCAGAGGATGGGGGTGGGGGGGAGGGGGGAAAGGGATCCTGTCTCTTTAACTGGCGCTCCAGACAAAGCCGTCTCCCCTCGGAGCCGAGCGGAGCCGAGCGCAGCCCGGCGCAGACCTGTCAGCGCGTCTCCAGCACTTGGGAGAGAGTTTGCAAAGTCATAATTATATCTCTTAACCTGTCTTGCTCTCTGCAGAAGAAAGTCCCATTATATTGAAATGAGATTATTAGCCATCAAATACTTTCTATCTCCCGAGCTTTTTTTCCCCTTAAAAAAAATTCAAATACCTTAACGACCTAGCACTTGCGTTTTCATCCCTTTCCTTCAGCGCCCCAGGCCCAAAGGAGGCTGGATTTGGGGGGGGGGGTGCCAAAGAGGCTGGCACAGGTTAAATTCCCTTTCTTGTGAGCCAAGGCTACTAGGCCAGGAGAGGTGAGGGAGCAGGAGGAGAAGGGAAGAAAAAAGGGAGTGGGGCGTGACACTCGAGTACTTTCTAAGAGGAGGTGGTGATCACACACACACACACACAACTTCCTTCCTGACCCATGAAGACTGCTTCTCCAGAAATTAAATGTTAACTTCTGCAAGGTTGGGAAGCAAGAATATGGGAAATAAGGAAAAAGGAGGTGGGAATAAAAACCCAGGAGAAGAGGCCATCTTGGGGACCAAGGCTAGGGACTGGGGCTGGGCTTTAGGATCTGGACACCGGCGGGTGGAGCTGTGAGAGCCGAGGTTGGCTCACTGCGCCAGAGGTTGGCTCCCTCATCTAATCCAAGTTCTCTGGCGGATGGAATTTCAGTTTGTAATAAATGGGATTTTGCTCCAAGTTCAAGGTCTGTCTGGTTTATACTCAAGATTGTGAGCCCCTCGAGGACAAGGTACAGGGCTCTTCCAGGTTCTGCTCCACCCGCACTCCCACTCCCATTCTCCACTTAACTCCCCTCCTCCTACACTCCCTCCCCCCATCCCTACTTTCAACTCTTTGAGGAGAAAAAGAATTTGGGCTTTGTGGTTCTCCAGCCACCTTCCAGAAAAGTCCCAAACCTTCTTTAGGGTAGGAGGAGTTTGCCCCTGTTTTCACTCCTAAAGGACTGAAAGGAATTTGGTTTAAAAAAAAAAGTATATATATATATATATATATATATATATATATATATATATATATGTATATATGTGTGTATATAGTGTGTGTGTGTATATATGTGTGTGTGTGTGTGTGTATATATATATATATAATATATATATATATATATATGGTCTAGTTTGAGATTTTGCCCACTTTCTCCTCAGCCCTTACATATACTTGGCTTCTCCTAAAGCCAGAGAAGTTTAGAGTTCAAACCTTGGGTGTCATCTGGTCCAATTCCCTCTTTTACAGAGAAGGAAACTGTGATTCAGGAAAAGTGACTTTCCCAAGGTCACACTTTGAGATATGGTGGAACCAGGACTAGTATTCATCCATGTGTCCTCCCAGTCCCATGCTCTTTTTATGGACACTCTGTCTTAGAAACTACCCTGAGGCCAAAAAAGCATTTTTGTTACAATGATCTGGGTTCCTCCCCACCAGTTTAGAGGAAAACAGATTTTTTTCTTGTCCTAAATCATTCAAATAAGAATCATTTTCTTCCAAGGCAGTAGAGACACATTACTAAATTTAGAATCAGTCCATCACAAATAGGACAATTTATTAGGAAGCATTTGAACTATGAGAGGCAGCCGTGGAGTAAGTGGATAGAAAATTGGCCTCAGAATCAGGCAGGAGCTGTATTCAAGTACTGCTTCTGTGGCATAAGGGCTGTGACCCTAGAAAAGTCACTTTTCAGTCCACTCAAGCACCCTCAAAGACTTCGGCCCATCCGAACTAGTAGGGGGTCTTCCCTCTAGTAGGAGCTCCCTATACCTATGAAATACGAGTAGGACCCCAAAATGTGCAATATAAAATTGTAACACAAAACTGGATGCAGCCAGATGGCTCAGTGGATAGAGTGCCAGGCCCGGAGTCAGGAAGACCTGAGTTCAAATGTGGCCTCAAATACTTACTAGCTGTATGACCCCACTGGGCAAGTCACTTAACCCTGTTTGCCTCAGTTGCCTCATCTGTAAAAGGAGCTGGAGAAGGAAATGGCAAACCACTCCAGTATCTTTGCTAAGAAAATCCCAAATGGGGTCATGAAGAGTCTGACACAACTGAACAATACACAGCTATCCAGACACAAGTTCCAGGACAGAATAGACGGGCCTGAGGATAACAGAAAATGATCTGATGGCTAAAGTGGGCAGTAATATATTGCCAATTTTCATCAATTTCAAATATACAGCAAGATTCTGGGGCTGTAGGAATAGAAATTCAATAGGAAAAGTGAAAGAAGGTAGAGCTGGGCTTAGATCATCTAGTCTTAACCTTTCTACATTGTAGGCAGCTTGGTACAAAACTATGGACCCCAGAATTTTTTTTAAATTCATAATGAAGAGAACACTAAATTTCAGGTAGACGTCCCTGAAAATAAAGATGTCATTTTAAAATTTTAATTAATTATTTTTAAAATTTAAATTCAAAGATATAATTTAAAATTCACACACCTCCCTCTGAAATCTATCTACAAATCCCTTACGAATCTATGGACCCCAGATTAAGAACCTCTGATCTGGTCCAAAACTTCCATTTTTGAGATAAAACATGAGACTCAGAAATGTTAAATGATTTGTCCAAAGTTAGCCATCTAGAAAATATCAGGGCTGGGATTAAAACCCAGGTCTTCTGATTATAAATCCATTGTTCTTTCTCCTCTAACAAGAGTCTAAATTTATAGAGGCAATATTTACCTCTAGACTGTCTCCTTCCTCATAGGTGCTATGGACCCCTTTCCATGAGGGATAATTTTCAAGGCATAAGAGAGACACAAGCCTTCTTAAATCAAATATATTTTTTATTCTTAAAATAAATAGTGGGTTCAGGGTGGGGTTATCACTCTCCCTGGGAGAATGGGGTACCTCCCCCAAGATGGGATTACTGGCTTTTTCGAGGCCTGTTCCTAGAAGGAGCCAAGATAAAACCCTGGGGCCAAATACCTAATGGGGCCAGCTGACGGGGATGCAAAGGGTGACTGTTGGTCTGGAGTCCGGTCTGGGAGGTTGGGTGGAAAGACGATCGAGAAGCCAGTTGTGCTCCAGACCTGGACCCTGATGATGTTGACTCTCCCTTGGATAGGAGGTAGGGGAGTTTTTGGGTGGTCTGCCGGGGGAGAGGTGGGGGCCGAGGGCGAAGCACTACCTTTGCTCTTAAGCTGCATCCACAGAGACAAGGCCCACCCACTGGGGGGAGGAATGTGCAGAGTTTGTTCTCCCCCCACCATTGGCTCTGCCCCAGGAAGTTATCCCCCAACACTGCCTTCTGCCTCCGGCCCCTAAAGGTTTTCTCCTTTCTGTGAATAGAGGGAGAAAAGGAAATTGGATAAGGAGAAGAGAGATAGATGGAGAAAGAGGCAGTTAAAAAAAAAAAAAGACAGACCAAGATAACACAAAGACACTGCACGACTATAAGATATTCCTCTGGATAGAGAATTCAAGCAGAAAGAGAAGGGAAATTGGCTCTTTGGGGCTTTAGTTGAAGAATTCATTGGCCATACGTACCCTGCATTTTTCTGACTCCGGGGGGCTTCCTCAGCAGGGCAGGAGTTGAGGTCAGGACCCTCACTAGAATCTCCATTCATTTTCTCTGAGAAAGAGAGGAAGAGGAAGAGAGAGATAAAAAAAAAAAACAATAGATAGAAGGACTGGAATTAGGTAATGAAGGGTACCAGAGAGGCAAAAGAGAAGACCTCGAAGAGAGGAAGGAGGGAAAGGAATTGGGGGTACAAGGGTTAGAAACCCACACAAACCTCAAATATGAATCCAGACAGCTCCTACATAGCTGGGAGAGTGGGAGGGATAAGAGGGAGAATAGTGATGAAAGGAGAGAGGAAGGGAGAGAAATCACGGGAAGGGGAGTTAAGAGGGAAAGTTCTTCCTCCACCTGCTCACATCCTTCACCAAGAGAACTATCACACTCCATCCCATCCACAGCAACCACTGTGATGTCACTGCATCAGCCCAGCCATGAGGTGGAGAAAGGAGGTGGGGAGAAGACAGCCCTGAGGCAGTTTGAATCTGCTTGCAAGTATGGGGAGATCTACACTTTCGATTATAGTCATAGACTTCTCTGGATCCTCTGCCCCAAAGCTTGGCTTTACAGATACCTTCCTGTCTGTTTAGGGGGAGATTGTCACTCATAAGCCCCACCCTTCAAGGGAGTACCTTTAGATTTCCCCATCTCTAATGATGCTTTTTCCTGAGAGGGGAGAAAGGGCAGGTAGAAACGGGACCTAGGAATCTTCTAAAGCCTTAGAAGGCTTTTCCTTTTAGCAGAAATAATAATAGTTATTATTTTTTTGCCTTATAAAGTGTTATCTTTCCTCACAACCCATTGAGGTAGATGGTATATTTATTTTTCATTGGCCTCCATTTTACAGGAGCAACTAGGTGGCACAGTGGATAGAGTGCTTGTCTTCCTGAATTAAAATCTGACCCCAGACACTTGCTAGCTATGTGACCTTGAGCAAGTTACTTAACCCTGTTGGCCTCAGTATCCTCACTGGTAAAAAATGAAATAGAGAAGGAAATGGCAAACCACTCCAGTAACTTTGCCAAGAAAACCCCAAATGGGGTCATGAAGAGTCAGACACACATAAATAACAACAACAACAAATTTCACAGGATGAGGAAAAACCTGAGGTTCAGAAGGTAATGTGCCTTGCTCAGTGTAATACAAATAGAACTGGAAATTGAATCCAAGTTATCTGACATGAAAACCAATATCACTTCTTTACAAAATACAGAATAGAAAAGGCCAATACAGCTTCTTTTTTAAAAAATATTTTATTTTCCCCCAATTACATGTAAAAACAATTTTTAACATTCATTTTTTAAAATTTTGAGTTCCAAATTTTCTCCCTCTCTCCCTCCCTTTCCTCCCCTTTTATAGGGAGTATTTATCAAGAAGGCAAGCAATTTGATACAGCTTATACTTGTGCAGTCATACAAAACATATTTCCAAATTAGTTATGTCATAAAAGAAACAAACCAAAACACGCACGCATACACACATACACACACACACAAATGAAGTTTAAAAAGTGTGTTTCTATGTACATTCAGACTCCATCAGTTCTTTCTTTGGAGGTGGATAGCATTTCTCATCATAAGTCCTTCAGGATTGTCTTGGATCATTGTATTGATCAAAATAGTTAAATCACTCACAGGTGATTATTTAGCAATGTTACTGTGAACATTCTTCTCCTGGTTCTGCACATTTCACTTTTCATCAGCTCATGTAAGTCTTTCCAAGTTTTTCTGAGAGCATCCCGCTCATCATTTCTAATAGCACAATAGTATCCCATCACCATCATATACTACAATTTGTTCAGCCCCAATTGAGGGGCATCCCCTCAATTTCCAATTCTACAAAAAAAAGCTGCTATAAATATTTTTGTATGTATAGGTCCTTTTCCTTTTTCTTTCTTTCTTCTCCTTCTTCTTCTTTTTTTATCTCCTTGGGATACAGAACTAATAGTGGTATTGCTGGATCAAAGGGTATGCACAGTTTTATATGCCTTTGGGCATAGTTCCAAATTTCTCTCCAGAAAGGTTGGATCAGTTTACAACTCCATCAACAACACATTAGTGTCCCAATTTTCCCCCAGCCCCTCCCAAATTTGTCTTTTCCTTTTCTGTCTTATTAGCCAATCTGATAGGTGTGAGGTGATACATCTGAGTTGTTTTAATTTGTATTTCTCTAGTCAGTAGTGATTTGGAGCATTTTTTTTTTCAAATGACTCTATAGAGAGCTTTTGTTTCTTCATCTGAAAATTGCCTGTTATATCCTTTGACCATTTATCAATTGAGGAGGGGGAATGACTTGTATTCTTATTAATTAGACTCAGTTCTCCACATATTTGAGAAATGAGGCCTTTATCAAAGAAACTTGTAAAAAATTTTTCCACAGTTACGATTACTGTCTTTTTCTCTCCATTCTTTTTCCTCTGTTTATCCTTCTCTCTCTCTCTGTCTCTCAGTCTCTGTCTCTGTCTGTCTGTCTGTCTGTCTGTCTGTCTGTCTCTCTCTCTCTCTCTCTTCTTTTACCTTGTCCCTCCTCAAAAGTGTTTTGCTTCTGACAACCACCTCTCCCAATCTGCCCTTCCATCAGCACCCTCCCTTCTCTTATCCCCTTCCCCTCTTACTTCCCCATGTAGGGTAAGATAGATTTCTATACCCTACCGAGTGTGTATATTATTCCCTCTTTGAGCCATTTCCAATGAAAGTAAGGTTCAAATGTTGCCACCACTCGCCATCTTTGCTTCCACTGTGAAAGCTCTTTCATCCTTCTTTTATGCGAAATAATTTACCTCCTTCTACCTCTCCCTTCCCCCTTCTCCCAGTGCATCTCTCTTTCTCACTCCTTAATTTTATTTTTCTAGATATCATCCCATCATAGTCAATTCACACCTGTGTCCTCTGTCTATCTATACTGCTTCTGACTGCTCTAATAATAGAGCAATAATAATAAGAAAGAAGAAGAAGAAGAAGAAAGTTTTTAGGAGTTACAAGTATCATTTTCCCATGTAGGAATGTAAACTGTTCAGCCTTATTGAATTCCTTATGATTTCTCTTTCCTGTTTGCCTTTTTATGCTTCTCTTGAGCTTTGTATTTGACAGTCAAATTTTCTATTCAGCTTTGGTCTTATCATCAGGAATGCTTGAAAGTCCTCTATTTCACTAAATATCTATTTTTTCCCCTGAAGGATTATACTCATTTTTGCTGGGTGATTCTTAGCTGTAATCCTATTTCCTTTGCCCTCTAGAATATTCTCTTCCAAGCCCTGTGGTCCCTTAATGTAGAAGCTGCTAAATCTTGTGTTATCTTGATTGTGTTTCCACAATACTTGAATTGTTTCTTTCTGGCTGCTTGCAATATTTTATCCTTCACTTGGGAGTACTGGAATTTGGCTATAATATTCCTGGGAGTTTCATTTTGGGATCTCTTTCAGGAAGTGGTAGGTGGATTCTTTCAATTTCTATTTTACCCTCTGGTTCTAAGATATCAGGGTAGTTTTCCCTGATAATTTCTTGGGAAAAAAATGGTATCTAGGCTCTTTTTTCAATCATGACTTTCATATAGTCCAATAATTTTTAAATTATCTCTCTTTCATCTATTTTCCAAGTCAGCTGTTTTTCCAGTAAGTTATTTTACATTTTTGTTTTATTGTTTCTTGATGCCCCATGGAGTCATTAGCTTCCTCTTGCTCCATTCTAATTTTTAAGTAATTATTTTCTTCAATGAGCTTTTGTACGGCCTTTTCTATTGGGTCAATTCTACTTTTTAAGAAGTTCTCTTCAGTGAATGTTTTGTTATCTCTTTTCATTTGGTCAATTCTGTTTTCTAAGGCATGCTTTTCTTCAGTGGATTTTTGGGCGTTTTTTACTATTTGACCTATTCTGTTTTTTAAGATGTTATTTTCTTTAGTTGTGTGTGTGTGTCTCTTTTACCAAGCCGTTTACTCTTTTTTCATGATTTTCTTGCATCACTCTCATTTGCTTTCCCAATTTTTCCTTTATGTCTCTTATTTGATTTTTAAAATCCTTTTTTAACATCTCCAAGAATTCCTTTTGGGCCTAAGACCAATTCACATTTTTTCTTTGAGGCTTTGGCTATAACTGTTCTGATTTTATGTCTTCTTCTGAGTTTGTGTTTTGATCTTTCCTGTCATCACAGAAACTTTCTACGGTCAGATTCTTTTTTGTTGTTGTTGTTTGCTCATTTTTCCAGCCTATTCCTTGACTTAACTTTATATTAAAGTTAGGCTTTGGTCCTGAGTTGGTGGGGGAACTGTCCCAAGCTTTAAGGTTTTTGTGCTGCTTTTTCAGAGCTAGTTTTGAGGGTCTATAAGTTTTCAGTTCTTCCAACGAGGTCTGATCTAAGGAAAGATGTGGTCACTGCTTGCTGCCCTATGTTCTAGTCTGTTAGCATCCACAAGCACTCTTCTCCTTCTTGGAACTGTGACGGTGGCTCCCCTGCCCCTGAAGCCACATGCTTTAGTGTGCTAGGACTCCTCCTCCTCTTTGCCCTGGAATTGCCACCAGGAACCATGAATGGGCAATGCAACAGAATCCTGTACCCAGTGCCAGCAAAGGTACTGCTGTAATCCCTTTCTGACCAGTTGTCTGACCCCCTTGCCATCTGTGGCCTGAGAGGTTTGGAAGGCACAGTTGCTGATTCAGTCACACCTACTGATTCAGTCACTCCCAAGGCCTGCTGCTGGCTTACTGAAGTGTGGCCTGCACTGGACTGCAATTCACTTTCACTCCAGTGAGACACACCTTTCCTGCCAACCTTCTAAGTTGGCTTGGACTGGAAAATTATTTCACACCATCCTTTTGTTGGTTCTGCCACTCCAGAATTTGTTTTGACACATTACTTTAAAGTTGTTTGGAGGTGAATTTGGGAAAACTCAGGTGAGTCTCTGCCTTTACTCTACCATCTTGGCTCTGCCCCATCAACACTGCTTCTTTAGCAGAGAGAAGGAAGACCAGTCTAGATGAAGAAGAAACAATAAGCAAAAGCATAGAGTTTGGAAAACACAAGAAATTTCTGAAGGACAGCTAGTGACTAGCTTGTCTGGACCAGAAAATGGACTTTTGGGGAAGATGCATCATAGCATTATCATATCACTATCAGCTGACAAAGGAAGCATTTAGGAGAGGGGCCTCACTCCCTGGCTCATTTATTTTGGGCCATCTAAAATATGCAAGAAGCATCAAAAGAATTGATCACTGGCCCCAGTGCCCAAGGGAGATTATGAAATTAAGCGTTGTTCTGCCTGAAGGTAGGCACATTGAACTAGACAGTCCTTCAAATTCTATGGTAGAATGAGCCTGTGCTCTCAGTATTTTGAAGTCAAGGTATTTAGCAGACAAGGGCACCAAGCCCTGAGAAGTAGCAGGATGGAGGGTAGAAAAGATGAAGCTTGGAGTCAGAAGTTACTCCAACACTTTAGTGATCAGGAGCAAACAAATCATTCATTTCCTCGAACCTCAGTTTCTTCCCTATAAAAGAGACCTGGAGGACTATTCTTGTATGAGCATTGTGAAGCAACAGGTGTTTGGTGTGTTAAAATCAAACCCTACTGACGCTCTTCTCCCTTTCCTCTTCCCTCGCCCATAAAACCCTGAAAAAGTAAAAGAATTTCTACATCATCTTTCATTTGTTTTTTTTTAATTTTTTTATCATCTTTCATTTGTAACAAACATAACAATAATATAGTCAACACACTTTCAAAGATTTTATTGCACTAGCCAGAAGAACCAGAGAAATGAGGAAGGGTTCTCCCTGGTTCCTAAATTTACCAAAAGGGTTTTGTGAGGGACAAGAAAATGAGATCCTTCTGCTTCAATTCTCTGCCATTTTCCTCCTAAGAAGCCTTTGGTGAATGCTAGAATGTGTCCACATTCCCATCCTCACTCTACTTGATGAACCTTCAGTAGTCAGGGGTCTCTTTCCCACCATCCAATCCACACAAACCCCTCTGCTCAGTGTTAGTAGGTCTGGACTCCAACGTTGGGCTGGAGGAAGGAAATTAATTCTCCTTCCCAAGTTCTGCCTTCAGGAGGTCTCTAGACCCAGACCATAAATGTGAAAAATAAAATCCTCCTCCCCAATCCAGTCAGTCTGACGAACATTTGTTAAGCCCTAATACGTGCAAGAGAGTGTGTCAGGCTGTTTCTGTTTGTCCTTAATTCTCAAAGAAGACTATGACATCAGGAAGATGATGCCATGACTTGCAAGCGAATTGGATTTAAGTGAGGGAAAGCTATGCAAGGTCACCAGCCTCGCTTTCTTCTCCAGAGTCATCTGGGTCCAGTGGCAAGATATAGATCAGAACAACTGGAGATGACCCCCAGAGTGTCAGGTACTGTGGCTATAAAGATACGACAACTAGTGCATAACTTCTCAAACTTGAGGGACCCCTGTAAAAACCTCTTAGGTTCAAGGGTACCTGGGTGGCGCAGTGGATAGAGCTCTGGCCTTGGAGTCGGGAGGACGTGAGTTCAAATCCAAGACACTTACTAGCTGTGTGACCCTGGGCAAGTCACTTGGCCCCAATTGCCTCACCAAAAAAAAAACAAAACAAAACAAAATAAAACAAAAACCTCTTATATTCAAGGGACTCAGTGGATTTACATCCACCTAAAACCATAGTTCATGAGCCCCAACAGGTGTTTCCACATTTATAAGAGAGCATTCTGACATCAAAGAAAAGGCATTTAAAAAGTAGCAATTAAACAACCCCTACTCATAAACCTGGGGCTCGCTGTCCCACAAATACACATACTCTTGGTTGGAAGAGAAGATAGGCATAGGGATCCTATATAAGGACACAAGCATAGGGGACATGTGTGGAGGAACAACCCTTACCTCCAAGGATGCAGGGCCACTGTTGTTTGCTGGTGATGCAGTCTTGCTGCCCCGCTCTCTGCTGAGCTGCCCCATTCTAGGCATTATAGACCTTGGCTGCTCTTCCCTGCTGGGATGTTCTCACTGCTGCCCCCTGCTAGTCCTCTGCTTTATATAATTTTCATTAAAGGTGCTACTTCTATATAACAAGAAAAAAGTTAGACCAGCCCCACCCCCTCCTTTATAGTGTGTACTCCAGCGGCTAAGCTGCAGATTTTTTTTTAAAGGCATGTCCTCATAAAACAAATTTTCTCACTGAGAAGAAAAGATGCTTTCTATAATTACTTACTGACTATCCCTCAGCTACAATATTCCAAACCCTATTTCTTGTTTTTGTCCAACATACAGGTTAGAATGCTCTCCTGACTCAATTAGGCCTATTAGTATCCCTATTTTCCTAGAAAGCTCATCTTGAAGTACCATTTCCTGATCCCCAAAGTGTTTCCTTATCCTTAAAAATGGATTATATTTACTTTGAAATACATGTGTGTGTATTTATATATACATATATGTATATGTGTGTACATACATACATACATAGCTATAGCTATGTATAGATAAAGATACATGCTTGTTATATACACATGTTGTTTCTTACCAGTAAAAACGTAAGCTCATAGAGGGCCGGAAACTATTGTTTTTCCTTCTATCCCTAACACTTAGCATTAGTGCCTGGCTCACAATAGGCACTTAATTAATGCACGTTGATTGATAAGAGAGGTCTCTTAGATCCATCATCTTCTTCCAAGGAAGAAAAACTTTTTTGGTACATGGACCAGCTAATCAGCTAATTAGAGCTGGAAGTCTAGAGCTACTCTGTCTCTTGCTAGGCAGCTAGGTGGCTCAGTGGATAGACACCCGGGCCTGAAGTCAGGAAAGTTCATCTTCATGAGTTCAAATCTTGCTTCAGACATTTTTTAGCTTTGTAACCCTGGGCAAGTCACTTAACTCAGTTTGCCTCAGTTTCCTCATCTGTAAAATGAGAAGGAAGTGGCAAACCACTCCAGTATCTTTGTCAGGAAAACCCCAAATTGGGCCCTGAAGGGTCAAACACAACTGAACAAAGTCTATTTCATGAACTCACTTTCTCCTGCTAGAGTAATTCTATTACATATACACAATGAGTATGATACTCTGGCTCTCTCCTCAGCTGGTTATATATGCCCTTCAGTATTCAAGAAGGTTAACTGAGGGGGTTGTGGGTATCACTCTTCTCTACTGCCATCAGTCAGTGGGAGCTCCCACCAGGTGTATTCCCCCTTTGTGAGGAGCTCACTTGACTTCATCACATGGTGGTTCCAGCTGGTCTCTTTGCTCTTTCTTTTTTCTATTTATTTACATGGGACACTTAGATGATCTCAGTAGGCTGAAGGAATCCACACATTCCTTTTTGGTTTGTTGGAAATAAGTCCCCCAAATAGGTTTGAGAAGAAACTCAACTCTACAAACAGGAATTTATTGGAGTTAAAGGAGATTTTCTTACTCTAGCCAGAAGGAATAACAGGTAGCAATAGTGATGAAAAAGGAGGGCCATTAATTTTTTTAATGGGAAAAAGGAAGATTAGAAGAAAGTATAGACAAGCAGAACAGTTTTTAAAATAGCATGTAGAACTTATTATTTTTTAAAAGCAAGTGGTATAAAATAAGAGATTCACAGTTTCAAATTTTTGTTGTTTAATCATTTCAGTCTTGTCTGACTCTTTGAGACCTCACTTGGAGTTTTCTTGATAAAGATACTGGAGTGGTTTGCCACTTCCTTCTCCAGCTTATTTTATAGATGAAGCAAACATTTTCACATACAATCTTCTTTTTGTGTTCTGATATGTATATGAAAATGTTCATTTTGGATTTTTAAATTCCAAATAGGAAAAAAACCCTTTTAAATAATTTCCTTTAAAAAAAAGGGTGAATAAATAATGAAAAAATTATTAAACAGTGTGTACCAGGAACAAAATAAAAAAGGAAAGACAATATATATATATATATATATATATACACATACACATACATATATACATATATACCCATACACAATATAGTTTATATAATATATATGTATATAGTCTTTTTCAGTAGAATATAAGCTTCTTGAAAGCAGGGATTGTTTCATTTGGGGTCTTTCTACCCCCAGCATCTAGAGAAATGCCTGGCATATAATAGACCCTCTATAAAATATGCTAGTTGATTGATTGATTGGCCTGGGGCCTCAAAGGTAACTGCCTCCAGGATGAAGATAGGATTATGTCAGGTTCATGTGAAACTCAAAGAGGAGAGGTTGCTGAATGATGGAAGCAAAAAGCCTAGAAGTTGGGTCAGCTAGGTGGTGCAGTGGATAGAGCACTGGCACTGGAGTCAGGAGGACCTGAATTCAAATCCAGTCTCAGACACTTGACGCTTACTAGCAGTGTGACCCTGGGCAAGTCACTTAACCCCATTGCCTAGACAAAAAAAGGAAAAAAAAAGCCTGGAAGTGGCACTAAGGATCAAAGAATATACCTAATTGTCCTTCTGGCCCAGGGCATAGGAGGCCACAAGAAAAATCACATCCAGGACCAGAGAGGATTGCCAAGCATGAGGTGTCTTCTGCAGGGAATCAGATTTCCTGAAGTACAATAAAATGTAAGGTTGCAAAAGGAAAAGGTTTAAGAGGAAAGGAAATTTGTTAATTCTTTAATAGAGCTTCCATAATGGAAGGACAGAGCCAGATAGAGATTTAGTAGGGATAGAGTTAAGGCAGATGAGGATGGCAGAGTAGAGAGTATAACAAGGGAAGGGAATTTTTGCCTAGGTATATAGCCATTCTTTATCACCTTAAAGAGGAAGATATGGGAATTTATTTGATACAGGATGGGGATGGAATATCATTTGAGAGCAGTTTCCATTCTCTAGGGTTCTATGGTAGCAGAAGACATCATCTATTCTCTCTCCAATACTAGGGAAGAAGGGAAATTAGTCCTCGTGTCAGGTGCCCTACTCATAAATCTGATCCTGAGGATAAGTGATATGGTATCTGAGTCTGAGGTGACCTAAGCAGGGTCCTGGAGGTAAAAGCCTAGTTTCTGGGGCTCTGGTTCTAGAGGTGGGAGGCTTAGAACCCAAGGACCTATCCTAAGGATAAAAGGCCTAGAATCTAGGACTCTGGTCTTAGAAGAAAGGGACCTGAGATCTTGGTCTCTAGTCCAAGAAACTCCATGTCCCAGGCTCAAGTCTTGGAGATTAGAGGTCTGGCATCTCAGGCTCTGGTTCCAGAGGTGAGGCCTAGCGTCCTAGACTTGAATCCTAAAGGCCTGGTTTCCCACCAGGGCTCCTATAGGTAAGAGACCTGGTGTTCCAAGGGGTCTGGTCATAGAAATGAGGGACCTGGGGTCCTGGGCTTTGGTCTTAGAGAGGAAAGACCTGGTGTCTGAGGCTCTGGTCCTGGAAGTGAAAGGTCTGGTGTCTAGGACTTTGGTACTGATGTTAAGGGGTCTGGTCTTCCAGGCTCTGATTCTGAAGGTAATGTTCTAATATCTGAAACTCTGGTCCTGGGCTCCTAGATAGGATACTAATGACAAGAAGTCTAGTAAGTCTTGGGCTTCATCCTGGAGAGGAGGAGCCCATTGTCTAGGGCTCTGGTCCTGGAAGTGAGAAGCTTGGTGTCTGAGGCTCTGGTTTTGGAAGTGGGTTGCCAACCAACTGATATCAGACCAATTTGACCAGTATTTTAATCATAGAATCTGCTTGCTTCTCATGGATGTTGCCTTTTTTTGGACCCCTTTATTTAGTTTAATTTTGGTTAATCCTAGCAACCAAGATGTGTACTGAGGAGTAGGATTAACATATTTTTCCCAACTAAAGTCAGTTTCTGGCACATAATAAACCCTTAATAAATGCTTATTGATTGACTAATTGGTGCATTGACTGACAAAGTCTTTTGCAAAGTCTTCTTACAAGTTAGCTTTCTTTTCTTGCAAATCAGAATTATCCAAATGGAACAGTAGCCATATGAGGTTCAATGCACACCATTGCATTGGCCTCTTTCCCAGTTCTGCCATAGGCTAGGCTATGTACCTACTGGAAGTGGCCCCATGCAAACATAGCCAGATTTCAATGGAACCTCCTCGCTCTTATGTTGAGTGGTTTTCCCTCCCTTATACAGATCTTGTCTCTATCCCTGGGATTTACCCACTATGAAGTAAAACAAATACATCTGATCAAACATCCTTAGGCTGAGGAGATAATTAGATATCAGGGCAGGGCTTCTTTCTTTGTTTCATTGGGATAGTTAGGGCTTCATATTACTGCTCTTGGGCTATCTTGCTTGGAATTCACCATCTCCAAAAAGAAGACCATCATTCCTGACCCTTAAATTCAGAGAATTTAATTCAATAAATATTTCTTGAGAGGCAACTTGACATAGGGAATAGAAAGCCAGTCTTGGAATCAGAAAGACCACAGTTCAAGTCAGACACATACAGACTTTATGATTCTGGGCAAATCACAACTTCTTAATGTCCTAGGTAGCTCTATTAGACTATAAGTTTCAAAGGAGATGCCAACCTATATTGGTAAAGGAAATTTCTTGATTGAAAGTTCCCCAAACCAATGAAATCATGGGACTAGTTTAAAAAAACCATGTACTAATCATCTGCTACATGCAGCAAAGCAAATATTTATTGTAGAATGCCTTCAGATCACTGTGCTAGGAACTAAGGGGAACAAAAAGTGTAGATGATTCCATGGGACCAAGGTTTGATATTGGAAATAAAAGCCCCTTGGGATTCTCTCACCTTATATGGTAAATTAAAAAATGACAAGTCACTAAGGTAGGTTCTGAGGATACAAAAATGAAAAATGTCACTTAGAGGGTTGGCTAGAGGGCACTGAAAGGTTTGGTGACTTGCCCTGCATCACACAGCCCACTTATGTCAGAGGTAGGACACCTTCCTTCAGGTTGGCTCATTATTCACTCTGTTGAGAAGACCTAGTGTGAATCACACCCTCCTTAATGGTAGTAACCGAAAGTTTTCTATTGAAAGTAAGCTTTTGAAAAGGGAGCTACTGGAAGTTCTTGAAGAAAGGGAGTTAACATGGTCAGACCTCAGGAAGGTCATTTTGACAATTGTTTGTCTGTTTGTTTATTTGTTATATAGAAGATGGAGGAAGATAATAAGCATCACCTCACAATACATTAGTGAGAAAAAGAGGGAAATACAAGTCTCCAGAAAGCTTAGCATGAATCTCAAAGGAGTCACATCATCCCAAGTGGATAGGCGGAATTGGAAAGAAGACAACAAATAGACCAAAATGGAACAGATCTTTCAGTATTTGTATAACAAACTGTTTTGATAATCAATGGCAATAAACAACCACATTGGTACGAACGCCTCAGTCCCTAAAATGTGCTGTATGAGGAAGTAGAAATGCCGCTAAAGATGAAGACAGGAAGGCAACCTGTAGCCCAACCAAGTATGCACAGAAGAAATTGATGTTGTTTACAATACCATTTCAAAAGCATTAAGGAATACATTTTCCAAAAGTCTCAAAAAGAAGGGGACGGGAAGGGATTGCCAGACACTGTGGAGGGCACTGCACAAAAAAAAAAAAGAGAGAGGAATTCTAAAAGCCTCAGCCCTCAAGGTGCTAACATTCTATTGTGAGCAAACAACACTTACATAGATAAATATATACAAAATAATTTGGGGAGTGCAGGAGCCCTAGCGTCTGAGGGAATCAGAAAAGCATCCCTCCTATAGGAGTGGCATTTGGGCTAAGCCTTGAAGGATTTTCAGGGGCATCAGAAAAGGAACAACTAACACTGAAGAGAAGGAGCAAGGATGAGAAGTCTTCTGGAGAAAGCCAGGTTTTGGGGCAGCTAGATGGTGCAGTGGATAGAGCATCAGCCCTCGATTCAGGAGAACCTGAGTTCAAATCCGGCCTCAAACACATGATACTCACTAGCTGTGTGACCCTGGGCAAGTCACTTAACCCCATTGCCTTGCCAAAAAAAAAAAAAAAAGAAAAAAAAGAAAGAAAGAGAAAGTCAGGTTTTCATGAAACAAGAAGAGGCAAAATAACTACATGAGGAAGAGATCTGGTATGAGAGCAAATTTGTTAATGATGAAGAGGGAAAGTGCCAGAGGACAGGATGGGAGGAGCAAGAGACTAGATAGAAGTAGGTCTGAGTGTAGATCAAGGTTAAAGGGAAATGCCTCAAGAGATGGTGATTTTTAATCAAAAGGAGTAGGGCAATAGTTCCTCTGTGTGTGTGTGTGTGTGTGTGTGTGTGTGTGTGTGTGTGTGTGTTCCACAAACCCCCTTTAACAACAAAAACTCAATAGTTTGGGCCTGGATTAGCCAGACACTGTCATATCAATTATTTCTTTTGTGTGAGATCAGTACTGTAAATACCATTATCCCTATTTTATAGATGAGGAAACTGAGGTTCAGAGCAGTGATATAGGAGACAAATTCAAGTGTCTGTTAAAGCTTTTTGTTGTTGTTCAGTAATTAAAAGATACTGGAGTGGTTTGCTGTTTCCTTCTCCAGATCACTTTACAGATGAGGAAACTGAGGCAAACAGGGGTAAGTGACTTGCCCAGGGTCACACAGCTAGTGTCTGAGGTCACATTTGAATTCAGGGAGATGACTCTTCTTGACTCCAGGTCAGGTGCTCTATGCGCTATGGTGCCACCTAACTGCCCTCTATTAAAGTTTATTAAAGCCCATTAAAGCTAATTTTAAAAAAGTGTCGATTGATTCATAGTAGACCATAAATTCAGGTCCTAATCCAGCCTCTACCATTTCACTAGCAATATGACCTTGAATGAGTCACTTTTTCTCTATTGACCTTAGTTTAATGTTTTTTTGAATCTATTTGAATTGATGAGTTTGAGTTAGATAACTCTAAGATTTTTATCAATTCTACTATACATAAACAGTAGAAAAAAGGAGAAAAGAAATAGAGTATGATATAAAATACGCCTTACCGGTAAGCTGATGTCTAGGAGGATAGCCACGACTTCCCAAGATAGAGAGATTACTTGGGCCTTCCGTGACCACACTGGACTGTGTTTGACACAGCCTGGCTTGATTCCTTCCTTCCTGTGTTCCAGGACAGACAGAGGATGGGAGAAATGAGCTCTCATGCCTAGAAGAGTCAGGTCCTGAGATGAATTTTGAACAAGAGAAAAACAGAAACTGAACTAAAGTAAAGTAAAATGACAGGTGATCAAATATTTATATAATTAATAACTAGGGCTGGTAACTGGACCTATGATTACATTGGTATAGAGAACTCCCCGGTGAGCAAAATCCCTCTACCAGAACCCCCTCCCCTGTTCAATTTATAGTCTTAGAAAGTTGTCTAGAACAGTAATGTCAAATGCAAATAGCAATGGAACCATTAAACCATACATAAAAATTC
Organism: Vombatus ursinus; assembly: GCF_900497805.2. Taxonomy (NCBI): domain Eukaryota; kingdom Metazoa; phylum Chordata; class Mammalia; order Diprotodontia; family Vombatidae; genus Vombatus; species Vombatus ursinus. The sequence continues at coordinate 20,303,653 of NW_020954589.1, forward strand.
CTACAGGCCTCATATTTACATAGAAAACCACATTTTATTATTATCTATGTTTTATTGTATTTTCATTTATTTTGTAAAACATTTCTCAATTACATTTTAATCTGGTTTGGGATCTTTCAGGAGTGTTGTGGGCTCCATGCTTCCACTGGGCCACATTTGCCATCTTTGGCCTAGAACACTAAGAGGTTAATTGACTTACCCAAGGTCGTATAGTTTGTACATGTCAGAGGCAGGACTTGAAAGACCATCCTGGTTCTAAGTCCAGTCCTCCATCTTTTGTGCTATACTATCTTTCACTATTAATTAGTTATTATACTTAATCATTACTTGGTTGGTTAATTAAGTCTACTACCTGTATGACTTTGGGTACGTCATTAAGCCTTTCTGGGACTCAATTTTCTTTTTTCTTTTTCTTTTTTTTTTTTTTTTGCTAGGCAATGGGGTTAAGTGACTTGCTCAGGGTTACACAACTATTAAGTGTCAAGTGTCTGAGGTTGGATTTGAACTCAGGTCCTCCTGACTCCAGGGCCAGTGCTCTATCTGCCCCTGGGACTCAATTTTCTCTCTGAGAAAGGAGAGGTTCAGACTAGAAATATCTCTAAGGTTTTTTCCAGATTTCAATCTTTTCATTCTGTGACACTCTAGTGATAAGGGTTGGGGTTCAAGATGAGAGAACTCTATTTCCTGGGTCTTCACAGGTTTGAGGGGAGTTGAATAAACATATGGAAGGCAATTCTTGGATAATGTCCATAGAACAGGCCAGGCCAGTTCCTGTGGCAAGTTTCCATGAGGCCAGGCTCCTCAGCTGAGTTTCCAGGACTACCTTCCCCCACCTACACACACGCACAAGGAGTGTTTGTGATTTTGGTTGCCCCCAAGTCCACTAGGCACCAATCAAACATCTGGCTGGTCTCAGGGAAGGAGGAGGCCTTAGGCATTCACTCAGGGAGGCTCTCTGGGCACACAGAGGGCCTGGGGCAGGGGAGAGGGTAGGGAGAGGGATTTCTTGACAGGGTCGAGTTGGAGGGGAAAGTCTGGGGCAGGTGATAGTTAGGGAGACCCAGCAGGAACAGGAAACAGGGAGTGGGGGGATAGGGAACTGGTTCTGCCAGAAAAGCCTCATGTAAGGCAAGGACTGGGAAACCAGAAGAGGTGTTGGCAGCCAAAGGCTATAAAAGCAGGGTCAGAGCAAGAGGGAAAAATTGACAAGGAGAAACAGAAATGGTGATTTGGACCTAGACAGTACTGAGGTTGGGGGTAAAAGGAGTGTAGGGGAAGGGGGGAGGCGATATTAAGGGGGATGAGGAGGTGGGAGTCAGGCTGAGAGATCTGGGTGTTGAGTTAGTAATCCAAGCCGAGACAACTACCTCAGGGCCACTGGGTCCATTTCAGGCTGTGTTTATTTAATAAAAAAAAAAAAGCCAGCGAAGTAACTGCGGATTTCATTGTCAATTCACCAATGCCTCTCTGTACTATTGCTTCACCTCTCCACGTTTGGCCTCTGAAGCCCACCCTGCTGGGCTAAAGCCCCTACCCACCCTACCCTCAATTCCAACATCCCCCTCCTGCTGCTGCCACCCCTCTTATTATGGCTAGAATGTCAAGCATTTATCAAAGAAGTGGCCTGGAGACCCCCTCCCCCCTCCTCACACTGAAAACACAACCCACCTCTTTCTATTTTAAACTTGGCAGTCTTTTAGTTTATTAACCACCCAAAAAATTCTCCAGAGCCTCCTGCTCCCGCCGCCTGCCTTCCTTCCATCCTTCTCCTTGTCTCCATTTCTGTCTCTCTCTCTCTTTCTCTCTCTCTCTCTTTGTCTCTCTCTCTCTTTTTTAGGGCTAGGGCTCTCAAACTATTTTTTTTCCTCCTCAAGTTTGGGCAAATCATTCCACTAGGTCTGTTTCCCTATCTATAAAAATAAGCGTAATAGACTAAATGACCTTTAAACCCTCTCTGTGGCTCTAAATGAGCCTATGGGCTCCTGAATACATGTGAGTACACAGTAAAACAGACACTTATTATGCACCCACTCTATGCAGAGTGCTATACTAGACAGACACTGGGAAAGATAACAAAATTTAGAGAAAACATTGTCCCTGCCCTCAAGGAGTTTATCTTCCATTGAGTCATATATTTAGAACTAGAAGAAAACAGTGGCCATGTTGGCCATGAAGTCCAACCCTTCCTTCATGGGTGCCAAATGAGTATATGAACTTTGTTTTATTGAACCAATCATCCAGAACAGAATATGGCTGATGAAGGACTAAGAGACATTGAGAACCAGCTACTCAAGAAAATGTTGGCCTTGGCAAATATCGGAAAGTCTGAATCTACTCCTTACCATTCAGAGTGCCCACAGCCTAAATATTGTAATCACACACTGTTGAACATGTTGGGAACTCTGACTAGAATGAAAAGCTCGATGAGGAATCAACATGTCATTTCAAGTACATTCTACAATTCCACCAGGAATTTGAATGGATGCTATGGGCTTTACACCATACTTGCTCAGTGTTTTAGGACAGAACCACACCTACCTATTGATCTCTATTTTGGCCCCTCTAGATGAAGGATGAGATGCAACTATTCACACAACTAAGAGATAAAATAAGAGAAGTCTACCAACAAGCCAATGTTTCAGCTCAGAAAAAAGTGTTACGGAAACAAAAAACCTTATGTTCCTAGATTATAGTATCAGAAACTTCAGCAAGGAGACGAGTTCTTTTGGGAAACACTGGCATTTAAGGGACTCACAAGTTAGATGAGCAATGGAAAACTAATTCATAAAAAGTTATTGAGAGACTATACAACTTGCCTATTTACAAAATAGCCCCCAATAATGGAAGGGATCCTAAAGGGATTATTTACCACAGAGTTGGTTAGAATTTCTAATGTGCAAGTGGAAATAAATGGGAGTTCTGAGCAAAAGAGGCCATCCACCAGCTGCACAAAGACTGGACTAGATATAGATACTGAAAGGGATGTTTCCAGTGAAGGAGACTATGTACCAATGTAGGATAGGAAGCCAGAAACAACTACAGAGACTTGAGGGTATAGACACCACCCGCGGAGCAAAACATACTGCTAGCCAACCTGTCCTTGCTGTCAACCCATGTGTAGACAAACCTGTCTATAATGGTCCTAATGATCAGGCCAGTAGGAGCAGAAAATCTGTCTGTGACAAAGGAACTAGACCCAACAGACAGTCACCAGACTAACATGAAGTTACAGGTAAATCTAAAGAAATGGTTATACATGTAGCAAGGGGGCAATGCTAGAGTCGGCTACAATGCTAGGGATTAACAATGTTAAGTGTGCCTTGTTTGTTACTGTGTGTTTGTTGCTGCACATATTAATTACTACATGTTTGAGTATGACCATTTATTATTTAGCTGTTAAGTTCATTTGACTATGTTTTGGGTTATGTTTACACCATAGTAATGTCTGCTAATTGCTTTGCTCATTATTTATTTGCATATGATCTAATGCTTACATGTAAGCCGTATTTTTCTAGTGTTATTGTTTGCTGCAATCTGGCTTTGCTTTGTTAATTAGTCATGCTTTACTTTGTTGCTTGTGATTAATTGCCTTGTTTTGCTGATATGCATGCATTCTTGAGTAGTGCCTGTACAATATCCTTCATGTAGTCACAATCAGGTGAGACACTACATAGTGTCATATCTATTGCATATATACTGTTAATGTGCATTATCTTTTTTTTGTTTTTAACAATACTGTAAGTTAGTTACCTGGGAGGCCAGGAAAACTACCCTTTTTGTTTGTTTGTTTGTTTTTAAAGAGCTGGTGTTTGTGCTCATGCTACATAGATACAAGTTTCAAAACTACCTCAGTTGATTTTTTGCAAAGGATTGTAAAAAGTTTTGGCTCAGGGGACAAATGTCAACTGAGATATTATAGCGGGGCAGCCTGTGTTACCTGCTGTTCCTAATGCACAGAGAGATCTGATTCTTGATTTTCTGAGAGAATGCTGAATGAAATGCAGAATACCTGCTGTAAGGGGCTTAATTTAGTTGATTCCAGAAACTCTTCAAAGAAACTCATAGAAAAGGGACCTCCAAGGCAATAGAAAAAGAGGAGAGGGAAAAGAAAAAGACAGAGAGAGAGAGAGATGCTTTGGTCTTCTGAATGCACACCTAGTTCTTGCTTATCAGCCAATCAAAACTCTATCTCATCATCACATGGTTAGCATACCAGAAATAGTTACAGAATGCCTGGGCGTGTTCCAAAGTCCACATTGGGAATTGCATTAGACAGAGCCAGCTGTGCATGCCCATAAAGATTGTGCTCATTAGGTAGTCCCCCTGCCCCATTACACAAATAAAGAAACTGTGGTCTAGAGAGGTTCAATGACTTGCCCAAGATAACATGGGTAACAAGTACCTGGAGTGGCATGTGAATCTAGGTTCCCTCACTATGAATCAAGTACTTTGGGGATGTTATAAACAAACACAATGCAGAGTCAGTGTGTATAGCACACTAGGTTTGGAGTCAGGAAGAATGGAGTTCAAATCTTGCTTCTCTTCCTAGCTGCATGAACCTAGGCCAAGTCACTTAATTTCTTAGTTTCTTCATCTATAAAATGAGGGAATTGGACTTGATGGCGTTTAAGGTCATTTCCAGCTCTTTATCTATGACCCTACCATCCAAACTTCCTGTCACTCACTTTTCCCCAGCCTCCACCCTGTTCCCATTTGCTGGTTTAGTCTTTTCAGTTATGTCTGACTTTTCATGAACTCATTTGGGGTTTTCTTGGCAAAGATACAAGAGTAATTTGACATTTCCTTCTCCAGCTCATTTTACAGATGAGGAAACTGAGGCAAAGTGTTACGGGACTTGCCCAGGGTCACACAGCTAATAAGCGTCTGAAGCCAAATTTGAACTTGGGAAAATGAGTCTTCGACTTCAGGCCCAAAACTCTACTGCACTACTTAGCTGACCCCAAAAAATTTAAAACCTCTCCTAAATGACTTAGAAGAAATTGGAAATGTGCTATCAATTCTATTTTACAATGTGGCACTTTCTTTAAGATCACTCCTCCAAACCCCACTGGGACTCACAGGTTGGGTGCCCAGAAAGTAGCTATTTCTCCTCTCAGGGTTCTGGAATTTCTAACCAATGCAACATGTTCTCCCCAATAACGATGATTCAGTTGATATCAAATAGCTTTTGCAAAAGGGGTTTGACTGAGAAGACAGAGCAAGAACAGAAGTGATGCCAAGAACATTCCCCAAACTGGGGGCACACTCTCTCACCCTCTCTCCTGTATATACTCAGCAACTGGAGAAAGCAGGATCAAACTTAAAATAACCATGTAAATGAGACACATGTCCCTTGTTGGTGAGTTCTTCCTAGAACTATTGTTTTCAAGACCTCAGATCAGCCATCTTTCATTCTCCAGACTTCTCTGTCAGTCATTTTCAGTTATGTCTGACTCTTTGTGACCCCATTTGGGGTTTCCTTGGCAAAGATATTGGAGTGGTTTGCCATTTCCTTCTCCAGCTCATTTTACAGATGAGGAAACTGAAGCAGACAAGGTTAAGTGACTTTCCCAGGGTCACACAGCTAATAAGTATCTTGAGTTGGAATTTGAACCCAGGTCTTCCTGATTCCAGGTCCAACACTTTATCCTGCTATGCCATGCTGTGTGAAATGGTCATCCCCATTTTACAGAGGAGGAAACTGGGACCCAGAGAGGTTAAGGGCTTTGTCCAAGATTCCACAGATCATGAATAGTTTTTGTTGTTGTTCAGTTGTATCTGACTCTTCAGGACTCCATTTGGGGTTTTTTTGACAAAGATACTGGAGCGGTTTGCCATTTCCTTCTCCAGCTCACTTTACAGATGAGGAAACTGAGGCAAACAAGGTTAAGTGATTTGCCCAGGGTCACACATGCTAATAAGTGTCTGAGGCTGGATTTGAACTTCAGGAAGAAGAGTTTTCCTGATTCCAGGCCCAGCACTCAATCTATTGCACTGCCTAGTCACCCTACTGTCCCCCCTACTTCCTGCTTTTTAGCTGTTTTGTATGTTTTCTTCCTTCAATAGAATGTAAGTTTCTTGAGGGCAGGAGCTGTCTTTTTTTCTGCTTATATTTGTATTGCCAGCACCTAGCACAGTGCCTGGCACAAAGTAAATGCTTAATAAATACTTGTTGAACTTGACACATAGAAAACCTATGGGTCTGAAGGAGTACCTCATGACTCCTAGGTGTGGGCGTCCTTTTCTCTCTTCTAGAGTCTCCTTCACGTTCACTTTGGGGACAAAGTGTCTGTCATTAAGGACAAGTTGCTTCCATGCCCATTTGGGCTGGCTCCTTCTATGAGTTAGTTCCTGATCAGAGTCAACTACAGCTACTATCCAGCCTACTGGTCACTATGACCGATTCCAGTTGGCAAAGGGATCTCTGATGGCTCTTGAAACCTTTTATAGTGCACAACGTCAAAACTTGGTCTATCCGGTATCACTCATAGGCTCACAACAAGCCTCCTTACTCTCAAAAACTGGCAGGTAAAAGTTAGAGATTGTCTGTTAAAGAACTTTGTTACCCCACATTTTACCAACATGAAATAGTCTGGGGATGCTTGTGTATACTGTATACCCCTTTTTTATTTATGCCCGGACTCAGACTCACCAAGTCTATTACACATTGGATTGGATTCAAGGGGATACTGCACACGTTCTAAGGACTGGGCCCTTATCCATCTCATACAGCTGAGGCAACTGAGGCTTAGAGAGACATAATGATTTGTCACAACTAGAACTTACTTTTCTGACTCCAAATCCATTGCTCTTTTCATCACACCATCTTGGACAAAGCTGTCCTTCATGTCCTTTCCTGTCCTAATATTTCAGCATTCTAAGGTTCTGAGGGACCAGGGCCCAACTTATAACTAGGCCAAATAGTCTCTTTGGTATGATTTCAGGAGACTTTGAAACATCCTACATCCTTTCCTCTTCCCCCCACCTCCCCAATTCCTCTTATACCAGTTCTCTGAAGCCTGAAACTGCTTTACCAAGGGACAAAGTCTTTCATCCCAAAGCTAGATATAAGGCTTTAAATTCTAAGACCCTTGGGAGAGGTCTCTGGAGGGAGGAAGAAAAGGGGACCATAGGTTCTCAAAAGCTGGGAAAGGGCCAGAGGGGAAGGCTAAGGGCAAACTGTCTACTTCACAGTTTTGCCTAGGGCTGGCCCAGGGGGTGATATCATAAGGCAAATTATTAATTCATGTTAGAAACGAAAGCACAAATGCAGTCCTATTATACACAGCAAAACTACACAAGACCAGCCCCCAGAACACCTATAAGAGACTCTTAGAGACCTCCAGTGGCCTGGGGACAGAAGAGCCAGAACTTCGGCTTTAGAGGATATAGGAAAAGAATAAAGGCACTGGGAAAGAGGGATAGCTCACCTAGAAGAGGAGCTTCACCTGGGCACCATATAGGTGGAAAATAAGGGAGAGGGCGGGAGTAGGGGGAGGAAAGGGAGAAGGGGTGGGAAGAAAAAAAGATCATGATGAGAACCAACTTCCTCCCCAGCCCCACATCAAATCCAATCTTTCTAGCAAATAATGTCTCTCCCTCTTCTAAAATTGTGCTTTAAAAACCCACCTCTAGAAGACTGATCATGACCCTGCATCCTCTCAGAATACCTATGGACAAGTCTACCTATTATGCTTTGTTCCTCAAGTGTCCCCTGTCTTTATAGGAGAAGTTGTCTTAATTCTCTATTCGAAGCTTAGCTACTAATATGAGAAAAATAAAAGCATTCAGATCTTTTTTAAAAAAGTATAATTTTGTTGTAAATTTGGAAGGAATAGCAAGTTGTACATGGTAGATTTGTAGTTTCATGTGCAATCATCTTTTTTACTGTACTGTTATGGAAATACTTGTTTTGTTCCATGAATTGAAAATAAAATAATTTTTTTAAAAAAGGATCTTCTTCCTCCCTCCACCCAAGAATTTTTATTTTATTTTATTTTTTAAATTCAATTCTGCAAACAACTATGGTATAATTGGAAAAACATTAGACTGGGAAGGAGTCAAGAGACCCAAACTCATTTCCCACTAATTCTTTTGATGTTATTAAGTCATTTAATCCCTCTAAGCCTCAGTTTCCTCAGCTGTAAACTTGAAGGCATCAGAATAGAGTAGATAAACTGCTGGCTGTGGAGTTAAGAAGAACTAGATGTTCAGATCTTGCTTCTGACATTTACTACTGGTATCATTCTAGGCAAGTTACTTAACCTACCAGTATCTCAGTTTCCTCATCTATAAAATGGGAGGGGGTTAGAGTAGATGGTCTTTGAGGTCCCTTCCAGCATTTAATCTATGCTCTTATGCCTAGAGGACCTCGAAGGTTCTTTCCAGATCTAATATTCTATAAGTCCATTAAGCAACTAGGGCAGCTGGGTGGCATAATGGAGGAAGACTCCTATTCCTGAGTTCAAATCTGGCCTCAGACACCTACTAGCTTTGTGAGCCTGGGCAAGTCACTTCACCCTGTTTGCCTCAGTTTCCTCATCTGTAAAATAAGCTGGAAAAAGAGATGGCAAACCACTCCAGTATCTCTGCCAAGAAAACCTCAAATGGGGTCATAGAGAGTTGGATATGACTGAAATGACTCAACAACAACATTAAGCAACTATTCTATTCAGTGCATGAGACGCAGGAATAATGGGAGACAAGGTCCTTGGTTGCAGGGAGCTCATAAGGAGACACCTACACAAACACTATAATGCAAAATAGAGTATGTTGTATATAAGAGGAAGTGCAAACTATGAGAAGAAGGAAAGAGCAGGAAGAAAAAAGTATTCTCTCCCAATTTTTACCTTTTTGAAGGCTTCACGAACTTTACATGCATCAAAAATAGCAATTTTTTTTAGAAGCTCACGAGTATGTAATGCTTTGCTTTCCCCATAATACTTTGCCCTGTGAGGTCAGTCTCACAAATAGTATCATCCCCATGTTATGTGGAAGGAAATTGAGGCTCAGAGTGAGGAACTGATTTGCCCACAAAGTAGGGGAACTAGGACTGTAATACAGATCTTCTCACTCAAAGTCCAGGATTTGTGTCACTCTCTTCCAAACAGTCAATTTAAATGTTCTTCAACCAACAAAATTATTTCAATCACAGACTTTCAACCTGGAAGGGACCTTTGAGATAATCTCAGATCATCTCAGACTTCAACACTTCATTAGACAGATGAAGAAACAGAAGTGGAATAAGGAGACTTGCCCAAGGTCATCCAGGCAGGAAGAAGAGGAGCCAGAATTCAAACTAGCTTTTCTCACTCCTAATCCAGTACTCCTTCTGCAATACCACTCTGAAGGCACTAATGTATGTGTGTGTGCCTGCATAGATGTGTTTGGGGGCAGGAGGTGTCTTCAAAGCCTCTAATTCTAGAAACAACAAACCTTTTATAAGACAAGTTGTTCCAAGGGCTTCACTGTTCCCAGAGTTAGCTTAGAAATGAGATATTTTCAGAAATTGTGAGCCATGCCAAACACATACACAAACACACCAACTTTGGGATATGTATATATATATATATATATATATATACACGCATGTATTATACATATAGGTATACATTCATTTTGTTGTTCAGTCATTTCAGTCGTGTCCAATTCTTTATGACCCCATTTCGGGTTTTCTTGTCAAAGATACTGGAGTGATTCGCCATTTCTTTCTCCAGTTCATTTTACAGATGAGGAAACTGAGGCAAACAGGGTGAAGTGACTTGCCCAGGGTCACACAGTAAGTGTCTGAGACCAGATTTGAACTCATGAAGATGAGACTTCTCTGTATACACATGCACACACATACACACATACACACACACACAATATGTATTTATAAAATAAATAATACAAAATATATACAAACGTATGTTAGTGGTCATGCATAGACACAGACCTATATGCATTCATGTATTCAAATACATGTATATGCACATATCCCAAAGTTTCATGGTAAAGTTAATTTTCTTGGTTTTTAGCATGGTTTTTTTTTGGAAATATTTCATCTCTAAGATAACCCTGGGTATAGTTAAGACCACCAGACAGTATGCCCCATAAAATGTACACTATACATAGAGTTACAGGAACTAAGGATACCTCCATCACTCAAACACAACCTTTTTTATATTCAGGAACCCTCCATAGATCTCTCAATACTCTTTTTGCTCACTCCTTTAGAGAAGATAGAGATGAAATAGCTGAGAGATAGAATGGGATGACCTTCCCAACACTGTCCCCACTATGATGCTAAACATCTGGGGGGTTGTCATTTGGTCAGACAACTCCCTGTTCTCTCTAAAAAAATAGCAAAATTTTTAGTTTCCCCCAAAGGTCATGGAGAAAATAGCTAATTGTCTTTTTTCAGGGGTTTTTTTTTTTTTGCTTTTTTGTGAGGCAATCAGGGTTAAGTGACTTGCCCAGCTAGTAAGTGTCAAGTGTCTGAGGCCAGATTTGAATTCAGAGCTCTATCCACTGCATCACATAGCTGTCCCCAGCTAATAGTCTTTCATGAGAGTTCCCCTGGCCAAAATTGCTCCCTAGGAAGTGGCTGGGATGATAATAGCTTGGGAAAAGAATGAGGCAGAAAGCAGCCTTGCTCACTCTCTGCATGCCTTTGGTTAAGTCATTTCCTCTCTTGGGTTTACTTATCTGTAAAAATTAAGAGGCTAGGCAAATGCAAGTCTTCTATGAATGTAATTATAAACAAAACAATTTTTACAGAAATAAAAGAGCTAAATAATTAGAGAAATATTCTGTGATCATTGTCAGGATTCAGCAACATGATGAAAATGGTGGATACTATCCAAATTATCCCACAAGTTTAATGTCATACCAATTAAATAACTAAAGGAGTACTTTATAGAGTGAGACAAAATAACAACAAAATTCATTTGGAGGAAATAAAAGATTATGAAGGGATATAATCAAAGGGGAAAGGGATACTTGGTGCTATCAGATCGCAAAATGTGAATTAAAAATACAGAAAAGTAGATGAACAGAATAGACAAGATAAGTAAGACCTAGAAACAGCAATATAGTGTTTGACAAATTCAAGAATACAAAATACTAAGGAAGAGATTCTTTTATTAGATAAGAACAGAAAAACTGAAGGAAAAAAAGCAATCTGGTAAAAAGGAAATAGGTGTAGATCAGTATTTAATAACATATATACCCTAATAAACTTCAAAAGTATAAGTAATCAAAAATATAAAGTCATACTATAAAAGCATTAAAGGATAATGAAAGATTATAGCTTTCACAATTTTAGATAGAGGAAAAATTCATAGCTAGACATACCATAGAGGATGTCATAAAAGACAAAATGGACAATCTCAATTAAATTAAATTTAAAAGCTTTTGCATAAATAAACTCAATGCACTTAAAATCAGAAGGAAAGCTAAAGAATAGGGGAAAGAATCTTTGCTTCAAATTTTCTGATAAAAATTAGACATTCAAAATCTATGGGAAATTGATGAAAAATATGGAATCATGATTCGTTCCCCAACAGACACAAGCAATCAAATTATAGTTTTTGAAAAAAGAAATATAATCAACAATCACCTAAACATTTTTGAAAAAAAACCTAATAACACAACAATATAGAGAAAAACAACTTTGCAAGACTTTAGAACAGAGGTTCCCAAACTTATTTGGCCTACTGCCTCCTTTTTAAAAAAAAATTACTCAGTACCCCACTGGAAATCTACTTTCTTTAACCCTTTAATGGTTCTTGTTTTGAAATTTGCGTCATTTAAAAAAATATACATATTTTTTTAAATGATGCGTCTGAAATTTAATAATTTATTGTAAATTTGTGTTTTTTTTCCTGCATTGAAATTTCAATGACACAATATTGTGTCATGTAACTGTATAGTATCATATTGTAAACAAGTCATTACACGCACATATTCCTGCCATGCATGCTGGACTTCCCAACAATGCGTGACACACTAGCCTGCCAACACTTGCCTGTTAAGACCTAGTGGGGGACTTGACCACTGATGGGTTATAACTTGCATTATGTGTGTTTATCTGGAAAATAATGTAATTACTATGACTTTAACTGTGTTACACAACAGATGAAACATATACAAATGGTTTTTCAAAATTTTCTTCTCTCCTTTCCTTATGCTTCCACTTCCCCCTTATTTTTTATTCAATGCACCCCAATTGCATCCGAGGGTACTACCACCTTCCTGGATCGTTCCACTGTCCCCCAGGGAGTGGTATCACCCACTTTGAGAAGCTCTGCTTTAGAACTCTGATCAATGCAATGATAAACCAGCAATCCAGAAGACTGAAGACTGAAAGATGTCACTCACTTCCTGCCAGAGAGGTGATAAAATTTAAAAGGCAGAGATAAACATACATTTTCTGGTGCGGAAATTTGTTTTGCTGAACCATGCATGTTTATAATGAGGGTTTTCTTTTTTGCTTTCCTTGTTCAATTAGTTGGGAGTTAGGGCAGGAAAGGGAATTAAGAGAGGAGATTATAAAAAGTTTACAGAAAGAAAATTAGTAGTAATTCTAGAAAAGCAAAAGAAAATGGCATAGAAGCATCACCTCATATTTGTCCAGCTAGCAAACATGAAATAAGATGGGAAAACACTATTAGAGGGGTTGGGGGAAGAGAGATATATACTAATTTACTGGTGGAGCTATCAATTTGTTCAATTGTTCCAGGGAAAAAAATTGGAATTACACAAGAATATTTACTAAATAATTTGTGCCTTTTGATCCAGAGATTCTACTACTAGCACTACATCCCAAGGAGGTTATTGACATCAAGAAACCCATATGGGCAAAAATGTTCATAGCAGCATTACTGGTGATAACATGCTAGAGACAAAATCTATGCCCAATGATTGGGGAACAGCTGAACAAATTATGGAATATGAATGTAATCAAATATAGTGCCACATGGAATTTTGACTGTAAAGAATCAACCAATCAGCCAACAAATATTTATTAATTTCCTTCTGTATGCCAAGCACAGTGCTAGGTGCTGGGAATACAAAAACAAAATAAACTAATCCTTGTCTCAAGGAACATACATTCTATCAAAAATTTGGAGAAACATAAAGTTACTGAATGAAGAAAGCAGAGCCAAAAGTACACTATAAATGGTGACTGTAACAATGGAAATAAAGGCCTAGATTAACAGAAAAGGAAATAGAAAACTTAAATAACCCCATCTTAGAAAAAGAAATTGAATAAGCCAACAATGAACTCCCTAAGAAAAAATCCCCAGAACCAGATGGATATACAAGTGAATTCCAGCAAACATTTAAAGAACAAATACTTCCAATATTATATAACCTATTTGGAAAAATTAGGCAAAGAAAGAGACCTACCATATTCCTTTTATGACACAGGTGCTGATACTTAAACCAGGAAGAGTGAAAACAGAGAAAGAAAACTATAGACCAATTTCCCTAGTGAATATTGATGCAAAATTTTTAAGTAAAATACTAGCAAGGCCCAGGTGAGCTGTACAGCAGGGCTGGTACAATATTAGGAAAACTATCAGCATAATTGATCACATCAATAACAAAACCAACAAAAATCATATCATTATCTCAATAGACGTAGTAAAAGCTTTTGACAAAATACAACACTCATTCCTATTAAAAACTCTAGAAAACATAGGAATAGAGCTTTCCTTAAAATAATAAGTAGAATTTATCTGAAACCATCAGCAAGTATTATCTGTAATGGAGATAAGCTAGACACCTTTCCAGTAGGATCAGAGGTAAGGTAAGGATGCCCATTATCACCACTGTTATTCAATATTGTACTAGAAATGTTAGCTATAGCAATAAGAGAAGAAAAAGAAATTGAAGGAATTAGAATAGATAATGAGGAAACAAAACTATCACTCATTGCAGATAACATGATGATATATTTGGAGAATCCTAGAGAATCAACTGAAAAACTAGTTGAAATAATTAATAACTTCACCAAAGTTGCAAGATATAAAAAACCCCACATAAATCATCAGCATTTCTATATATTACCAACAAAGCCCAGTAACAAGAGCTAAAAAGAGAAATTCCATTTAAAATAACCATAGACAATATACTGGGGAGTCTACCTGCCAAGACAAACTCAAGAACTATATGAACACAATTACAAAACACTTTTCACACTAATAAAGTCAGGTCTGAAAAATTGGAAAAGTATTAATTACTCAAAAATGACAGTTCTACCTAAATTAATTTACTTATTCAGTGCCTTACCAATCAAACTACCAAAAATTATTTTATAGAGCTAGAAGAAAATAATAACAGAGTTCATCTGGAAGAAGAAAAGGTCAAGAATGTCGAGAGAATTAACAGGAAAAAAATATGAAGTGGCCTAGTAGTACCAGATCTCAAACTGCATGATAAAGTGGTAATTATCAAAAATATCTGGTACTGGCTAAGAAGTAGTGGAGTAGATCAGTGAAATAGATTAGGTACATAAGATTCAGAAGTAAATGACTGTCATAATTTAGTGTTTGATAAACCCAAAGATCTTAGCTTTTGGGACAAGAACTCACCATTTGACACCATTTGCTGGGAAAACTGGAAAGCAGTTTGACAGAAACTAGATGTAGGTCAACATCTCACACCATATGCCAAGATAAGGTCAAAATGGGTACATGATTTAGACATAAAGAGTTTTATAAAGTCAGCTTCTCTAATAAAGGCCTCATTTCACAAATATATAGAGAACTAAGACAAATTTATAAGAATACGAGTCACTCCTCGAGTTGATACATGGCCAAAGGGTATGAGCAGGCAGTTTTCAAATGAAGAAATCAGAGCTATCTATAGTCACATAAAAAAATGCTCCAAATAACTATTAATTAGAAAAATGCACATTAAAACAACTCTGAGGTATCACCTCACACCTATCAGATTGACTAATATGACAGAAAAAGAAAATGACCAATGTTGGAGAAGATATGGAAAAATTGGGTCACTAATGTGTTGTTGATGGAGTTGTGAACTGATCCAACCATCCTGGACAGCAATTTGGAACAATGCCCAAAGGGCCATAAAACTGTGAATACCTTTTCACCCAGCAATACCACTACTAGTTCGGCATCCCAAAGAAATCATAAAAAAAAGGAAAGAATCCAGATGTTCAAAAATATTTATAGCAGCCCTTTTCATAGTGGCAAAATATTGGAAATTGAGGGGATACCCAACCATTGGGGAATGGCTGAACAAACTGTGATATATGAATGCAATGGGATACTATTGTGCGATAAGAAATGATTACCAGGCAGATTTCAGAAAAACCTGGAAAGAAGTACATTGAACTGATGCAAAGTAAAGTGAGCAGAACCAGGAGAACATTGTAGACAGTAACAGCAATATTGTAAGATGATCAACTATGAATGACATAGCTATTCTCAGCAATACAAAGATCCAAGACAATTCTGAAGGACCTATGACGAAAAATGCTATCCATCTCTAGAGAAATAACTGATGGAGTCTGGATGCAGATCAAGGAATATTATTTTTTACTTTATTTTTTTCTTGGTTTTTTTGTCTGTTTTCTTTCACAATATGACTAACATGAAATGTTTTACATGACTGCACACTTCTATCAAATTACTTTCTTTCTTAAAGAGAGGGACAGGGAAGGAGGAAGAGAATTTGGAACTCAAAATTTTAAAAAATTAATGTTAAATGTTAAATTTAAAAAACAATGGAAATGAAGTCAACATTTAGAGGCAACAATAGAGCAGCTAGGTAGCAAAGTGGATAGTGACTCGCCTGGAGTCAAGAGGATCTGAGTTCAAACCTGGCCTCACACACTTATTAGCTGTATAACCCTGGGCAAGTGATTCTGTTTGCCTCAGTTCCTCATCTATAAAATAAGCTGGAGTGACTCTGTTTGCCTCAGTTCCTCATCTATAAAATAAGCTGGAGAAGGAAATGGCAAACTGCTCCAGCATCTTTGGCAAGGAAACCCCAAATGGGGTCATAGAGAATCGGACACAATTGAAAAGACTAGATAACAAAAGAGGCAACAAAACTCTGGTTAAGTGTAGCAATAAAGATTGTTGCCATATTGTCAGAATTAAAGGACCCATGCTTATTTCTACTGATAGCTAGTAAACTATTTTCAGGAAATATATTTTTTAGAGAGGTGGAGGTTGTTGGGAAATGTATGTTGTAGCAAAACAAAACATGTGTTATTGGTGTTTTTTTAATTAATACACAAATAAATTCAGGGACTTGGCTCATAGAATCTTAAGATTTGGAAAGGAACTGTGTAAGGACATCCAGTTCAACTGTTACCCAACGCATGGAATCCTTTTCCATTGTTTGACAAGAGGTCACCCAACCTCTGCTTGAACATTATTTAGAAGCTAAAGAAGAGTTGTCCCTCTCCACAGAAGATAAGAAGACATCGGCCTGAACTTTAGCACAAGAAGTTGGGGTTACTTGGTAGAAAAGGACAAGGAATTTAATATAGATGTCATGAAATTCATTTTGGTTCAACAAACATTTAAGTACCTACCATGTGCAAGGCAAGGCAAAATAGCACCTCCCCTGTCCTCGAGGAGCTTGCTTTACTAAGGGGTATATGCAGTGTGCACCAAAAAGTATACCTCATGGTAGAACGGCATAGAGACAAAGGAGAGGTTCAGACAAAATTATCTAAGGGGAAAAAATAAACTCTGGGAAGAGAGGAATGGGAAAGAGCACTTCAGGGAGGAGGTGACATCTGAGTTGAGAAAGAGAGAAAGATTTCAACTAGCATCAATGGGCTAAGAAGACTGGCCTGAGGCAGTCCACGTCCTTGCCAATCCTGACCCCTCTTCTTTGGTGGAGGCAAAGTTGAATCCCCCAGGACAGAGATACACATTGTCCAGAGAAGCAAATAAGCCTTCATTTGTAACCTCAAACTGGACAAGGCCCAGCCCAGCCAAGTGATCCCTATTATCTGGCCTCTTCCTCCCCAATTCTTCCACCACCACATCCCCACCAAAGCTTTCTTATAAGTTCGTAGCTCCATAGTAGGGACTCCAAAATGGCAGAGCAGTAATGAGTTGGAAGATTTGGGTTAATCCTGAACTAAATGAGGGGCTAATTCTCCTTGTAAAAACCTGTCAGCTGCTAGTTAACAGCTCCTCTGACCCTGAAGTTGTGAGGTGGGGGAGGGTGCTGGTTAGACCTCTGTTTTCTGGAACAGTTGGGGGATGGGGATGGAGGAGAAATATTTTTTCCTTTTTTTTCTTCTCTTTTTTTAAAAATGTGAATATAAAATTTATGAAAGGGGCCTGGTCTCTGTTCACACCAGGTGCTAATAACCCACAGCTGAAATCAGAGGTGGAGAGAAAGAGGTTGGGAGGGAAAGGGGGGAGGGGGGATAAGGAAGAACAGAGAAGAGAAACAGGGAGGGGAGGGAAAGAGAAGGGAAGGGTGGAGGTGGACATTTAATATTGAATTTGCTTTTTTTAAATGTGGAAACTTTTAGACACAATCCGGCCCCTGTGTTTAAGTCATTAAAACATGTTTAAGCGTTTTCTGGTTTCAGTTTGCTCTGCAGACAGCCTAGTTACAGAACTTTATTTTATTTTTCTTTTAAATTGGTGAAAGAAGGAACAAGAGAGAGAGAGAGAGGGTGAGAGAAAGTCAGAAAGAGGGAGACTGAGTGGGAGAAAGAGAAAAAGAGGGGAGAGATAAAGGGAGGGGTAGAGGGAAGAGGGGGAAGAGGGAAGAGGAAGAGAGACAGCATTTCCAACAGATTTTTCTTTTTCTTGTTCCTGGGGTGGGGAAAGGGGCGGAGAAGGAGAGAGAACAGGGCTTCCAGTGTCTGATCCTTAATCCACAGGAATCCCGCTAGGCCTTTTATGGGCTGGGCACTTGTTGACAGGATTTACATTCTTCGTGTGTTATCTGAGGCATCGCCTGAGCATCGGGCTCCGGGGAATTGTTACATGCCAGGTTTAAAATCACACCCACCACCCTTGCTGGCTCTGGGGCTGGAAAGGATGGGAGGAGCAGCAGAGATGAGGTTCGAGGTAGCTCAGCACTTCAGAGAAGGCTGACCTGAGCCGGAGGCCAGGGAAGGGAGCTCAATGTGGGAATGAGAGAAAGCCAGGGCTAAGAGACAGGAGGTCAGTCTGCTAAACTCTGTGGCCCCAAACACACACCAAGCTCTCCTGGTCCCAGAGAGCAGGCACACCCTCAGTGGCTATGAGTGAGGGCCATGCTCCCCAATTACTACTGACCCAGGAAGGTGGAAGCTCTTCCATGACAAGAGCTGAGTAGGGAATGATGTATTGAGGGAATAGAACCCACTTCAATCATTCAATGGTCTCAGATCCTCTGAGTCTGATTCAGGGCTCCCTGGATGGGCGAGGGAGGAAAGGAACATCCAAAATTCCTCCAAATCTAGAACTCTGGCACATGGCTCAGTAAAACTGAGCTCTGAATTTCTTTTGTTGTTGTTGAGTCATTTCAGTTATGTCCAACTCTTCATGATCCCCTTTGGGGTTTTCTTGGCAAAGTTACTGGAGTGGTTTGCCATTTCCTTCTCCAGCTCATTTTACAGATGAGGAAACTGAGGCAAACAAGGTTAAGTGACTTGTCCAGGGTCACATAGCTAGTAAGTGTCTGAGGCCAAATTTAAACTCATGAAGATAAGTCTTCCTGACTCCAAGTCTGGTACTCTATCTACTACAGTCTGAATTCCTTGGGTATTAGCAAAATGGATCTTCTTGGGAAGCTTCTTCTGCCTTATCCTTCTGCAGAACATGTCAGTTCAGCTCTAGGAGTGCGGGAGTGAATGGAGAAGAAACCCAGTATGGGGATCAAGTACTGTGGACACACCTTTGGCCTAGAGCATGGAGCTGGTAGAGAGCCAGAGTTAGGATTCAATTGGAAATTGGACTCTGCATCTCTGTGACCCTGGTCAAGTCATTTCCCCTATCCCATCCTTCCCGTTAGGTGATATCTAAAGTCCCTTCCAGATCTAAAATTCTTTGATTCTACTTCTACCAGACTGGCGGCCCCTGGCACACAAGAGATCAAGAATCTGAAACAAGTCTCAGGATTTGTCTCATGTATAAACATTCAGATCTTTTTGGCTCTCCCTACCCCTAGTACCATGGCTACTCCAAGGTTTTTTTGGAACCATTTCCCCTGGACGGGACCTTAACTTTTCCATCAGAGGAATGGGGAGATTCAAACAATCTTTCCTTGTTTATACTTTGTCCTCAACCCCTAGCACAAAGAGTTTAAACAAGCCACTTCATGGCAGAGGTGAGGAGGCAATATGTGTTCCTGAACACGTGGGGCACATCGCTTTTTTTTTTTTTTTTTGAAATAAAATCAGGAGGTGGGCTGGAGGGGGAGGCCTGCATCTAAAAGATGAAAACACAGTAGGTGGAAGGAAGGCTGGGGGGTGGAGTGGGGGCTGGGGGTCACTGGAAGCTCAGCGGGTGTGTGGAGGGCTATGTTTGTGTATGTGTGCGTGTGAGGGAGAGAGGGGCCAGGCTGTGGAAATTTGAACCTCTTCATCTGGTAAAGTACTCATGTAAGGCGATCCCCACCTCCTCCCTCAATGGGGGAAGGAGTGGGGGGAGTGAACCAAGCTGGGCACAGATGGCCAGTCTACCTGCTCTCTAGGATTCCCCACCCTGCCACATTCCTCCTATTGCCTGGGAGGGAGGGGTAAGCTAAGGAAAGACGGAGGGCCTTGAGGGATGGCTCTGACTGTATATATTTATGTACCCCCGTGCCTTACTGGCCTTAGACTGTGAGCAGGCACCCCCATGCACTAACTTTGGGGAGAGCCACTTTGGTGTGGGGGGAAAGGGAATGATGGGAGTGTGGGTGTTCTGTGTGTGCCCATGGGAGGGCCACCACATGTGTGTCTGCAGGCACGAGCATGTGCCCTAGCAGGTGTTCAAGCCTCCTGGAGGAAGTAGTCTGGAGGGGGCAAGGAGTTGAGATGAGAGCTAAGAGTTGCAGAGGGTTGGCCCAGCCACAAGCCTTTTTTTTTGGTCAAAAATTTTACAATTTTTAGTGCTCTTTAACTAAAGAATGGAGAGGCAAAATTATTTACAACCACTATTATCTTCACTATGTTATAGATTGAACGAACATGCCCTTAAAATGCTGTTGCCAAGTTTTCTGGAGTCCATAGACATAATGCTCACATTGTCACATGGAACATCTATGAATTCACGGGACCACTTGTGAGATCCACCCAGCAGCTCTTCAGAATAACAGTGTTCATTTCCCTTTTCCATGTGAATGCTGTAGAGAGACGTCCTAAGAGGAGGTGACAACACAGAAAGAGTCCACCCACAAGGAGGTGATTATTTGGTGATGGGCTTGAAAGGATGCCAACAGGTGGCCAGCCATTGAAAAGACTGCCTACATCCTAGAAGAATGAGGTCCAGTATATAAGGCCTCCTGATAATAATTCAACAACATGAAACTAGCAACCTGTTGTTTCATGATTTCCTTTAATCGTGGATTGTTTTGATGCAAAATCCAAAGTTGAGGTCCCAAAGGTCAGAAAGGTCTTAGCAGTAGCTCTGAGGGACTCTATTTTTTCTGACTCAGCATGCCTTCCAGGCACCTGGTGTAGCCCCCAAACACCTCTAGCAAGCCACAAAAAGCAAACACTGCAATTAAAAACCAGGAATCTGAATCAGGAGACATGAATTCAGGTTCTGATCCTGGCTTCACTTAGGCATGGAACCTACATGTGAAAGAGCCCCAGACTTGGAGTCTGTTCAAATATGTCACCACCTGGGTGACTTTAATCCTTCTGGGCCTTCATTATCTCTTCTGGAAAACGAAGGAGTTATATACTACGTTGGGCTTGAGGTTCAATCTATTTCTAAATCTATGACTCCTTGGCCAAAGGGAAGGTTTTGTCACCAGCTAAATGACCTTGGACAAATCACTCTTTGCTCAGCCATGTCTAACTCTTTGTGACCTCATTTGGAGTTTTCTTGGCAAAGATACTGGAGTGGTTTGCCATTTCCTTCTCCAGCTCATTTTACAGATGAGGAAACTGAGACAAACAGGGTTAAGTGACTTACCCAGGGTCACACAGCTATTAAGTTCAGTCTTCCTAACATCAAGCCTGGCACTCTATGACCTACCTGCCCCAAATCACTTTTCCTGGTGTCAGTAAGTCAACAATAATTTATTAAGTGTTTACTTTATGCCTCTCACTGTGCTAAACTCTAGGGATACAAAGAGAGGCAAAAGACAGTCCCTGTCCTGAAGGAGCTTACAGTATAATTTTGTAATAAAGAGAATAAAGGATTTGGATTCAGAGGCCCCAGATTTAAATCTTACCTTTGCTACTTACTCCCAGTATGAAAACTGAGCAAATCACTTTCCCTTTCTAGGACTCAATTCTCATGTGTAAAATTAAGGGACTGGAATCAAAAGATGATCTCAAAGGTCACTTGCAGTTCTGAATTCTGCAGTGCTATGATCCTGCGTCCCCTATCTGCCTTAGTTTCCTCCTCCATAAAATGATCCTCTGAATAGACTGGACTGAATGATCCCTAAAGTTCATTGCAGTTCTGAATTCTATGACCTTACAAGCTCTCTGAGCCTACCCTTTAGAAGCAGTATAATACTTTGCATTTCATGCATACTTGTGAGGCAAAAATGAGTTCATGGATGAGAAGCACTATCAAGGCTTGTTACAACACTCATTCTATCTTGTAAAGGTTATTGATAATTAAAAGAATTGCCCACCCATGCCCTCTGTACACATCACATGGGATTCCCTTCCACCTCAATCAATACTAACAATGACTTGTTTTTATATGGACTTTTAAGGAACCTTAAAAGGGTTCTCCTCATTAACAACCCTGTGAGGTAAGTAGAGCAAGTATTACTATCTCCATCTTACAAATGAGAGAACTGATCCTCAGAGAGGTTGAGTGCTTTGCCCCAAGTCATAAATCTTAGTAACATTTAGGGCCATGCTGGAACCTAGGCCTGATTAATAGACCTTTGAGTTCTGTTCCCATAGCAGCTCTGTGATGGGGAGAGAGGTGGGAGGGCTACAGGGGCCAAGGGTGGGATGGACAGGTGGGCAGATGGGTGCATAGTATAAGGAGGGAGGGAGGAGGGAGGGTCATAGTTTAAGAGCTAGAATCAATCTTATTAGTGACAACTAGGAGATTCAGTGGTTATAAAGCTGGGCTTGGAATCAGGAAAACCCAAAGTTTGAATACTGCCTCAAACACTAGCTCTGTGATCTTTAATCAACTACAGTCTTTCTGTTTTCATTCCTTCCTCTATAAAATGGGGATAATAGCACCTGCTATTTGATTGTGGGAGACCAACTGAGGTAGCATACATAAAGTGCTTTGCAAACCTTAACATGCTATATAAATGCTATTACTATTATCTAGTCCAACTCCCTCATTTTACAGATGAGGAAACTGAGGCCCAGGGGAGTTAAGTGACTTATCCAAGATCACTTCACCTGTCCAAGGTGGTAAAAGGTAGAGCCAGGATTCAAAACCCTGTTCCAGTACTCTTGCCGTCAGGCTTGTTCCCAAAGAATCATCCACGGAGAACACTTCCAGGGTAGAATGTAAGCTTATTGAGGGCAAGAACTATTTCACTTTGCCTTGTATCCCCAGTAGTAATAATAATAATAGCTAACATTTATATTGTTGATTTAATGTCTATAGTTTAATTTTATTTAAGGTGTGCAAGGCACTTTACAAATATCTCATGTGATCCTCGAAACAATCCTGACAGGTAAGCAGGTATTATTAGCAGCCATTATTATCTTCATTTTACAAATGGGGAAACTGAGGCAGACATCGGTGAAGTGCCTTCCCTGTGGTCACACAGCAATTTAGTGGTAGGCAAACTCAGAATTTCAATCTAGATGCTTCCTGATGCCCTGCTAACTCTCTATGCCAAACTGGGAAAATTTAGGTTTTCCCCAGAAAACCTTCCCACACAAACTCAAGTCTCTCCCCAGTACCTTAAGGAAGGAAACAAGTATTTATTAAGCTCCTACCATCTGCCAGGCACTATGCTAAGCACTTTACAAATATCTCAATTTTATCATCACAATCCTGAGAGATAAATGCTATTATTATCCTCCAACCCCATTTTACAGTTGAGGAAACTGAGGCTGAAAGAGGTTTTTAAGTGACTTGCTAAAAGTGTCTGTGGCTGGATTTGAACACAAATCTTCCCAACTTCAGGCCAAACCGTTCTATCCATTGCATCACCTGGCTGCCTCAAGATCGAGGGGTAGGTGCTAATGGGACGGAGAACAGGGAATGATCTCCGAGAGCTATAGCCTCTGGGGCTCCCCACTGGCTCAGTCTCCAGCCTCCCTCAGATCAGGCCTGGACTGGCTCTGGAAATTGGTGCCATGCAAACATCTGAAGGCTGGCAGGGCCAGCAGCCCCCGAGGTCACTGCCTGTCAGTCCACATTAAGATATGCAAAATCCGAAGCTCTAGGCTCTGCAGTCTTCTCTGACAGTCCCTGAAGTGTAATTGGTGTCAAGCCTTTGATTACGATAATTGCTACTGTCTGGGGCAGCCACTTCTAGGCCGCTCAAGAGCTGGCCCAGAGCTAGCGGCAGCTGGGCCCCAGGCTGGCCCACACAGATCCTTCTTGACCCATCGATGGCCTTCTGAACTCAGTCTTGACCCCAGCAGACCCTGAGATTCCAGCCTAAACTGCTGGGGGTAGGATGGGGGGAGGAGATGGAAAGGGGTTGTAAAGAGGGGAGCTGGGTTCTCCTTATTAAGAAAAACCAATGCTTTTGGAGACTTTATTTTCTATTTTGATAAATTCCTACAGTGTCCATCACTGAGACTACAATTAAATTCAATTAACATGTATTAAGCGTCTATTATAGGCACAGCATTGTGTGGATATGGGTTGTGGATGTGAATGAGCATGTGGGTAGAAAAGAGGGTTTTGAAACACAAAATTTAAGACAAGGTCCAAACCCCCATGGAGCTTACAGTCTAACTGAGTGACAAGCCTTCTATCCATCACCAGAATGCACCATAATATATGAGTGCATTTCAGAGATGCCAAACTAATGCTGAGTATCTTAAATATGGCAAGTGGGTTGGAAGTGATCTGATGCAACGGGGAAGAATGTTGAATCTGGAGGTAAGAAATCTGAATTGGAATCAGGCTCCAAAACTGGAATCTTAGCAATTCACAATTTCTAACAATTTTCTTAGTTTCTGCATCTGTCAAATGGGATTACTCCCTACCACAAATAGCTGTTGTAATTCAAGAGGCAAATTTCAGCTCAATATAATGAACAACTTCTTTAAGAATCAGAGTGGTCCAGAAATGCAGTGGGCTGCCTTGACATAATGAGTTCCCCATTATTGGAGGTATTCAAGAGAAGGTTAGATGACCATTTGTTGAAGATATTGTAGAGAAGATTCTTGTTCGGGTACAAATTGGATTCAGTGACCTCTGAGGTTTCTTTCAAAGCTAAGAGTCTGTGGATTCATTGAGTGGTGTCAACCACTCTGGCCTCTAACCTGTGAGTGGCCAGAGTCACACAAAGCAGGCCAGAGACAGGAGAGTCAGGACACAAACAGAAGTGCAATTTATTTCATAGTGAGGAAAATCGTGTTTGCAAACAGAAGCCCCCCTTCTAAAATCCTTTGCATCTCTAAATCAATGGAACTATGGCATGGGAGCATTAGGTTTAGAGGTGGAACTCCTGCATCTTAGTACCTTCCCTCTGCTCCAAATTTATCCCCTATATATCTTATTTGTCCATAGCTGGAAGAGTCTCTTCCTTTGTGACCTTGGGCAAATCAGCCAATTTCTTTGGGTCTTAATTTCCTGCTCTGTAAAATGAAGGTGGACAGATTAGATGTCACTCAGATGTTTATTTCTCTTCCAACATGGTGTAGAGGAAATGTGGTTCAATGGTTTTCTCCAGTAAGAAGATCTGGGTTAAATGCCAGCCCTACTAGGCAGTTGGGTGGTGCATGGGATAGAGCACTGGAATTGGAGTCAAATCCAGCCTCAGATATTTACTTAATTATGTGACCCTGGACAAGTCACTTAACCTGTCTCAGTTTGCTTTTCTGTAAAATGGGGATAATAATAGCACCTACCTCCCAAGGGGGCTGTGAGAACCAAAGAAGACAACATACGTAAAGTACTGTACAAACCTTGAAGTGATATAGAAATGCTAGCTATTACTACTTACTATTAGTGTAATCTTGGGCAAATCACTTCTCTCTGGAACTCCATTTCCTCCTCTCAAAAAAAATGGGGGTCGTACTAGATGAATGTTGTCAAACTCAAATAGAAATGGGAGCCATTAATCCATGCATAAGGAGCCCCACCAGTTGCATATTGTTGTTGTTTAGTTGACTAGTGTCTGACTCTTCATGACCCCATTTGGAGTTTTCTTGGCAAAGATACTGGAGTGGTTTGCCATTTCCTTCCCCAGCTCATTTTACAGATGAGGAACTGAGACAAACAGGGTTAAGTGACTTGTCCAGGGTCACACAGCTAGTAAGTGCCTGAGGTCATATTTGAACTCATGAGGATGAGTCTTCCAAATTCTAAGCCTAGTGCTCTATTCACTGCACCACCTAGCTGCCAGAGAAATTTAATAATGCTGCAAAATTGAAAGTGTAGACTACATGTTTTCATGAGATGGTTGTTAAATATTTACCAGAACACCACTACTTCTAGCTCTGAATCCTAGGATCAATGGCCTGGGTTTGAGTCTTAATTCTGACTTGCTTACTAATTATGTCACCATGGACTAGCCATTTAAATTTTCTGAGCCCCAGTTTCTTCATCTGTAAAACAGGGACAATGATACACTACCTGCTTTACAGGGTTGTTGTGAGGAAACTGCCTAATAAACCTTAAGTGAAACGAAGACAAGAACCTACAAGACCTAAAGGAATGAATCTCTAATAGTATATAACATGCAATGGGAAGGTGTAGAGATGGGAAGAGGAGGGACACACAAGTGTTGATGCCCCGCAAATAACACTGCTTTCTCTGCCTACTCAGAAAGTAAACCCTATGTGTATCTGTCTATGTGCCTGAATTTTCCTTGTGTAGCTGCTGGTCACTGCAAGGGGAGAAACAAGGTAGAAACCTCTTTATATTTGAGACATTTAGGTGTTATCCCTTAAAATCACAGTACAGTGGAAAGAGAGGTGGATATAGAATCAGAAGAACTAAGTTCAAATCGTTGCTTTTCCGCTTACAAAGTAAGTGGCCTTGAGCAAACCACTGAGCCTCCTTAGGCCTCAATTACCCCACAGAATGAGTGGGGCAGGCCAAATGACCTCTAATGTCCCTTCCAGATCTAAATCTACGATTCTATGAAATTAGTGCTCTTTCCATGACCCTATAATGCCTGCTGAGCCTGGATCCCACCACAAAATGGAGGAATACAACAATGAGAGAAAGGGGTGGGCTTTGTGCAGGTGAGTGGGCCAGAGGGGTAGTAAGGCTGTCCCAGGGTGGGGAGGTCCCAGGCACTAAGTGAAGTCCCAAGATGAGCAAGCAATAGAGGAGACATGATTTTGAAGTTCAGACAAAGTCAGGAATAGGTCTGGAGGGGAATGGAATTCCCTGGAATTTCCATTCCAAATGTTTATTGGCTTGAAGTTCTCCTATATTTTATTGTTTTTACCCTTCATAGCAGGTAGTTGGTAGGGCATGTGAGTTGGCTAAGCAGGATGCAGTAACATGGTTAGAGCTAAAAACTTGCTGTGAGGGAACCTGAGATTGGAGGAGTGTACCAATAGCAATTATACTAGAAAAAAATCACTAAGCTATACATACCCTTTGACCCAGAAATCCCACATCCCAAGAAGTTCAAAGATAAAGGGAGAGTCCCATGTATTCAAAAACTATTGATAGCGGCACTTTTTTGGTAACAAAGAACAGGAATCAGAATGGGTACCCACTGATTGGGGAATAGTTGTACAAATTTTGGGTATATGAATACAATAGAGTATTACTGTGCACTGAGCCAAGGTTAAGAACCCCTGCTCTAATGACATTCTAAATCGGGTGATTTGCATTAGAGGAATTTCTATACTAATATGAATTCACAGGTCCAGGAAAGAAAGAAAGAAAGAAAGAAAGAAAGAAAGAAAGAAAGAAAGAAAGAAAGAAAGAGAAAGGAAGGAAGGAAGGAAGGAAGGAAGGAAGGAAGGAAGGAAGGAAGGAAGGAAGGAAGGAAGGAAGGAAGGAAGGAAGGAAGGAAGGAAGGAAGGAAGGAAAACATGGTAAGATTTTTATAAATTGATACCGAGTAACGTTAGCACAAATTACACAATGACCACACTGATATAAAGGAAAACACTGAAAGGCATTAGAATTCTAATCAATGTAATGACCAATGATAACTTTAGAGACTAGCAGTAAAGCCTGGCTTCCTGGCATGCCTCAGCGAGATAATGTCTATAGGTGATAAATGAGAACTATGTTGACAAATGTGTCCAACATGCTGATTTGCTTTGCCCAGTTAATTTTTTCTGTTCTATGGGTTCTATGGTTGCAGAGAATTATAATGACATGACAGTGGTGTTAAAAAGAGCATCAATAAAGGTTTCAGCGAGGAGAAGTTGTTTTGTTTTTAAATAATGAACCAGTAACTTTGATCCAGAGACCCCCATGTGAGAGAATCCCATATGATGAAGATAACTCTTGCCTAAAGTTATGAAGGTGATTGGACCGTTATTTGGAGTTTCCAGTCTACTGTGGTTAATGGGCCAGATTGGGCTTGGAAAACTTTGGTTGCTGCTCGGACATTATGCAGAATTCTGGGATCAAGTAGTTTTTTGTGTTTTTGTTTGTTGGTTTTAATTTGTTGGTTTTAATTACAGTGCTACTGATCTTATTCTGATGTATTAATCCAGAATTTTCATACCTTTTTTCTTCCCCTTGTGAGTTGGATCTGACCTGTAATCTCATCAACATATGAGACTTCCATCAATACAACTCAGCAATGATTCTATAACTTCAAGCCCACAAAGTTGCCTGGGGTACAAAGAGATTCTGAAAGTGAATTGCCCTTGGCCACAGAACTAGTGTGTGACACAGCCAGGACTTCCAACTCTAGTCCTCCTGCCACCAAGGCCACCCCTCTGTCCATTTCAATGTTCTGCCTCTTCCCTTGAGAATAAACTGTAAAAAAAAAAAAAACAAAAACAAAAAACAAAAAAAAAATCACACACTTGTGGTTTATTATGTGTGGACTCAAGGGACAGAAAAGAAAGAGGAAAGTAAGTACTGGGAAAAGGTGTGGGGCATAAGTCTAGGCAAAAACCAGGGATTGGGTGGCACAGATTACAGAACCCGGGGAGCCATGGCAGCTGAGAGTGGGAAGATCCAGGAGCCTGTGTGTTTCAGGGATCAGGGAAGCTTAGTAAAGAAAGGAAAGTGAAAACCCTGAGCTCATCTCATCTCAAAGACTTGTACTCCAAGCAGGGTGGCTGGTGGGAGTCCTGGGAACCCAACTATCAAGTCTGAGGCTCAGGATTGGATTTTTGTATCGGTTACAATGGCAACACTAAAAATGTCAGTTCCTCGAGAGACTGAGAAAAGCATATGGTGATCCACGCCTTAGGGATTCCAAAAACCAAGAAGACTGAGCATTCCAATTCATTTGCCTTACGTTACTACCCCTACCGTTAGTTCATCATATTTGTGCCAGACAGGGCCAACATCTACTTTAGTTTCATTGAAGCTTAATTGATCCATGAGCCTCAGCCTCCCCAGGTAGTAGGAATTACAGGTGGGACATCACTACTCCTGGCTCTCTTGGACACGTTGAAAGGGGCATAGTAAAAACTTTACCTAAGACTCGGGAGACTTTGCTGTAAGACCTTGGGGGCCTGAATTGCCTCGTAAGTAAAACTGAGACTTTTGACTAGGTAACATCAGGGTCCCTCCAACCTTGAAATATCCCCAGACGAGATCCTCCCATCTTCTCCCATTGGTGTGTTCTCCATTTTGTGATGGGGCCCAACCTGACCTGACTTCAATCCCTTCCTGGCTCTGTTCCTAAATTTCTCTGGATTTTGAAACCATGCCCCTATACCAGGGATCTTCATTCCATTCCCAGTCCCATCCCCCACTCCACTTATCAGCTCCCCTTTGCGTATTGTCTTCTATTGGAATCTAAGCTCTTTCAGGTCAGAGACTATCTTTTTGCTTGCAATTGTATCCCCAATACTTAGCACAGTGTCTGGTACATTTGTCTGTTGTTCAATCGTTTTTCAGTTGTGTCCAACTCTTCATGATCCCATTTGGGGTTTTCTTGGCTAAGTACTGGAGTGGTTTGCCATTTCTTTCTCCAGCTCATTTTACAGATGAGAAAATGGAGGCAAACACAATGAAGTGACTTTCCCAGAGTCACACAGCTGGTAAGTGTCTGAGGTCAGATTTGAACTCAGGGAGATGAGTCTTCCTGATTTCAAGCTAGAGTTCTATCCACTGCACCATCTAGTTGCCTTGTCTGGCACCTATTCAGTGCTTAATAAATTCTTGTTTCCTTCTTTCTGGAAGGTAGAAGGGGTGGACAAAATTGTAGTGAAACATAAATGGGGAAGGGTTAGGGAAAATGAGGAGATAGCAGAAGTCAGGACTAGAGGTATTTTATTCCTAGGTAGCCTATGATTAAATAACCCAGTGAGAGTACCAAGTGGTAGGAGGTTGCCAGGAAGACTTACATAAACTGAAAGAATATAAACTTATATAAACTGATAAAGTGAACAGAACCAGGATACAACATCAACAACACTGTAAAGAAAAACAGCTTTAAATGACTTCAGAACCCTCATCAATGCAATGGCAATGACTCCAGAAGACTGATTATGAAGTGTACTGCCTACCTGCTGATAGAATAGTGATGGACTCAAGGTACGGAATAAGACATACACTTTTGAACATGGCAGCTGTGTGGCATGATGAAGTTGCCTACATTGGTGGAGGTAGTTCCCTCACCTGGAATGGGTTACATTGATGAAATCACAGATTAAGACCCCTGCCACCAAAATTATACAAATAAGGAAACTGAGATACAGACAGGTTCTATGATTTGCCCAGTGAATTAGCAGACAAAGGTCTTCAGGCTCCAAGTCTAATGTTACTTCCAATGGACTCCAATGCTTTCCTATCCCAATATTCCCAGTAGAGGAGGACCTAGCATAAGCAGCTGACTAGTTGATCTCTACCTTTTTTATGATCACAAGAACTGAGCTCACATTTAATAATTCCCATGCATTTAAGGCTTACAAGGGACTTTCCTCACAATAGCCCTAAGAACAGCAATGGGTATTGCTAGCCCCCTTTTACAGATGAAAACTCTGAGGTTCAGAAATTAAGAACAGGCAGCCAACAAGTAGCCAAGTCCAGGCCTCTGCTTTGTTTCCACCAAATAGCAGTGCATCAGAGGTTGGAAGGGCTCTGAAATTATCTAGTCAAAAATCCCAGTTTTAGGGGCAGCTAGGTGGCGTAGTGGATAGAGCACCGGCCTGAAATCAGCAGGACCTGAGTTCAAATTTGACCTCAGACCAAACACTTGACATTTACTAGCTGTGTGACCCTGGGCAAGTCACTTAATCCCAATTGCCCAAAAAACAAAACAAAACAAAAAAAAAAAAAACCCAGTTTTACTCATGAGGCAATTCAAGCCCAGAAAGGAGGGGGGTAACTGACCCAGGGTCATACAGCAAGGTCTCCTGAATTCTAGTTCAGTGTACTTTTTATTATGCCCCTTTCAACGTGTCCAAAAGAGCCAGGTAGCGATGCTCACCTGTAATCCCTGCTACCAGGGGAGACTGAGGCAGATGGATCACTTGAGCTTGAGAGTGCTAAGCTTAAAAAGGGCTGAAGCAGATATTGGCCCTGTCTGGTACAAATATGGTGAGCCCCTGAGCATAGGGGATAAGGGTGGAGTGGAGAAACCAGGCTGTTTAAGGAGAGGCCACCCAGCCTGGGAGCAGGTCAAAGCTTCCTTGCTAATTAGCAGAGAGGTCCTATCTGAGAGTAACCATTGCTCTTCCAGCCTGGGTGAGATAGAGAAGACCAGGCTCAAATATATGTGTGCATGTGCATGTGTATGTGTGTATGTATGTATATTGTGCAAGTGTACATGTATATATGTATATGAGTTCTGTTTTATATAGATATATGTATATATACATACGTGTGTTACATACACACACAAATATGTTTTGTGTATATGTAATGTATATGTATATGTATACACACACACACACACACATACCAGAACTCATTATTTTTCCCTTCTTCTGAACTTCCTTATTACTGTCGAGAGCACCACCATCTTTCTAATGATCCAGCCTAGGAGGCCCCTAGATGGCGCAGTAGAGAGCATTCTGGGGCTACAATCAGAAAGACCTGAGTTCCAATGGGGCCTCAAACACTTAATAGTTTATTAGCTGTGTGAGGTTGTCACTTAGCCTCTGTCTGCCTCTATTTCCCCCACTGTAAAATGGGGATGTTTATAGTATATACCTCCTAGAGTTGTTGTGAAGATCAAATTTGCAAAGTGCTTAGCACAGTGCCTCACACATAGTAGATTAATGAATCCTTCCTTCTTCCTTTCCTCTGTCCTTTCCTTCCTCCCTCTCTTCCTCCCTCCTTACTTTCTCTTTCCTCCTTCCCTGCCTCCCTTCCTCCCTCCTTCCTTTCTTTCTTCCTTCCTTCTTCCCTCTGTCTCTCCCTCCCCCCCCTCTCCCCTTTCCTTCCTCCCCCCCCCCCTTTTCTTCATTCCTTCATTCTTCCCCCCTCCCCCTTCCTTCCTCTCTCCCTTCTTTCCTTTCCTCCTCCCTTCCTCCCTTCCTTCCTTCCTCACTCTCTCTCATCTACTCTACCCAGTCTGTTGTCAGGTCTTAACACTGCCTTCACAACCTCTCATATAAGTCCCCTTCTCTCCACTCACATAGCTAGCCATTATCACAGCATGCCTAGACTATTGCACTAGCTATCTGGTTGGTCTCTCTGCCCCAAATTTCTCTCTAGTGTAGTCCATCCTCCGCTCAAAGCCAAAGAGATCTTCCTAATGTGTGGGTCTGACCATGTGACCCCCATTCTCCACCCTGCAACCCATAATCACTCAATAAACTCCAGTGGCTCCCTATTACCTCCCCTGTCTTTGACACTTTACTCCCACCTGCATCCTCTGCTATCCAGTGACCCTGACCTCTTTGTTGTTCTCAGCACAAAACACTCTATCTCCAGACTCCACCCTTTTTACTATCTGACCCCCTTGCCCACAGTGCTCTCCCTCCTCACCTCCTGGTTTTCTCTGGCTCCCTTCAAGGTGTAGCTTAAATCCTACCTTCTGCAAGAGGCCTTTTCCAGTAGTTTTACTAAGTTTAACTTCCATTTGCACTTTATACAGTGTCCCAAAAGTCCTGATGCAGTTTTAAGCTTTAATAGTGTAAAAGCTTTTTTAAAAAAAAAACTATTAAAGATTTTAACTATACTGAGACTTTTGGGAGACGTTGTATATCTTGTCCATGTGTGACTGTTTTCACTCTGTCTCCTCCATTAGAATTTGAGCTCCTTGAGACCAAGGACTGTTTTGAGCTTTTTTTGTAGCCTCAAGCACTTAGCATGGTGCCTGGCACATAGTAAGGGCTTAAGAAATTCTTGTTGATTTAACTTTTCCTGTCTTCTTTGTCCTGCTTTTCTTCCTCCTTCTCTTGCAAAGTGAAGGTTTGTGGCTGGGAAATTACCCTGGTGGAACTCCCCTGGAGAGTTAAGCTAATCTACGTTTGTGTACTTTCCCTAGGGTGGGGAAGGACAAGGAAGGTCAGGAGCAGCCTGAGCACAATGACCAGGCCTCATGCAAGGCAGGGGTGCACATTTGCCTGAGAAGTGGGGGGCGGAATCCTTCTACCCTGGATGTCTCTACTTTTTTGGAAGGAAAAAAAAATCTAAGATGGAAAGGGGGGAGGGGGCCTCAGCTATCAGCCTCTGCTACCCCTGATTGTGTGGAATTTTCCGAATTTCCCCAGCATCACATCCATTAATAGCATCAATTTTGTTCCCTCCCCAGTTCCTTCCAGCCTCCCTCCTCCTCCTCCCTTCCCCACCCCAAGGGGGACCAGCCACAACATGGGCCCAATCCTGAGCACTAGGCCCAGCTTCCTTTTCTCCTGAAACACACTGCCTCACTCCCTTGGGTGCCCAGGGAGTTGGCAGGATAATAACCTGTGGGAGGAAAACTCTCTTCTCGCCTTCTAATCTTCAGCCTCTCACCAAATTAGAAAAGGCATCAGAAACCTGCCAGGTCTGGCTGCCACCGGGATGTCACGCCATTAACCCCAAGTCCCTAAGACCCCCTGCCTCTAGGTGTAACGAGGGCAGAGAGGACACCTCAGCCTTCTTCTTTCACCTATATCCTTCCCAGCTCATGCTGCCCCAGTCTCCAGGCTTATCACAGCCTGCCTCTCCCTAGGCGGAGACAAACAGGGCTTATCATTGGCCTGCAAATCCCCAGGGAGAGAAATGCCAACCTCCCTTAGTTACCTATTTCCTTGCCTTAAGGTCACTTGAGTCTGAGTTCTGACTCAGCTGCTAACTGTGTGACCTTGAGCAAATCACATCCTCTCTCTCAGCCTCTGTTCCTTCACGTTCTTGAGGATGCCTGCTTTAGGTTTCATCTGCTGCAAATTCCCCTCTCCCTCCCTTCCTCATTTGAAGAGCAGTTTTCAGATTCTATAGAATCATTTGCTACTTCCAGTATAGTGAGTCATCTAAATACCCCTCGCATGTTCACTGCCACCTCTCAGAAACCCTGTCTCTTTCTACCTTTCCAAATCCTACCCATCCTTTAAGGAAGGACCAGAATTTAAGACTACCTCAAAGGAGCAAATTACATCAATTAACACAGCAGAGTTTTTTTTTTTATCTATAAGGCAAAGAAAATAGAAATAGTAGGGAACAATTATTTTGAAACCAAATTATATCTGCTTATAATTATTTGCATTTAAAGTATATTTGCACAGGTAGGAGAAATTAGAATAAAATTATAAAAATTATTTATAAAAAATTCTTACATCAATTGATGCAAAACTGATGTACTTGGTCCTTCTAGTGTTAAAGTCCAGCTCGAACCACACCTCCACCAGTTGGCCTTCCCAGATTATTCCAGCTCACACTGAACCCTCTTAGCTTTGATCTCCAGTAATGCACATCATTTGTACTAAACAATTTAGTGCTTAATTATGTATGTCTCTTATTGCTCCCTAATTGCATCCTGTGTGTTAATCTGGCCTCCCCAACTAGACTGTATAAGGTCCTTGAGGGCAAAGATTGCTTCTGTTTTCATCCTATATCCCTACAGTGCCTAGAACTGTGCTGAGCACACAGTGGACCTCTACAGCGTTTACTGTTTGCTTGATTAATTAAATCCCTTTTAGCAATATAGTAGAAGGAGTAGGGACAAGGATACAAGTATCAGCTTTGTCATTAATGTGCTGGTGGCCCCTTGGTCAACTTTGTTTCCTTTCTCTGGGCCTCAGTTTCCCCATCTGTAAAATAAGATTAGACTAGTCACAGTTAAATGAGAGAGACGGCCTGGTTTTGAGTGGTCTTGCTTAGGACCTTGGCTCAGTTGGGAATATACAGCCACCCTCTGGAGAGGATTGGAGGCAATATACATAGCCAAAGTGTAGATCAGGATAAGCTTGGGGTATAGCCCCTCCACTGAATCACAGACATAGAGCAGGAAGGATCAGGGAACCATAGACTGAGAGCTAGAAATGACCTTAGAGTGCATCTCATCCAACCCCTTTATTTTATAGATGAGGAAACTGAGGCCCAGAGAGGTTCAGTGACTTACCCAAGGCCACACAGGGAGTAAGTAGCAGATCTGGGATTTAAACCTGAGTAATCTGACTTCAAATTCAATGCTCTTCCCACTCGACCATCTAGGATTGGGAAGAAGAAATTCCCTTGATTCCGGGATCTGCTTTTACAGAGGCAAAGATATGTTCCAGAATGCAAGAGTCTTTGTGTGTTTAGGTAGGTGGATATGAGTATCTTTTACTACACACGTGAGCTCAAGAACATGCATGTTTATGTGTGTTCATGAATGTGGTTAAGGCATATTTGTGTATGGTATGGTTGTATGTGTATAAAAGAATACGAGTAAGAAGGGAAAAAGAAAGAGACAGGAGAGAGAGAGAAGAGAGTAGAGGAGGGAGAGAGAGAGACAGAGAGAGAGAGAGAAAGGAAGGAAAGGGAAGAGAAGAGAGAGAGAGATGGGGAGGAAGAGGCAGAAATGAAGGTCAGAGCCCTATAATTGAAAAAGAAATAGAGAGATAAAGAGAAAGAAAAGGATGATAGGAATAGTAAATGTATAAAATAATTTAGATTATAATAATAATGATAACAATAAAATGATAATACAAACAATGATAATACAAACCTTGCCTTTTTGCAAGCTGAATGTGAGCTAGAGCGGGGCTGAGGGGATTAATCTCTTAAAAACTAAGTGCTGCGTGAGGAGACAGGCAGTGATTAAGGTTTTAACTGATCAGTCTGCATCTGACAGTGAACCAGCTATTATCTTAACGGAATCAAACGAACATTCAAAGCCGTGCTCAGCCCCAAACATGAAAGGAGATGTCATCTGCTGGCAGTTGGCAAGCCGCAGGGGGAGAGAGAAGGGGAGAGGGAAAGGGAAAGAGATACAGAGGGAAAAAAAAGAAGGAAAAAGAGGGGGAGAAGGAGAGACTATTACAGATAATCTCCTGGTGAATCTGCCTCCAGTTTCTCCCCTCTCCAACCCATCCTGTATACCTCACAAACTACCACCTAATTAAGTTGTCTTAAAAAAAAAACACAAACAAACCTGATTGAATTACTCCCTTGCTCAAAAACCATCAATAGCTCCCTGTTACTACTAAGATAAAATTCAAATTACTTAGCCTAGTCACAGAGGTGGGGAACCTGTGGCCTCGAGACCACATGTGACCCTCTAGTTTCTTAGGTTCAGCCTTTTGACCAAGTCCAAGTTCTACAGAACAAATCCGTTTATTAAGAGGATTTGTTCTGTGAAGTTTGAATTCAGTCAAAGGGGCACACTTGAAGACCTAGAGGGCCACATTTGGCCTCAATGCCCACCCCTGGTAGCATTCAAAGCACTC
This sequence comes from Vombatus ursinus, assembly GCF_900497805.2. NCBI lineage: Eukaryota > Metazoa > Chordata > Mammalia > Diprotodontia > Vombatidae > Vombatus > Vombatus ursinus. The sequence goes on from NW_020954589.1 coordinate 20,339,870, forward strand.
CACAGTCAGGCCTCCACCTACCTTTCTACCATTATCTCCTATGATTCCACTGTAAGTACTCTATGCTCCAGCCACCTTCCAGGGTTCTAAAGCCCTATTCTACCTCCGGGACTTTTTTCTACTTGGCATGACTTTCCCCTCTACCACCTCTCACACCACAGCCACCTATCCCTCAAGGCCATCTTATTACCTATTAAAATTTAAGTTCCCCCCCCAAAAAAGGAAAAAAAATAAGTTCCTAGAGGGCAGGGACCTTTCTTCAAGATATGCAATCCCTTGTTGTGACTGAGTCATTTTTCAGTTGTGTCCTACTCTTTGTGACCCCATTTGGGGTTTTTTTTATTTCATTCCATTTTACAGATGAGGAAACTGAGGCAAATAGGATTAAGTGATTTGCCCAGAGTCATTCAGCTAAGTACTGTGTGAGACCAGATTTGAACTCAAGAAAACGAATCTTCCTGACTCTAGCCCCTGTGCTCTATCTACTGTGCCACCTAGCTGCCCTACATAATCCCTTGGGTACTGTTGACAAATACATTCATAAAATCCTAGAATTCAAAAGGCTATCGGATGTCATCTGGGCAAAACTATCTGAGGCACAAATCCTTTTTGTAACAGCCCTAAGTTATTCAGCCTGTACTGGAACGCATCCAGGGACAGAGAAATTCTTCCTGAAACAGTCTATTCCATTTCTAGATAGCTCTAGATAATGAGATGCAGTCTGTAATGGAAAGAATCACAGGGCCTGGGTTCAAAACCTGCCTTACTTATCATTTACTATCACTGTGATTTTGGGCAAATCACTTCAACTCTCTGGGCCTCAGTTTGTCAAGTGCAAGTGACTACTAGAGAGCTTTAGATCTACAATCCTAATTGTTAAGAAATGTTTCCTTATTTTGATGTGGAATTTGTTTCCAAACAAATTCTACTCATTTTTCCTAGTACTTACCTCTGGGGGTGAAACAGAACAAGATTAACCCCTCTTTCACTCTTCAAGTGCTTAATACAATTGTAATAAAAAAAAAAAACCTCAAACTCTCCTTCTCTAGGACAAACATCTTTATTTATTTCAACCAGTACTGAGATGACGTGGTTTTGTGTCCTATCACCGTCTCCCTTTCTAGATCTGCTTTAACTTGTCAACTTTTTCCCTAAAATATGGTCCCCAGGACAAACAGCAACAACAACTCCAGGACTAGATACAATACTCCACGCGTGAACCAAGGAGCAGGTACCAAGGACTATTTCCTCCTTTATTTTGGACACTCTGCCCCATTTAATACAATCTAGGACAGGGGCGAGGAACCTGTGGCCTTGAGGCCACACGTGGCCCTCTGGGTCCTCAAGTGCAGCCCTTTGACTCAATCGCAGTTCTGAAGTTTGGATTCAGTCAACAGGCTATACTTTGAGGACCTAGAGGGCCACGTGTGGCCTCGAGGCCAAAAATTCCCCCCCCTGCCCCCCGACGTAGGAGATATGAACTTCTTTGGCCATCACATCACGTTACCAACTGTTGACTTCTATAGTACTTGCGGTATTTTTCACACCATCTATTTCACACACATCTACATACTTCTCTCCCCCTGCACAACTGATTTTTTGAACCCATATGTGGAACTTCACATTTATCCCAGTTAATTTTCACCATGCTAGATATGACCCTTCATTCCAACCTTTCTGGATCCTGATTTTGTCATTTAAATATATAGTTATCCCTCCTAACTCCTTGTCATCTAAAAATCCAGTAAGTATACTATCTGTGACTTTGTTCGATTCAACAAACATCTATTAGGCACCATTCTTATACAGAGCATAGTTCTAGGATCTGGTAGAAACAAGCCATGAGATAGGACAGATACAAAGAAAGCTAAAATACAGCGTTACCTGATATATGCATTAGAAAGGTGCAAAATAGGAGATCAGTTACCAGGAAGGTTTCATGGAGTAGGTGATATTGGGATGGGCTTTAAATAATAGTGAAGAATCCAGTAAGTGAGTAATAGTAACAGCTGATATTTGTATAGCACTTTAAGATTTTCAAAGTGCTTTAAATGGATGGTCTCAACTGAGCCTCACAACAACCTGTGAGGTAGGTACTATGGAGGTAGTTACCCCACTTTTTCCAGATGAGGAAGCTTTTTTTTTTAATTTTTAGGCAACTGGGGTTAAGTGACTTGACCACGGTCACACAGCTAGTAAGTGTCAAGTGTTTGGTCTGAGGCCGGATTTGAACTCAGGTCCTCCTGACTCCAGGGCCAGTGCTCTATCCACTGCACCACCTAGTTGACCCAGGAAGCCAACTCTTAAAAAGGTTAATGACTTGCTCATGATCATAAAACTAGTAAGTGTTAGAGGTAGGATTTGAACCCCCCCCCTTCTCTACTCCAGGTCCATCATTCTATCAATTATATCAGACATAGAGAACAGCATAAACAAAAGTGAGGAAATAGGAAAAGGAAGGTGATACTCAGGGAATAAAGAGTCATCCAATTTAACCGAGGCATAGCACAGTGTGAGATAAGGCTGGAAAGGTCTGGTGAAACCATATTGGGAAGGTCCTTGCATACCAGGCAAAGGGATTTGAGCTTTCCTTGATAGGTGACCCTAGCACAGCAGTGCTATAGTGACATATAGGAACTTGGGAGTAGTATTACATATAAGGGAGGTATGGAGACAGCCTTTCTCTGAGGAGGTGTGCCACCCACCATGATAGCAACCTTTTAGGAAAGAGGTTGACAAGGAGGAGCATATCTAAGAAAGGGAGATGGAGATGGTGATGGGACATAAAACCACACCATTTTAGAAATGGTTGAAATAAATGAAGATGTTTGTCCCAGAAAAGAAGAGTTTGGATTTTTTTTTATTACAATTGTATTAAATACTTGAAGATTCATGTGAAAAGGGGATTAATCTTGTTCTGTTTCACCCCAGAGGTAAAGACTAGGAACAATGAGTGGAATTTGTTTGGAAACAAATTTCACATCAAAGTAAGGAAACATTTCTTAACAATTAGGGTCCTAGACTGAGAGCTGTCTAGTAGTCACCTGCATTTGACAAAAGAGGAAATTGAGGCCCAGAGAGCTGTGTTTGGGGGGAGGTCTTGGGCTATGCAGATCCTGGTTGTTTTTCCTCCTTTCTCAAGGAGTTTGGTGCCTGGTTCATAGTTTTGCTTTCCACCTCAACCTCTGTCTTACACTTTGGAGACTTCAATTTCCATGTTGATGTTTCTTAAACATCCTTACTTCCTAGTTCACCAACCTCCTCACTTCCTATGACCTTCACCTTCACTCCACCTCAACCTTTCAGGTGGATAGTCATACCTTTGGTCCTACCAACACTCAGGGTTGTTTCACTTTTTTTTTCTTTTTGGAAACAATTGGGGTTAAGTGACTTGCCCAGGTCACACAGCAGTAAGTGTCAAGTGTTTGAGACCGGGCTCACATCCTCCTGCTGGATCCAGGGCCAGTGCTCTATCCATTATGCTGCCTAGCTGCCCCAGTTGTTTCACTTTCGAAAGCTCTAACCTAGACAGCCCTTTTTCTGGCCATTAGCTCCTGTTCTTCCATTTCTCCCTGCGCTGTACCCCTCCTATACTCATCCTTAACCATCAGCATAGCTTACAGTCACTCTAGCCAACCCTCCCTTCTTTCCTGGGCTGTCACTTCTGCTCTGGCCTCACTTTTCTCTCTTCCAAATCTTAACTTTTTAGTTAACCAGTGCTACCACGTGTTCCCCCTACCCTTGGATCTCTTGCCTTGTTGTCCTATCGCCACCTTTCCAGATCCCAGCCCTGGTTTACTCTCATCAACTTCCTTCTACATCACCGTACACTTGTACTGTACAACACGGCTGGAGGAAGTTATATCACCATGCTGATGGCGTCTCTTACATGCCATCCAATCTCAAGAGGGCTCCGGCGCTGCCCGATAATTCTTTTACTCTTCCCTGATTGACTTTCCTTTGCATGGCCCCAGCAAACCTCTTCCTTTCCAAACCTTTTCTCTCCTTAAGCCACCTACATCTCTCCATCTGTCTCCCTCAGCAAAGGACTTCCCCTCATACTTCACGTGAAAAACTGAAGCCATTCATTAGAGGCTCCCTCCTCCCCAGTTCCACAGTTCACACCCCCTCAAGATCAACCACATTCTTTTCCACAGGCTCAGAAGGGTGGCCCTTCCACTTGCCAACACCAATCCCTCAATTTATCCTCTTGATTCCATTCTCTCCCGTCTAATCATAAAATCATAGATTTAGAACTAGAAAGGGGGCAGCTAGGTGGCGCAGTGGATACAGCACTGGCCCTGAAGTCAGGAGGACGTGAGTTCAAATCTGGCCTCAGACCAAACACTTGACACTTACTAGCTGTGTGACCCTGGGAAAATCACTTAACCCCAATTGCCAAAAAAAAAAAAAAAAAGTCAAAGTTAAAAGTTAGAACTAGAAAGGACCTCAGAGGTTATCTAGTCTACCCCCCTTCATTTTACAGGGGAGGAAACCAAGGCTCAGAGATAATCAATGACTTGCCCAAGGTCACACATCTCAGAGGAAGGATTTGAACCCAGGGTTTCTGACTCCAAGCCAGGGCTCTTTTCACAAAACTGAACCATCTCCTCCAATAGTCTGCCCCTTTTGATCATGCCTTCTGTCTCCTTGATTTCTTTTGGAGGCAATCCGGGTTAAGTAACTTTCCCAGATTCATACAGCTCACAGCTAGTAAGTGTCTGAAGCCATATTTGAACTTAGGTCCTCCTGATTTCAGACCCGGTGCTCTATCCACTGCATCCCCTAGCTGCCCCCATCTCCCTGATTTTCAACCTCTCCTTATCCATTGGATCAGGGATGGGAAACCTGTGGCCTCGAGGTCACATGTGGCAGGTCCCCCACCCCTCACTGGATCCTTTTCTGCTTCCTATATGTATGTCCAAACCTCTTCTAACCTTAAAAACAACAACAGAAACCCTTCATTTGACCCTACCATCCCATCAAACTATTATCCTGTATCTTCTCCTCCCAACTGGGAGGAAGAGAGTAGAAGACGGAAGAGAAGAAACCATCTGCACTCATTGCCTACATTTTCTCACTGCCCACTCACTTCTAAACCTCTTGTGATCTATCATCTGTCTTGACCAAACTGCCCTCTCCAAATTATCAGTGATTTCTTAATTGTTAAATCCAAGGCCTTTTCTCAGTTCTCATCCTTCTTGGCTTTTCTGTAGCACTGACAGTTGACCACCCTTTCTTCCTGGATGCCTTCTCCTCCCGGGATTTTTGAGATACTGCTCAGTCATGGTTCTCTTCCTCTCCTTCTGACCAACCTTCTCAGTCTCCTTTGAAGAATCATCAATCATGTCTTGTTTCCCATATGTAGGTATACCCCCAAGGTTCTACGAAGTTTTCTTCTCTTCCGTTTTGACACTCTTTCTTGATGACCTCAGATTCCATAGATTCAGCCATCATCTTTATGAAAATGACTAAAACAAATCTATACATCCAGCCCTCATCTCTTTCCTAAGCTCTCTTTTTGTTTTCTCCACATCTCCAAATACCTGTTGATGATCTAGATGTCTGTGAATTGTCTGGAACTCAAGGTTTCCAAAATGTCTCTTTCTCTTTTCCCCTCCTTCTCACTTCCCTATTTCTATCAAGGGCACTACCATTCTTCTAGTCATCCAGGTTCTAAACCTAGGAATTATCCTTCACTCTCACTCACACTCACATCCCATCAAATCAACTGCCAAGTCCATTTATTCTACCTTGACATCTCATCTGGACTATAATGATACCCTCCTAAATGGTCTCCCTACACCAAGTCTCTCCACTTCCTGATGCATCTTCCATAGAACTGCCACATTGACCTACACAAGTCTTACCATGTTACTCACTTGCTCAAGAAGCTCTAGTAGCTGCATATTGCCTTTAGGATAAAATACAAACTCTCTGATTGGCATTTAGAGCTCCAGGCTGATTGCACATTACTGTGTATGTGGATAGAATGCTGGGCCTAGGGTCAGGAAGATCTAAGGTCAAATTTAGCCTCAGATACCTACTAGTTATGTGACCCTGGACAAGTCATCTAACTGCTGCCTTCTTCAGTTTCCTCCTCTGGAAAATGAGGATGTTAATATTTATCTCCCAGGGTTGTTATAAGGATCAAATGAGGCAATATTTGTAAAGCACTTTGCAATTCCCAAAGTGCAATATAAATGTGTAGTAGTAATAGTAGCAGTAGTAATAGTAGTAGTGGTAATAGTAATAGTGGTGGTGGTGGTGGTAGTAGTAGTAGTGGTGGTGGTAGTAGTAGTAGTAGTAGTAGTAAGAGTAGTAGTACTTCCCCTCATGTACTCTTATAGACCAGCCAAACTGGCCTACTCTCTATTCTCTGCATAAGACATTCCTCCTTCTACCCCCATGGCTTTGCATAAGATGTCCTCTATGTCTGGAATATTCTCTCTGTCCATCTCCTCTTCTTAGGACCCCCTGCTCTCTTCAAGGTTCAATTCAAGTGCTACCTTCTTCAAGAGGCCTTTCTTGATATACTAGTTCTTTGTACCATCCCTAAATCATTCTGTATTGATGTTTTATATCTCACATATTTACTTATTTGGGAACCTGTTATGTTTCCCCAGTAGTAATGTAAGTTCCTCGAGGACTGTCTCACTTTTGTCTTTGTATTCCCAGTGCCTTGCACAATGCCTGGCTATTGATTGGTTGGTTAATTAGGCCCTAGATGAGATTTCTGTTCTTCCTGTTTATCTTCAATCTTAAAAATAAAACCTTTTCCCTGTCTGTCCTCTTGCCACCTTTAGGGGAAACGAGTGGGATTGGGTAGAGAGCCATGGACACGTCCAACAGAAAAGAGAATGAAGATTACCCCTAATTTTCAAAACCTCAGGGTTCATATAGCAGGAGAATAGCTGGACTGCTGGATAGTAGAAAAGGACTGCTATGCAGAGAGCGCCTCTAGCAGGACATAGCCCTGAACAATATGGTGACCTTTGCATGTGTGCATGTTATGTGCATGGGACTGTTTGCATGCATGAGAGTAGGTAGATAGGGATGGATGTGAGGAAAAGCCTAGACGTGGTAAGGACCAGAAAAGCAGAGTTGGCCATGTTCATCTGAGTTCCCACAGTTTCACTTCAGATCCCCCAGTTTCATTCCAGTAAGTGAATCTGAGCTGTTGCCACCATCACACCTGGCCTCCAGGAGGCACTGAGCCCCTGAGCTGTCTCTTAGCCCATAAACACCATTTCCTTTTAACTCAGGCCCAGGCAGGTTTGGAAAGTTTCAAGGGCTTTAGTAGGTAAAATATTGGAAAATCAAATTAAAGGAGATTACAAAGTGTGAAAACAGACATGTTTATAGAGCTAAGTCTTTGTCTTATTACAACTACAAGCTAGCTACAGATAGGCTTTGTACATATGGCTCCAAGGGTACCATTCTTGTTCCTCACAGTCTTATCTCAAGGATCCTGGATGACCCAAAAGATTCTGGTCCCGAGTTTCAAGCTATCCCTGGCATCAGAGATATAACTAACATGGGCTAAAGAAGCTTTGCCCTAGAGCAGTGACATGGGAGGGTATCATCCGTCATTCTCACACTTCATCTTGTGGTTCTTCCAAGTGCTTCCTTCCTCCCTCTTGCCCACCCCACCCCATGCCTTAGACTATTCTCTGCCCCTTCCCCATTTGACTTTGGGCCAAGTACAATAATAGTCTTTCTTGATATTGCCCTTGTTCTTCTCTCTACCCCCACTCCATGCACGGTAACTGGCTGTCGCCCATGCCTGGAATTCTCCTCCTTCTCACCTCCTTCCCATCTTCCCTGACTTTCTTCAAGTCTCTGCTAAAATCCTATTTTTCTGCAAGAAGCCTTTCCCCACCCTGCTTAATCTTAGTGCCTTCCCTCTGAGATAATTTCCAATATATCATGTATCTATCTTGTCTGTACATAGTAGTTTGCATATTGTCTCCCCCATTAGACTGTGAGCTCTATGAGAACAGAGACCATCTTTGCATTTCTTTGTATCCCCAACACTTAGCACAGTGCCTGGCACACAGTAGGGACTTCATAAATGCTTGTTAAAAATAACTAATATGGAAATGTTTTACATGATTGCAAATGTATAACCTATATCGGTTTGCTTACTGTCTAAGGGAGTGGGGAGGGGAAAGAGGAAGGGATAGAATTTGTAAATCAAAACTTTAAAAAAAGTTTAAAAATTGTTGTACTATGTAATTGGGGAAAAAATAAAATATTTTTAAAAAATAAATAAATGTTTGTTGACTTGACTTTATATCTCTGGTTTATAAAGTGATAGGCAATCCTGAAGATTCCTTCCAACAGCTCAATCATATGACCCTAGAAGTCCTGTTTTTATCTTTGGTCCTTTTCTCTCTAACCAATTGGATTTGCCTTAAGTATGTTCATTAGCCAGTCATTAGGCCTGGTTCCATCCTGCGGTCAAACTTAGCTCTTCACCTATTTGTCCTAGGATAGCATCTATGCCTAGTTCCTCTGCTTCCTTGTAGCCCCAGTGACCAGAGATATTAACAGCCCTCATAGCTGGCATCCATACAGACTTTACAGCTTAATTATTTTGTTCCACTTGACCTTTACCACTTCTCTGTGGAGTAGGTAGTGTAAGCATTATTTTTTTTCCATTTTACAAATGAGGAAACTGAGGGCTAGTGATTTGTTCAAGATCTTCTCCATCACTTCTCTTTATGGATGGCAGTGAGGTGCATTAAAAATGCTGTACTTAAGAGTCTGAGGATCTGAGTTCATCATACTTCTGCCACTTGTCATCTATGGGATACGGGACATTTGACCTCTGGGCTTCATTTTCCTCATTCAGCAAAATGAGGGAGTTGGATTAGATACACTCTAAGGTTCCTTCCAGCTTTGGAGCTATGAGCCTATGACTTGATGGTCCAGAAAGGCTCTGTACCAGAAGGGCTCTTCTCTGTGTCCTCTCGTACTTTTGAAATGGCAGGGTATTGTATTTCTGAAGTGACTCAAAACTTGGATGGAGGAAGAAGTACCTAATTAAATAAGTGATTAGATAGAGACATGGGCAGAACACCAAAACCCTACCAGGAATCAGGAGGCTTCCAGACTGGCTGAGAATAAACCAGGAGTTGTAGAATTGGCTAATGAGCAGGCTCCAGCCTACCTAGGTGGGAGAAACCCAAATCAGTGTTAAGGGCTGAGGGTACAGAATATGTCATTTTCTTCTGAAGCCCATGAGGCCTCACTCCATGGCTGGAGGAACTCATAGGTGAAGACAGAAAAGCTTGGAATTGAAATATTACTAGCAGGATATTTGGAGGGGGGGAGGCGCGGGAGGGGGAGATAGATGGCTCAATGGATGGAGGATTGGACCTAGAATCAGGAAGACCTAAATCCAGCCTCAGACATTTACCAGCTACGTGACCCTGGCTAAGTCATTTAACCTCTGTTTGCCTTAATCCACTAGAGGAGGAAATGGCAAACCACTCCGGTATCTTTGCCAAGAAAACCCCATGGACAGTACAGTCCACTGGGTCAGGAAGAGTCAAACACGACGAACAACAAGGGCAACCTAGACAGCTGAAATGTAGAGGGCTCTAACAATTCGCCTGCTCTATATAACTGAAACAACAAATCTAGTCCAAAAAAAAACTTCCTGACAAGTGGTCATTCAAACTCCAGCACTTTTAAACCTATCTCTAACCCCTCCCATCAAGCCAAAGTTCGTCTGGTCCCAGTGAGTCAAGCAGCCTCTGGGGCAAGGAAGGTCAGGTGGCTGGTTGCTAGGAGTTGAACCAATAATTAAAGAAAGTTTAGAAAGTAGGGGAAAGGTGAAAACCCTGGGGCCAAAGGACAAAGGTCCCTTATATTCATTCAAAGGAAAAGCTGGGCTCCCTGGGTCAGCAACTCCTAGAATACAGGACAAACGCTTTCACATGTGATTAGTAGCTGTGGGAGGTTCCCAATTGTCTGAGAGCTGTACTATCCAAAGGATGGATGCATGTGTGTGCGTGTGTGCATGTGTGTGTGTCTGTGTGCGTGTGTGTGTGTGTGAGAGAGAGAGAGAGAGAGAGAGAGAGAGAGAGAGAGAGAGAGAGA
>NW_020954589.1:20349989-20455369 GCF_900497805.2 Vombatus ursinus
GAGAGAGAGAGAGAGAGAGAGAGAGAGAGAGAGAGAGAGAGAGAGAAAATGAGAGGGTGAGGGAGAAAGAGGAGGGGGGACAGAAAGTAAAAGAGAGAGAAAAGAGAGAAAAAGAAGAGGGAGAAGGAGAGGGGAGACAGGGAGAGAGGAAAAAGAGTGAGAGTGAAAGAGGAGAAAGGGAGGGAGAGAGAGAGAGAGACAGAAGGTGAGGGGAGAGAGAGAGAGAGAGAGAGAGAGAGAGAGAGAGAGAGACAGATGGCAATCTAATAGAAAGAGATAAAGGAGACTTTTGCTACATAGCAGAAAGCACACTGGATTTGGGGTCAGAAGACCAGAATCTCTGGGCCCTAGTTTCCTCCTCTAAGATTTCTTGCAATTCTAAAGTCCCATGTTTCCATATGAAAGGCCCATGCCTCTAATAGCTACAAAATGGGAGTAAAAATGATTCATGCAAAAAAAAAAAAAACCCACTAAGTTGCAGGATTCATTAGTTCATGTGGAGTTGGCTCAGATCTGTCTTATCCCACTTTCCCCCAGTGGTCTCCCTCTCCCTTCTCAGAGAAAAAAAAATCCTTTCTCTCTTCCCCATTCTTCAACACATACACACACACACACACATCCAAGGAGTGAGGCAGATGGGCTCCCTAGAAAGGCAGGTAGTCTAGAGGGTAGGGCATGTGTGGTTCTGTTCCACTGAACCAACCCATTCAGAGTAACTTCAGAATAGTCATCACTATCCCACCCTACCTACCTACACCTCAAAACTCAGTGTGACCCAGCATTTTGGGGTTGGAATATGGTGAGATACTGGCTCCCCAGTAAAAGGGACCATGCTCACACAGCCATGTTGGGTGGTAGTATGAAGCATGGGACTGAGGGAAAGAAAGCAAATATCTCTCGTCTGGTTATTTTCCTCCCTCATATTTCTCAGTCATTCCTTCTCTTCCATTCCCTACAACCCTGCCTCTCTTGAATCAAGGCCTAGATCATTGCCATTAGATCCTTGTCTCTAGTCACTCTCAATATCCAATCTGTCCAGAAACCCACAAACAATAAGGACATAATAAATGCTTTTTCATTCATTTTTTCATTCGCTATATGACCCAGCTGCTTGTCCCCTCTCCCAAAAGAAATTACTTTGCATTCAATTTGAATGTATTTCTATTTGGGTAAATGTATAAGTTAAGAAGATCATAGAATCATAGATTTAGACCTAGAAGAGACCTTAGAAGCCACTGAGTCTAACTCTCTTACTCTACAAATGAAGAAATGAGGTTAAGAAGTTAAATGAGTTGTCCATGGTCACATAGTTATTAAGTATCTGAGACAGGATTTGAACTCGGTTCTTCTAAACAAGAGGTATCAAACTCCAAGACCACGACCACCTGTGGCCAGCAAACTCCTTCATTCATCTAGAATCACATTAAAATGTAATTGGAAAAAGCTTAACAAAATAAATTAAAATGCAATATAACATGTGTTGCTGTCCCTCATTCTTTTTCAGTTACGTCTGACTGTTTCTGACCCCATTTAGAGTTTTCTTGGCAGAGATACTGGAGTGGTTTACCTTTTCCTTCTCCAGTTCATTTTGCAGGTGAAGAAACTGAGGCAAACAGGCTTAAATGACTTGCCTTAAGTGACTTGTCACATAGCTAATAAGTGTCTGAGGCCAGTTTTGAACTCAGGAAGAGGAGTCTTCTTGACTCCAGGCCTGGTCCTCTACCCACTGACAATACAACTTTGATAATGTTAATTTGTAGTTTTCTAAGGCAATAGGCAGGTAACCTGTAGGGATCAGTTTCTAACTGAATTTGACACCACTGTTGCAGACTCCCAGTCCAGCACTCTGGAAACTATTGCGTTTTTCTGCCTTTGTCTGGAAAGACTTACATGAACTGATGCATAGTGAAGTAAACAGAACCAGAACGTTATTACACAGTAACAACAATACTGTTCAATGAAGAATTGTGAATGACTTATCTATTCTTAGCAATACAATGATCCAAGACAATCCCAAAGAACGAATGATGAAACATACTAACCACCTCCAGAGAAAGAACTGATATTGATTGAATACAGACTGAAGCATGCTATTTTTCACTCTTTCATTTTTTTCTTTTATTTGAGTCTTGTACAAAATGACTAATAAGGAAATGTTTTACGTAATTGCATATATATAACCTATATCTGATTGCTTGCCATTTCAGGGAGAGGGGAGGGGTGGGAGGGAAGGAGGAATAAAATTTGGAACCCAAAACTTTAAATAAAAATGTTTTAAAAATTTTAAGAGGAAAAAAATAATTCAGTGGGTAGCATTCAAACTATTCATCAGTTATCTTACATTCTTACTACATGACATATCTATATCCTTTTCCAATCATACACCTCCTGGATAACGTATTTTACACCATTTCTTGAAGGCTCATTGTCCATCTACAGTATCAGTAGAGTACAGTATCATCATATACAGGTACTATATATATGTATGTGTATGTATATGTGTATATGTATAATATACAATAATATATAAGATAATATAGTTATATATTATATATACACAAATGCAGGTACTGTATATATACACATATATTAATATATATACATTAATGGACTATCTCATAGGTAGGCCATTCTTCATCCATTTGGTTTTTCCTGTATGGCTTGTTAAGACAAGCTTTTCTGAGGGATCATGAAACTGAAGAGATTCTATAGTACTGGGGAGCTTGATGCAATCAGCATGTCCTTGCAAAGAGGAGTCTGTGAAGGCCTTCACCACTTTAAATGATTCTTTTTTCCACTTGTACTCTACACATTATACAATTCTTCCACCTCTTCATCTACTACTCAAAGAAAAACAGACATCCTCAGGATACCTAAGTCTCTATTTTGTGCCTTGATTGATATTGATAGATAATCATGATCTGCTATGATCCTAACATTTGCATGGGCGACATTGTCGCTTTTTCCAATTACAGGTTGGAGAAAAGTCTTTTAAGGATGAATTTTATTCTGTCAAAACATCTTTTTTAAATCAACAAACAATAAATGCAGCAGGGTCTTGCATTTTTTGCGCCTTTCAGTCAATTGTGTGACTGTGAAGATGTGATCAGCTATAGAAAATTATTTCTGAAAGTTGGCCTGCTCCCTTCTCCTATTTCTCATGCTGTTAGTGCATATGTTACACTCATATATATAACATACACATAACATGCTAGTGCACAGATAGAGTGGATGTAAGCCTTAGCCATTTAATGAGTTATATGACTCCTAGGCAAGTCATTTAACCTCTCTCAGCCTCAGTTTCTTCATCTTTAAGATGGGAATAATAACACATTCCTCCCAGGGTGGTTGTTGGATTCAAGTAAAATATTACATATAAAGCACTTTGTAAAACTTAAAGGGCTACATAAATGCTGGCAATTATTATTTTCATCAAATATATGGATATGTGTATATGTGTATACTCTCTTAATATTATAGAAGAGGAACTGGGCATATGCATTATTAGTTATTGATCACAGGATCACAGATTTAGAGCTGGTATCTTCTTGACTGCCTTTTTTATTTTGTCAATAACAACCTTATGGTTTTTTCCCAGTTTTTTTTTTTTTGGTATCTTCCTCTCTTTTTAATAGCCTGAAAAAAATTTTTGACCCCTCAAGATTTTCAAACTGTGGTGTTGGCAGAACTGACACAGTCTGTGTGGATTCTGCCTGCTCTAGCTGCTCTTCCTGACTTTGTTTCCTTCAGTGCCATTTTAACATCCTCACGTTCCACATCAGGAACAGAAATTGTCAAATGTTTCCCTTTTCATTTATTTGTGGTCCCGCTTGAAGTTTAATCAATATGTTGCTCAGACAGGTCTCTTACCAGTCTTTCTAAAGACTCAGTTTCTTTGCTATTCTATGAAGTGATACTGTAGCACTTATCCCCGAAGTCAGTTGAAAGGATCAAATAAGATAATACATTATAAAATCACTTACAAATTTTATCAACGCAATTGTTTCTATTATTACTATTTCCCATAACATTTTGTAAATTTTTGCTCTCTAAACTGACATTGCTTTGGCCGCCATCAACCTCTACTTGGTAAGGGTAGGGAGGGTAGAAGGGGAAGGGAATAAGTATTTATTCAGTACTTACACCAGGCACTGTGCCAAGTGCTTTATAATAGGATCTTGTTTGATCCTCACAACAACCTTGGAAGTTAGGTGGTATTATTATTCCCATTTTACACTTAAGGAAACTGAGGCAGAAGTTAAATGACTTTCACAGAAGTGTCTGAGGTCACATTTAAACTCAGATCTTCCTGACTCCAGGTCCAGTGGTCCATCCACTAAGCCACCTAGCTGTTTCTTAGGAGATCAAGTGTATGTTGGTTGAAGTTATTTATGGGCTCTTTGGACCTCCTCCTTCTGGTATTTGCTTTACAATTCAACTTCCATGGAAATGGTAATAATCTGAGTTGGTCTCTTTTCCTTTATCCATTTCTCATTTTTCTTTGTTAGTAGTTTATTTGAATGGGTTAGGTTGGAACTGCAATTGACTATGGTTTCATCTTCTTTCTTTCTTCTCTTGATGTTGATTTTAATTGTCATATTGGTAAATAGTCATTTCCTGTGTATAAAGATGTAGTCAATTTCATATTTTTGTGTTATTCCTTGCTTACTATGTCCAGTCCTTCCCAATTCTTTTATTAAAGAAAAAGGTCATGGTATAGAGCAGCAATCCTCAAACTGTGACCCGAGGACTCCAAGGGGTCCCCAAGACCCTTTAAGGGACTCTAAGAGGTCAAAACTATTTTCATAATAATTCTAAGAGGTTATTTGCTTATTAAAATATTCCTCCTTTTTCCAACTACATATCTGTATGAGGCTGGATTCTCTTCCTATATGTCAAGCCAAACAATATATGGAAATGGAATGAACGCAGAAGCAGACAGAAGAATCCAGCTATCTTCTGTTATCAGATATTAAAGAGATTTATACAAAAATATAAAACAATGTTACTTTCTCACTAATTCTTTTTGTTTTAGAAAAGTTATTTTTCATAAAAATATATTGCTGTGATTTATTTATTATTATTTAATTAATATTTGAAAATTTTATCAGTTTTAATTTTTAATATTGATAATATAACCCACATAATCAAAAGCTCTTTGGG
This sequence comes from Vombatus ursinus, assembly GCF_900497805.2. Lineage (NCBI taxonomy): Eukaryota > Metazoa > Chordata > Mammalia > Diprotodontia > Vombatidae > Vombatus > Vombatus ursinus. The sequence continues at coordinate 20,355,153 of NW_020954589.1, forward strand.
GTCCTCAATAATTTTGAAGAATATAAAAGGATTCTGAGACCAAAAAATTTGAGAACTGCTAGTATAGAGAGATAAGGTATATGATCTGCCTTCTTGTTCTTAATCTTTTTTTTTTTGAGGCAATAGGGTGAAGTGACTTGCCCAAGGTCACTAGTGTCTGAAGTCGAATTTGAACTCAGGTCCTTTTGACTCCAGGGCCAGTTCTTGTTCTTCATCTTGAAACATAATTTCCAACATAGTTTTCATTGTTCCTCCTTGTACCAACCTTCACTCTGAAGGCATCGTATATCAATGTATGCATTTTAACTTGGCTTGAAGGATTTTTGTTAAGTTCTTTATAGAATTCCTCTACCTTTTCACTTTCTGTAATGAATGTCGACCATTATTATCTTCAGGGTAGTCTTCTGGCTCATATTCATTGGAAGCATTGCAAAGCAAATGCCCAAGTAGACCATGAAATGATATTTCTTGTTGCCTTCAAATGAATGGTGAAAACAACTCAACCAATTCCTTTATTTGCTTCTCTGTGGATAATCAGGGAGCCATCCCTCCATTTAGCCACAACTCTCTTATGTCTCCTGCTTTCATGTATAGTGTGAATGTTGATGCACATAAGGTCCAGTTCTTTCAGGAATATAACAACTCAACGGTCACTTAACCTGCCTGGGCATCAGTTTACTCATTTGTAAAATTAAAGCATTGAGCTAGATGGCCTCAGAGGTCCCTTCCAGCCCCAGATCTCTGATCCTCTGTTGCAGGATATTTTGCTGAGCTCTATGACCTTGGGTAAGTCATTTCCCCTCTTTAAGCTTTCATATTTTCACCTATAAAGTAGAGATAATATACTCCCACCTGACATATATGTATATACATATATGTATGTGCATACATATGTGTATATATATATATGTAAAACCATTCTATAAATACTTTAATTTATTAGTTCTTTCTCTGGATGCAGATAGCACCTGGAATAGCAAGTTGTACATAATATATGTAATTTATACCCCCATTTTACAGCTGAGGGAAATGAGGCTAAGGTAAGTAAAACGACTTGCCTAGGATCACATTGCTACTAAATATCTGAGGCAAGATTTGAACTAAGTTCTTCCAGACTCCAAGTGTACCATGCTATCCACTACACCCCCTAGTTATCTCTAAATGAATAGTTTTAAGAACAAGGAGTAGACCAGTCTTGCAGGGACAAAGGTTTCACTGCAGGCGGTTGGTGAGAAATAAGGCTAGAAAGATAAGTTGAAACTGTGTCTTAGCATGCTTTGATTGCCAAGTGAAGGAATTTGGAAACCCTAGTCCTTCTGGCTTGTCGAAGATGTCCCTGAGTAAAGCAGAAGCCCTTCAGCAATCAGGAAGGTGAGTCCAGGAGAAATGGGGGTGTGGTGGGGGTAGGGGTGCAGTTCAGATGCTCTGCCAAGCAGTCCTACCTTCATGTGGCCTCTTTTGCCTGCCCAGCTGCCCAGGCTTCCCTGGGTCCCCAGGGTCATGACTTCCCCATTACAGGGTGAGAATTATCATGGGCAGGTGTGCTGTAGGACGGTATATTATCCAGGATTATGAACTGTAACAGGATAATCTCTCTAATGTAATTCAAGCTCTCGACATGGCTTATGGCTCCTTAATGTACCTCAGACTGAAGAATTACAAGAACATTCCCCCCATAGCCTCGCCACCCCCTATCCCCCTCCCTATCTTGTCAGGCCATAAATGATTTAGGCAATTGCCTGAAGCCAGATCTTGGCTTTTAGTCATAATTCAGCACAGTTCAGTAAATACAATGGGCATGGAGTTTTCCCTTGTCTTCCTCCTCTCCCCCAGTGGTTCTCCTTCTGCACTGCAGCCCACCCCCACAAGACATGGGGTACATTAGCCAATGACTTCTCTAGTTTATATCAGCTTTACAATTCAGCAAGGGCTTTTCACACCCAGTCTCTCATCTGATCCTCCCAACAACCCCTGGAGGGAGGCTGAGCAGAGGTTGTTGCTCCCATTTAGCAGACGAAGAAACAAACAGAGAGGAAGTAACTTTTCCAGGGTCACAAAGCTTATTACAGAGAGGTGGGACGGCGGAGGTGGAGGGGAAATGAACTTGCTTCCAGAGGACCCAGGTTTGGAATACAGACCTCATATACTTACTAGGTGTGTGACCTTAAGCAAGTTCTGAGCTTCAGTTTTCTCATTTTTAAAATGAGACTATATCAGTTAATCAACCAACAAGCATTTAAGTGCTAGCCTATACAGCAACAACAAGGCCAGCCACTGGGAATACAAAGACAATAAATGAAATAATCCATACTCATGAGGATCTTATATTCTAACGAAAGGAGACAAAAAAGACATATATAGTATGTCCCAAAATTCTTAGTGCGTTTTCAAGGATGGACCAATGGGAGGTGGAGGAGCAAAGGGGTCTTTATGCTACTGTTTGCCCAGTAATATATTTTTCAAAAAGAATTTGTATTATTTTTCATACAGGAGCTGTAGGGGTAAGAGGCAGCTAGGAGATGTTGTTTTGAAGGGAGAAGGGGTATCTTGTTCTTTCATTTGGGGGCCATTTTTTTTCCTACTCTGCCTCAGTTGAGCTTACAGGAAAGTATTAAAACCGTGACACATTTCTCAGTGCATTTTCTCTGAAAGGAAAAAAAAATACAAAACCTAGAAATGGGATATTTCTTTAAGGAGGTGGGAAGTGTGCCTTCCAGACCTATGATAACATACAATAAAATCCATACTCTCCTCCCACCAATAAATGAATGAATGAATGAATAGATAGATAAATTAATGAATGAATGAATGTATAAATAAATACATTTTTTAAAACTGAAAATGGCACTAAGAATTTTGGGACACCCTGTGTAAATATATACAGAATAAAAAGAAATACAATAAATACAAAATAACTGAATGCACTTTACTTCACAAGGCTGTTAAGAGGAAAGTTCTTTGTAAATTGCTAAGTGTCATATAAATCTAATACTATTTTTTGTAGAGCTTGGCCTAGAATCTGTCTTTCAATACCAATCAATCAATCAAGAAGCATTTATTAAGTGTTCCTGATGTACCAGGTATTGGGCTAGGTACCCAATACCTAATCTAGGTCTCCTTCTATAAAACTACAGTGAGACTAGCAAACGTTATTAGCTAGGGCCAAATTGGTCTCTCCTGGAGTCATGATTTTAATCTCTCTCCTTGCCCCACCCCCACCTTTAGCCTTAACATACCATTATCCAGAGATTCCTTTCCTGACACCAACCTTCCTTCAGAATAGATATCTCTCCTGCCCATGGATGTATCTGAGAAGAAATTATGTTTCCTGGATTAATGCAGATATAATATGCAGAAATAGGAACATGGGATTTAGAGGTGGAGGAACCTTAGAGACAACCTCATTTTATATAGCAGACAACTGATAGGCCTAGAGGACAGTTAACAAAGTCAGAAGTGCCTAAGGTCATACAGAAAATCTGATAGGTTCTAATCAATAGAACTAAGACTGGAACATAGGTCCCCTGGTACCAAACCCAGTGTTCTTTCCAACATGCCACACTGCATGTATGACTTGGTTGTTCCCATCAGTCCTGAGGAATGTACCAGCCTCTTTCCAAAGGTTCTTTAACTGAGATAGGAGAATCTGCCCTGCTACTATATTCGTGATATTTATAACTTTCATTTTTCATAAAGTTGATACTTTGGATAGGGTTTGCACTAGGTAATCCCTGAGGCACCTTCTAGCTCTGTGATTCTACAAATCTAACCCAGATAGTAAGAGTTGGGCTACTTAAAATCTATCCTTAAATACTTGACCCTATTAAAATCCAATCTCTCTGGAGAGATCCTGCTAATTGCCCCCAAATTACTAGAAGAAAGTTTCTTTGTGGCCACTGGTGACTATGAAAATGGTCAGGGAAGTTTTGTAGCTAAGAGAAGGATGAAAACAAATTTCCCAGCTGATGAGCTGGGTAGGTAGGCAGCTCAGTGACACAGTGGATAGCATGCTGCGCCTGGAGTCAGGAAGATTCATCTTCCTGAGTTCAAATCTGGCCTCAGACACTTACTAGCTGTGTGATCCTGGGCAAGTCACTTCATCCTGTTTGCCTCAGTTTTCTCATCTGTAAAATGAGCTGGAGAAGGAAATGGCAAACCACTCCAGTATCTTTACCAAAAACAAACAAACAAAAAAACCAAATGGGGTCACAAAGAGTGGGACACAACTGAACAACAACAAAAAATACCTATAGATGTGGAGCAAGAAGGTAGATGTTCAGGTCTTCTGGATCAAATGTTGAATACTTTTGGTTAAACTCACCCAAGATTCTTTCTGCAGAAGACACCATAGGAAATTCCCTAATCCTGGTCAAAGCCACCCTGGACCTATTTCTAGATAACAGAAAATTCCTTTCTATGGAGTAAATGCAAGGGATGTAAAGGGCAGACACCACTGCTAAAATGGAGGGGAATGGACCAAGACTGAAGAAAACCAAAAGACCTGCACAAGGGGAGGCTAAGGAAGTGGAGGGAGACCCAGAGGATTTCCAAGCCAACTCCATGATCCACAGGTGCAGCAGGTCTAATAGGAAGAACTAATGGACAGCCAAGTCCATTTATTTCCAGAGCTCCATCCAGGTGTCAGTGTTATATATTCCTGGATACTCAGTTATCTTCCTTCCACTGAAACTCATTCGTTCTGTACCCTCATTCTCCTGCAGGCTTGGGTTTTGGAGTCCTGCAAGATGATAAGCCCTGCTCATCTGACAAACTAATTATAAAATCATAGAATGTCAGAGCTGGAAGGGACCTGAGGAATCATGTAAATCAGAGTTCATAACCTGGGGTCTGTGAAATTTTTTTAAATTTTTGGTATTTTTATCATTGCATTTCAATATAATTGGTTTCCTTTATAATTCTATGCTTTTATTTTATGCTTGTAAGATATTTTTTCTGAGAAGGGGTCCATAAGCTTCACCAACTGCCAAAAGAGCACATGACACACACAAAAAAGTTAATAACCTCTGATCTAGACCAACTCCTTCAGTTTAGAAATGATAAAACTAAGGCCCAAGAAAAGGACATACATGAGAGGCAGTATGGTACAAGGGTTAGAGGCTGATTTTGGAGTTTAAGTCCTGAGTTCAAATTCTGCCTCTGGGTGATCATGAATAATTCACTTAACATTTCAGTGGCCCAAGCTATGAGTTGCAAAGAAGATGCTGATCTGAAATGAGGAAAGAAAGCCCTCACCAGGAACTCCCTATACTGACAACATCGTAAGTCTCATTAAAAATATATATGTTTGCATATGTTTGTATCTGTGATTTCATCATAGAGGGGAGCTCCCGCCATAGATTCAGACCAACAATTCTAATTTACTGTCTTTAAGAATTGTCTGAGCATTTCAGTGATTTGTCGCTCTTTCTCAGCTATCATACATCAAAGGGAGAACTTGAACCCAGGTCTTGACCCCAAGGTCATCCCTCTATCCACTATGTGATACTTGCTTCTCACAGCTAATTATAATAGCTATTCTCTCCGCTAGGTGGCAAAGTGACTCTGAGCCTGGAGTTGAGAAGACCTGAGTTCAAAACTGACCCAGCTATGTGACCTGGGCAAGTCACTTCACCTCATTCTGCCTCAGTTTCCTTAACTGTAAGATGGAGATAATGATAGCATCTACTTCACAGGGTTGTTGTGAGGATCAAATGAGATATTTGTAAAAATGCCTAGCACATAATAGGTGCTTAATAAATGTTTGTTCCCTCCCTCTCATTTGACCTTGACAATAACCATGCAAGATAACTATTACTATCTCTGTTTTACAAATGGGGAAACTAAGACTTAAAGAGTTTACATGACTTGATCATGGTTTGTTCATTGTTGTTCAGTCATATCTGACTCTTCATGACCCCATATGGGGTTTTCTTGGCAAAGGTACTGGAGTGGTTTGCCATTTCCTTCTCTAGTAAATTAGGCAAAGAGAGGTTAAGTGACTTGCCCAGGGTCAAATAGCTAGTAAGTGCCTGAGGCTGGATTTGAACTCAGTCTTCCTAACTCCAGGTCCAGAGCTCTATCCACTGAGCCACTGGGCTGCCTCCTATCATGGTTACACAGCTAGAATATCTCAAAGGTGGGATTCACACCCAGGTCTTTCTGATTCATGGTCCAGCACTTTATTCAGAGGATGTGGTAATGTTCCTAAGCTAAGACAAGTGATCCATTCAGTGACCAATCCTCTGTATGACACATTTGTAAATTCTCCTTCCACTTCCCACTTACCATAGTTTATTTTCACAAGGGACTTGGGGAGACTGAAGTAAAAAGTCTTTGTCATCAAATTTTCTGGGTCATTCTAAAGGTAAGAATTTCAGAGAAAATAAAAGAGAAGTAACACCTAATTTGGAGGTAGGTTAGGCCTTACTGCACCATTTAGATGTTACTATGTAGATAAGCGGCTATTTGCTCTGCTTATCTTGACCAGGTTATAAATCATCCATTTCCATTAGATAGCCATGATGCATAGTGGGAAGAGTCAAGTTAGAGGACCCAGGGTTTCAGAAACCTAGTTCTGGTACTTAACTAACTATATGACCTTTGACAAGGCATTTGTTCTCACTGGGATGCAGTGAGGCTCCTTACCTCCTGGGTAAGGTAAGGAGTTTGGACTAGACAACCTCTAAGATCCACTGAAATTTCAAATCTCATAATCCCATCTTCCCCAGTGTTCCCCAATGTTTTTTTCTGCCATCAGTCCCTCTTCTCCCCATTTTTCTCTCCAGTTACACGGATGTAATTGACTCCTTTGGACTGCCAGGACCAAAGAAAGTATATTGAACCCCAAGAGTCTTACTAGGTAGGGTTTCAACTGGGCCACTGAGAATGGGCCAGGTTGTTAGGCAAAAAGATATTCTTCAGAGGTGGTTCCTGGGCCAGGACAAGGCCTGATGGAAGGGAAGTCATGGAAGGAGACAGTAATAGACAAGAGGAAATGGAGAGAGGAAAAATTTCCTCCACTTTCCCCTGCCTCCCATCGCACCCCTAGATCTCTACCACCAAGTGTACAAAGTCAAACCATAGAGAAACAACTCATTTTGTGCCTAATTCTAACTCTAAAAATATTACCACTCTTTTTTTTTCTTTTTTAGGCTATTGGGGTTAAGTGACTTGCCCAGGGTCACACAGCTAGTGTCAAGTGTTTGATCTGAGGCCAGATTTGAACTTAGGTCTTCCTGACTTCAGGGCCGTGCTCCTTCCACTGTGCCACCTAGCTACCCCATATTACCACTCTTACCATACGCCCACAACACTTAGTGGCATTTATTGAGCATGCTCTGTAAAGAACCTTGGACAGGAAGAGGGATGGCACTTGAAGTTCAACCCCAGCCCCAGTCCCACCTGTCACACAGAGAATGGGACAATCCCCAGCCTAGGATAGAGCCCAGAGGAAAAGGTCAACACCACAATTTATTTTGAGAGAGTAAAGTAGGGGAAATAGCTTTAAAAGGTAAGACTAAGGGAAGTAGACAGAGAAAGAAAGACGTGGTCAGACACAACCAGAAACCAACACATCCCTAATGACAAAGACACAACTAGGCATTTATACACCCTTACAGAGACACAGACAGACACAACCAGACACCAATATGTCCACAGACAAATCCAGTCAAGTAAATACAACCAGAAACCAACACATACACACAGAGACAGAAACAGAGACAGAGGCAACCAAATATCAGCACATGCTCACAGTCAGAGAAAGACACAAATAACAAAACACCCACACACACAACCAGACACTAACACACACCCACAGATACTTCACTCAGTAGTTTACCCCTTAGTTGCTAAAATGATAGATCCCTCCTTTCCACAGTTACCATTTTATCTCTAGCCTTTGAAGATCCTAAATCTTCCCATGTATGACTGAACTGTGGACACACGCCATGCTTCCATTTAGTTCCGCTAAGACACCTGTTGAGATTTTTTTTTAAATAATTTTACTAGTATAATGCCAGCTTCAATATCCCCTTCCCATACATACTATGGATAATATTACTGTAGCTTTAAGAGGAAATAGAATCTTGGGAGAAAAATAGCTTAATTGTTATCTTAAAAACTAGCTGTCATGACTGGAAAGATACTGTGAGTTAGAGAAAGAACTAAAACAACTTCTTTCCTGAGAGACTGACAGAAGAGAGTTAATTGTCATTTTTGAGAAAGACTGAAGAGGTAGTTCCAGAGAACTGAATTTCACTTATGCTGTGGAGAAAGTATACTAACTAGAATTCTTGAGAGACTTTGACCACCATTCTGAGCTAGTAAAGTGGTGGGACTATATTTCCACAGTTGAGGAGAAGTAAGCAGTTGAGGTTGATGGTTAGAAGTGAATCTGACTGTAATACATTATAACTAATTTATGTCTTTGTTTTATAATTTGTTACTGTGAATAAGTTATATACCTGGTTAACACTGATATTCATTAAGCTTATGAATCTAAGAGATTATTAAAAGCTTATGGGAAAAGAGGGTTTTCCAGTTTATTTGATAAACTGGGATGGGGAAGCAAGAAGTAATCAATGAGAAATTCTACATTTCTATTCATTTGTGAGGTGATATCAGAACATATAGTTTGGTTACATTAAAACCTGGATGAGAATTAAGAAGGCAGTCAAATATCAGGTTGAGGGGGTGGAGGTTTGGTGTAGTTGTCAACTAACATAGGATATGCCATACCTCACATAGGCTACATGTAGAATCATCAGTCTCAAAACTATGCTACACAAACAACAAAGGAGAAAAGTTGAAATCATCTAGAATTGATGAGTTATAGAATACTCCCTCTTGTCCTAACATATCTCTAAACTGGCTACAGAGACAGGAACAGTTTGTGGATTTGATTTGTTCCTACCCCACTCCATTCCTGCCTCCATTTTTCTATTATGAAGGTCTATTCTTCCTTATAGAAGGAAATGGCAAACCACTCTAATATCTTTGCCAAGAAAACCCCAAATGGGGTCACGGCTCAGAGTCAGACACCACTGAAAATGACAGGAACAACAACAACAACAACAATTCTTCTTATACACCAACCCCTGTTCTCCCTGTAGACAGGGTTGGAGCTAGTGTCCTTCCCTAGCATAGAATGACAATTATGCGATGTTAGAGCTGGAAGGGATCTCAGAAACCACCTAATCCAACACTCTCATTTTATGCTCCAATAAAATGTATTTTCTTAATAATGTCTCAATGATGACAGTTAACTCCCTCCACAATGCAGATCACCACACATTCTTGTCTTTTCATCCTGTGCGAGTGACTCTTGTCCACGTCTTTCCAGAAACTCAACCCAGGAGATCCACCCAACATGGCAGGGTCTTCCTCTTGTTCTTTATACATTGCAATGATACCAATGGGACACATCATCTTTCCATCGGCTCTCACCATGTGATTGGCCCATCTTTTTTCTCTGGCCATAAATTTCATTGATAACATCTCTCACAATGTTTCCCTTGCCTTATTCCTTAGTTGTGATATTTTACAGCCTACGCAATATTCACTATGCATCTTTCCACTGACCTTTGGGTAATCCTCTCAATTGTGTAGGAACTGTAGCATTCCATGAGTACCTCCCTCATTTAACAGATAAAGAAACTCAGTCCTAGAGAGAAAAAGCATCTTGGCCAAGATCACAAAATTAGTTGGTAGCAGTCAGGATTTAAAAATAGGTCTTCAGTTTCCAATTCTAGTATTCTTTCCACTACAACATGCTTCCTTAATCCAGGTTTTTCTCTCTTGGCTTCAAAGTTGGCACCCCTCATTGAGAGATGGCATTGTATAGTGGAAAGAGTAATTGAATATGGGGCCAAAAGACCTGGATTTGCATCATAGCTCTGAAGTATCTTACTAACTATGTGAACTTAGGTGAGTCATATAAACTTTCTGAACTTCTGTCTTCTCATCTGTAAAATGAGGAGCACTTAGTAAATCTTAAAGCCATTTTCATGTGGCTCCTTTTATCTTTCAATTCAGTTTACTTTGTTGTTGTTGTTGTTGTTGTTGTGTTGTGTCCAACTCTTTGTGACCCCATGTGCGGTTTTCTTGGCAAAGATACTGGAGTGGTTTGCCATTTCCTTCTCCAGTTCATTTTACAGATGAGGAACTGAGGCAAACAGGATTGAGTGACTTGCACAGGGGATTTGAACTCAGGGAGATGAGCCTTCCTGACTCCAAGCCTGTCATTCTATCCATCGCACCACCCGGCTGCCCTCAGGTTACTTTAGGTAAAGGGTATGTAGCTGATTGGGGCAGCTAAGTGATGAAGTAGATAGAGCCCAGGAGTCAGGAGGACTTGAGTTCAATTTCAGCCTCAGATACCTACTAGCTTTGTGACTCTGGGTAAGTCATTTAACCTTGTTTGTCTCAGTTGCTCAATCTGTAAAATGAGCTGGAGAAGGAAATGGCAAACCACTCCAGTATCTTTGCCAAGAAAACCTCAAATGGGGTCACAAAGAGTCGGACACAACTGAACTAACTCACTGACAAACAACAAATGTAGCTGATGGCTTAAATAATTTGTGTACATTTCTATTATATCTATCATGGTGTAATGAAGACAGGACTTGGCTACCAAATCTTTTCCAGATCATCATAGGCTTATAATAATAATAGCCAACATTCCACAGCACTCCAAAGTTTTCAATATACTTTACATATATTACCTCATTAACCCTGTGAGATGAATGCTATAGAATCATAAAATTTGAGAGTTGGAAAGGGCCACAGAACCAATACAAATGGAATCCATCCTATAACGCACACAAGTCATCACTCAGCCTCTGATGGAAGACCTTCAAGGTGGGGAAGCAACCACTTTTAGAAGCTCTTCATTTCACTCTTAGAGTCCCAAATTATTACAAGTTTTTCCAGTCTAAATTGGCCCCTTTGCAATTTCCACCCATGTTTCCTGGTTCTGCCCTCTGGGACAAAACAGGGCAAGTCTCCTCCCTCCTCCACTGGACAGTCCTTTAAACATGTGAAGCCAGCTATTATTCCCACCCTTTTCCCCTAACCTTGAATCTTCTCTAGTCCCAAAATGCTCAGTCCCTTCAATGGATCCTCATATTTCCTGGACTCAAGTACCTACACTACCATGACGCTTTCCAGTTTAGCAATGTCCTTCTTAAACCGTGGTGTCTAAAACTAAACACAATACTCTAGATCAGGGGTGGGGAACCACAGCCTTGAGGCCACATATGGCCCTCTAGGTTCTCAAGTATGGCCCTTTAATGGAATTCTTGAAGTTTGAATTCAGTCAAAGGGCTGCACTTGAGGACCTAGATAGCCACATGTGGCCTCAAGGCCACATCTACTCTAGATGAAGTCTGATGAGGACAATGTATAGCAAGGGGGACTTCTTCCTCTCTGTTACTGAAAGCTGTACCCCTCTTAATGCAACCCAAGATCGTTAGCTGCCACATCACACTGCCAATTCATATTGAGTTAGTAGCCCACCGAAATCACTGGAACTTTTTCAGACAATTGCTATCTAACCATGTTTCCTCCTTCCATATTATACTTGTTAAGTTGATTTTTTTTAATACTAAAGTATAAGGGGCAGCAAGGTGGTGCAGTGGATAGAGCACCAGTCCTGGATTCAGGAGGACCTGAGTACAAATCCGGCCTCAAACACATAACACTTACTAGCCGTGTGACCCTGGGCAAGTCACTTAACCCCATTGCCTAGCCAAAAAAAAATACTAAAGTATAAGACTTTACTTTTATCCTTATTGAGTTTCATCTTACTATAGTCAATTCAATGCTCTAGCCTATCAAGATCCTTTTGAATCCTGGCTATGTCACCCACAGAAAAGAAAGACACTTTCCAAGGTTGTTAATTTTAAAGATATAGCCTCTTCTAACTACACAGCCAGAGGAAAAGGTGACTTCCACCCACAGGGGAATGCAAAACGTCTTCTCCCAAAATTAGTTCCTTGACAGTTCCCACTAGGGTGCCTCCATGTTAAGTGATCTGGGCATGTACAAAACCAAGCCCTGTTACACTCTCAAGAAAGGAAATAAAGTTAGTCTGGAATAATCTGCTCTTGATGAAGCCATGCTGGCTCTTTATCATCACTGCTGCTCTTTCTAGACATTTGCCATCCAACTCTTTAATGACCCATTCTAGGACCTTCCAAGGAATTAAAGTCAAATTCATTGGCCTATAGTTTGAAGATTCTGTTTTTCCATTTTTGAAAATTTAGACATTTGTCCTACAACCTTGAGTAACCTTCCCATTTTCCATAATCCTTCAAATATCACTGACAATATCTCAGCAATCATATCTGCCAGTTCTTTTAGGACTTGAAGATGTAGATATTATCATTCCCATTTTACAGATAAGAAAAGTGAGGCTTAGAGAGGATAAGTGATTTACCCATGGTCATCTAGTTAGTAGGTAGGATTTAGTATTTAGATAGTAAGTAGCCCAAGGTAGGATTTCAAACCCAGGTCTTTCTGATTCCATATTCAGTACTTTAGCCACTGTGCCATATTGCATACTCTTCAGTGCTAAAAGGAAGAGTGAATCCTTACCAGCTCCCCTTTTGACTCTCCATAATTCTCTACAATTCCAGGCAGTCTTCTCACCCTGGAAAGCCTTCCTTATATTGGTGAGTTCCTTCTAAAGCTGTGATTTTAAGGAAGTGCCCAGGCCAGCCCTGCTTTTTCATTCCTTTTCCAGTGCTGCTCATGACTCTTCCTTGTCTCCCATACCTTCCCAACCCCCAGGCTCTATGAATCCTTTTTCCTTGCATTTGTATCCTCAGGCATTAGCATAGTACCCACTACACTTAATAAATATCTGTTGACTTGACTTGACCCAAGCCAATTTTTCATATTATTACTAAATGCTGAGATCAGCCAAGACCAGAAAAGAGATAAGTGCCTCTGAAGAGTTTGAGAAAGGGTGTGGTTGACAGAGTTGACTCCTTCTCCCCCAAAATCTGATCATCTTCAATCTGTCCATAGGGTCACAGATCTGGAAGGGACTTCAAAGGGCATCTATTTCAACCTCCTCATTTTGCACATCAAGAAACTGTAGTCACTTAACCAAAGAGGTTGAGAGACTTGCCCAAGGTCACACGGGTAATAAGCATCACATTTTACTGGACTATACAACAGATTAAAAACTTTTCAAAATGGTTCAAATAGCAACACTCACGCAGCCCTGGACTGGGAGGGGAAAATGGGCTCTAGATACAGTTTATCCCCTAACCTTGGGCAAGTCATTTCTTTTCTCTGGGCCTCAGTTTACTAATCCACAAAAATATGTATATTGAACCACAGCTCGAGTTCTGACATATCATCCTAGGATCTGCCTAATTCACAATGCTGTCTAAGGCTATACCCCCCTTCCTTATATTCGTTCCTACTTCCTTTTGTTTTTTTCTCCCCTTCTGTTTCTCAGATATGGTCCTTAAGATGGAAAGGTCTGCTCTTCTGGTCAGGGCCACTAGGGGGAGCAGATATCCCTCTGCCCAAAGTTCTGCCTGGGTTTGGAATATGGGGGGAGAGTTGAAGAATCCTGGGGCTTGCCTCCCTTTACCCCACCCCACCCCAGCCCTAAATATGACTCTCCTCAGCCTGGAATGGAGCTCAGGAGAGGAGAGAGGTAGGAGCTTCATCTAGGCAGGGAAACTACAATTCAGAAATCTAAGAAGGAATGGAGGGCCAAAGGGGCAAGAAAAGTTGTGGATTTTTTTTTTTAAACAGATACTTAACCTTTTTTGTGTCATGGTCCCCTTTGAAATTTCGGTACAACCTAAGAACTTCTTGTCAGAATATTATTTTTATATATATAAAGTCAAATACAAAGGAAATCAATTATATTGAAAATATGTCCATATTGGTTACACTTAAAATATTTTTTAAAAACAAATTCATGGACCCCAGGTTAAGAAACCCTGCTCTAGAGTCAACAGAGAGGGAAAAAGATGAGAAAGATGCACTACAGCACAACCTTACACTAACAACATCCTCTACACAGAAATATACACAACCACTCTGGAGCACATTTCCAAAGACACAGAGATGACACATTCCACATAAACAAAACATAACCCAATACTATACACACCCATAGACCCACTGCCACAACGAGACACCAATACCACATACCTATAAAGACAGAGACACAAAAAGACAAAGACACGAATACTCTTTCAGAGAAATAGAGACACAAACCTTGCCTTTGCCTGGGATGTACCCCACCCCCATCTCTACTTCAGGTAATTCTACTCTTCTTTCAAGACTCAGCTTAAATGTTTTCTCCTTCCAGAAAACCCTCTTTGATAGAGGAACATAGGATTTAGTGCTGGGAAGGGACTTAGAAATCATCTTTTGCAACTATCTTATTTTCAGAGAAAGAAACTGAGGCCCAGGGAAAGGAAATGAACTGTTTCCTTAGTTGAAAAATTATTGCTTTTTTTGTTTTGTTTTGTTTGTCTTATGTTCATATTATATTCTATTTTGCCCTATAGAATCTGTGTATTTATTACATGGTATTGCATAATTTACATGTATCATATCCCTTCTTCAAGATTTTAAGCTCCATGAGGGCAAGACAACATCTTAATTATCTTTGTAGTTTTCCAAGCACAAAATAAAAGTTTGAGAAGTGGTTGAATAAACGTATGAATCAACTAGATATCAATAGACACATAGACACAATCAGACACCAACACATACCTACAGACAAATGTGATCTCAGATACTTTCTAGTTGTGTGACCCTGGGCAAGTCACTTAACCTCCATTTGCCTCAGTTTCCTCAAATGTAAAAGGGGAATAATAATAAAACCTACCTTCCAGGGTTGCTGTAAGGATTAAATGAAATAATTGTAAGGCACTAAGTACAGTGCCTGGCACATAGTAAACACTTGGCAAAGAAATGGAAATCGAGGGGATGCCTATTAACTGGGGAATGGCTGAACAAGTTGTGGTATATGATTGTAATGGAATACCATTGTTCTATAAGAAATTATGAACAGGATGGTTTCAGAAAACCTTGGGAATTCTTATATGAGTCGATGCAAAGTTAAGTGAGCAGAATCAGGAGAACACTGTAAACAGAACAGCAATACTGTAACGATGATCAACTGTGAAAGACTTAGCTCTTCTGATTAAGACAGTGATCTAAGGCAATTCCAAAAGACCAATGATGAAAAATGATATCCACCTCCAGAGAGAGAACTGATGAACTCTGATTGCAGATTAACATATACTTTTAAAAACTTTTTTCCATATTTTTTTTGTTTTCTTTTGCAACATGGCTAATATAGAAATATGTTTTGCATGATTTCATATGTATAATCAATATCATATTGCTTGCCCTCTCAAGGGGTAGAGGAGAGGCAGAAGGAAGAGAGGTAGAGAATTTGGAACTCAAAATTTTAAAAAATGAATGTTTAAAAAATAGTATGTAATTGGGAAATATTTAATGAAATAAATAAAACTATATTTAAAAAGCAAATGTTATTATATATGTGTATATCCCATACACACACTGAGGCCATGGAGGCGGAAGACACGGGCTGAAATCTGACCTCTGACATTGTATAAGTGACTTTGAACAAGCCTTTGGACATGTTCAGTTCTCTTGGCCTCAGTTTCCTCCTCATTTGTGAAATAAGGAGACTGGACTGGCTAATCTCTAAAGTTTCCTCCTGTTCTAACCCCTTCTTGGATTCCAGAGGAAGTACGGGAGTAGCGCATCTCTCTCTTTTCCATGGGTTACCCATAATGGGGGGTTTGGGGGCACCAGGCAAAGAAACAGCTAAAACATCAGACTTAGTGCTTTACTGGGGATATAGGGTCTGAGCCACTGCCCAGTGGTCTCATCCCCACCTCCTCCAACTCTGCTTAGCACAGTGCCTGGCACACAATAACCACTTAATGCGTTTTTTGTCGATTAATTCCTATCGTCTTTTTCTCCCACCCCAAGCTCCACAGATGTCATAGGACATAGGAAGGGACCTCCACAGATCTAGAGGCCCAAGAGTCATCAGATCTCACCTTTTCATTTTACAGTTGAGACTGAGGCCTAGGGAGAATCAGTGATTTGCCCAAGGTCACCCAGTTCAGTCTGGCTATCCTTGGGATCCCTGTCCTCAATATCTCTCTTTAGCCCTGTGCCTTCAATAGTGACAGGTGTTTATGATTCAGGTGACAAGGTCTTCTGCCTTGGCCCTTGATTTGGAAAGAAGATGGAAGAAGGAACTACTCAGGACTCAATTCAAGGCATAATCTGACACCCCATCCCCCAATCCAACTTCATACTTAGAATTCGAGGGCTGGAAGGAACCTTAGAATGGAGAATAGTAGAACACAGAACATAGAATGTCAGAGCTGAGAGGAACTGAAGAAATCATCTGAGTCTAATCTCATCATGTTACAGAGGAGGCAACTGAGGCCCCAAAATAGGAAGCCACCTGATCAAGATTATGTGGCTAGCTAGCAGAAGAAGTGCAATGAAGACATTTGTCTTTTTTTTTTAAAAAAAAAAAAGGAAAAAATACCTTCGCTTTAAAATCTCTGCTACATAAAGACATCATTTGTGCCACCATGAGATTTGACACAGGTGCCAACTAACAAAGGATGGCCAACAAGAAAAATAAACACAATTGAAAATAAAACCCTGAAGGAAGAGTAGAAATAAAACCTTCAGAGTTTTTTCTCCCTCCCTCCTGACACCCTACAATAACTGTACAATATTATAGTCCTAGATACATTTAAAAATAATTGATTATCAAAAGGTAGATTCAAATGGAAACAACTTTTTGGCTTCTTAAATTGTGATAGAAACATATAATACATATGTAATGTATATATCCTGTGTGTGTGCACATAGATTTTTTAAAAAACAAAATATCTCCTTCTCCCTGTCCTTTTGATATCTGGTACCAGGGTGAAAAGAAGGGGAGAGGAGAGGCCAAGTCAATATGACATTCCCCCCCCCACAGCCTCCCCAAGGTCATCTTTGTTTTCAAGACACCTATAACTACATTAAGAACATCTTGTCCTTAATAACTTAGCCTTGTAATTAAAAACTGGCCTGAGCCAAGAACAAACACTGATGTCACTTCACTGCTTGTGACCTAAGGCTCAAAAGTCATAGTAGTAACCTATATCCTCAGAGGGCTACATTAATTGTTAAGAACTCCTGTTTGATATGGGCTCCTACCCATCTACCATATAGTATTATTATATTTATACCCACTTGACACTTCCTACTCCCAGCAAAAATTAAGACATTTGTCTCTTGACATGTGCTAGTGAACAAAGGTACAGAAAATCATGCAAAGGTTCTGACTAGGTTTTTTACAAATCTATGTTACACAACCTCAGTGATACTCCCTTATCAACTCACTAAGCGCCACACCACAGTGGCTCTTCCAAACTTTTTCATCCCTCCTCAAACCTCCCATGGCTCCCTCTTCCACGCTCTCAGATGAGAAAATTGCTTATTTTACAGAAAAAAATGGAAACCTTTCACTATGAGTTCTTTCTTCTCCCCTCTTCCTTATCTCAGATCACTCAGATGCCTTCTGCCACAATTTCTTCCTTCACCTGTCTCATATAAAAACGTGGTTCTACCCCTTGCCAAGGCAAATTACTCTCCCTACAAAAGCAATCCCATTCCATTCTATCTCCTGCAATAAATGGTCCTCTCTATCATACCCACTTTATCACTTATCTTCAATTTCTCTCTATTGGCTCATTCCCTACTGCCTACAAATATGCCTATATCTCCTTTATCCTCAAAGAAAAAACCCTCTCACTTGATCCTTCCATCCTCCCTGTTGGTCTATATCTCTTCTGCCCTTTATGGCTCAACTCTTTGAGAAAAGGCTGTCTACAATAGGCACCTCAACTTCCTCTCCTCTTACTCCCTTCTCAACAATCCAGTTGATAATCCTGCTTCCAACCTCATCTTTCCAGCAAAATTTCTCTCTCCAAAGTTACCAGTGATCCATTAACTGCCAAATCAAATGGCCTTTTCTCAGTCTTCACTCTTCTTGACCTCTCCACAGCCTTTGACACTGTTGATCACCCACTTCTCCTTGATGCTTTCTTCTCTCTAGGTTTTCGGGACACCCATCTCTCCTGGTTCTCCTACCAATCTGAGCACTCCTCAGTTTCCTTTGCTAGGTTCTCATCCAAGTCAGGATACTTTGGGTATCCTACAGGACTCTGTTCTGGGTCCTCTTCTCCTTCTATACTACTTCACTTGGTGATCTCATCAGCTCCCACGGATTTAATTACCATCTCCAAACTGACGGGTCTCAAATCTGCCTATCCAGCCCTAAATTCCCTGCTGACCTCTAATCTTGCATCTCCAATTGCCTTTCAGACATCTCTAACTATCCTATAGACATCTTAAACTCAACATGTCCAAAACTGAACTCATTACCTTCCCTCCTAAATCCTCACCCCTCCCAATCTCCCTATTACTGTTGATGGCACCACCATCCTCCCAGTCCCCTGGCCTTGCAACCTAGGAATCCTTCTTGAGTCCTCACCATCTCTAACACACCATATCCAATCTGTTGTCAAGGTCTATAGATTTCACCTTTGCAACAATTCTCTAATATGCCCCCTTTTCTCTTCTGATACCCGCCACTACTCTGGTACTGGCGTTCATCACATCAAGCTTAGACTATAGTAATAGCCT
This sequence comes from Vombatus ursinus, assembly GCF_900497805.2. Taxonomy (NCBI): domain Eukaryota; kingdom Metazoa; phylum Chordata; class Mammalia; order Diprotodontia; family Vombatidae; genus Vombatus; species Vombatus ursinus. The sequence goes on from NW_020954589.1 coordinate 20,373,888, forward strand.
GCTGCTGGATCTGTCTGTCTCGAGTCTCTCCCCATCCAACCCACCCTCCATTCAGCCACGAAAAATGATTTTCCTTTTTAAAAATTTGGTTTGACCATGTCACCCTCCCCCTTCCCCAACTCAATGAACTCCAGCGGGTCCCTATCTCCAGAATCAAATATGAAATCTTCTGTTTGGCATTTGAAACCCTTCATAACCTAATCTCTCCTTTTCTGGTCCTTACTCCCCAACATATACTTTGTGATCCAGTGAAACTGGCCTCATTGCTGTTTCATAAACAAGACACTCCATCACTTGAATCTGAGTATTTTCTGTAGCTGTCCCCCATGCCTGAAATGCTCTTCTTCCGTCTTCTGGCATTCTTCAATTCCCAACTAAAATCCTACCTTCTACAGGAAGCCTTTCCCAATCTTTCTTAACTCTAATGCCTTCCCTCTGTTATTCCTATTTACTCTGAATATGGTTTTTTTGGGGGGTACATATTTGCTTGTTGTCTCTCATATTATATCATGAGCTGTTAGAGAGTAGTGACTGTTTTTTGCCTCTGTTTGTATCCCCAGTCCTTAACACAGTGCCTGGTACATAGTAGGAGCTTAATAAATGCCTTATTGACTGACTTGCCCAGTAGTTTCTACTGCACCAAGTTACTCATCCACAAGTATGCTCCAGATGCAGGAAACACCACACACGGCCCTTTCTCTCCCCACCCACCAACTACTCATCCACATCAGAATAAAGGTAGAGTTCTGAAAGGTGGGGTTTAGGAGGGCTGGAGTACAGCCCTTCTAGGTTAGGGGAACAGTGGAATCCCTCAACTAGTTTACAAACCTCAACTCTTGTGCAGCAAACAAGAGGTGAACTGCAAGGAAATATGGTAATCAGACTCTGTGGTTAGGGCAGTGGTCCCAAGTCCAAGACAGAGCGGTCTCTCCAAGCCCTCAAGGTGTCAGGGCCCGGGTGGGGAGAAGTCCAGAGGGCTGGATGGGCCGAGGCACTGGGCAGTAGTATAGTTGTCCCGGGTTTGGGGTGGGGACGTCTCTCTTAGTAAATCAGAGGCTGGGAGGAGCTGTGGCGGGCGGGCAGGCAGGCGGGCAGGCAGGGAAAGGGTCCCAGAGGAGATCTGGATTTCTTCTCTTGCAACTCTTTTTGACTCGTTTCCTTAAGCTGCAGTCAGATATTTATTTAACCTTGCAGCTTAGCCGCCGGCGTGAGGGGGGCGGAGAGGGGAAAGGGAATGAGTGGAGCTGGGGAGAAGCAGAGGGAGATTAGGGGATCTTGCGCGAGAAAGTTTCTCTCCTCACTCAAAACATGAATTGCACACGATGGAGGCACGGGCGGGAAGACTTCCATTTATACCCTTGGGTTTCCACTACTTTATTGCCCTGCTGTGTATCAGCTGTATATCGGAAGACGAATGAGACCAGCTTGGGGAGAAGAGATGGGGGTGGGAAGCTGATAGAAGAGAGAGAGAAAGGGAGACCAAGGGAGACCATCGAGAGTTCAGCTGGTATCCCTTGGCAGTTACTCCCGGGGTGGAACCTCCCTTGTCCAGTGCACAGGCCGGGAGTTCAATGGTCAGGGTGCATAATGTGGAACTACTCGTCCTAGTCTCTTGTACCGCCGGACAGGGAGGGTGAAGAGTTTCTCTATCTCGGGCCCTTCAGAAGGGAGTCTAGTAGAGTGGGAGAGGGGCGGGGGGGGGGGGCCGGGCGGGGGGCCCCCCCCCGCGACTCCAGGAGTCGGCAACTTCACTTCCCCCTACCCCCGCCCTACCCCGGGGCAGGTGAAGAGGCAAACAGGCTTTGCTCCAGGTGGTGGAGGAGGGAAAGGGGTGGGGGAAAGCCCAAGCAACAATAGCACTTTTATTTGCGTCTGTTTGGTATAGAGCTGGTGGGCGGGGGAGGAGGCGGGCCGGCGGACGGTAGTGGGGGGTGGTAGGAGGAGGGTGGTCATCGGCATCTGGCTGCACACCTGCTCCTGCTTAACCCTGCATATGCGGGGTGGGGGTGTTGGCGGGGGGGGGTATTGGGAGGGCACGAGGGGAATCTTGGCACTGGAACTGAGTTGTTGGTGACAGAATAACAAACGGAGTCTTAGAGATTCTTTGATGGAAAGATCCTTGGACTGGGTCCTGTCAGGATCTGCTACTAATTCTCTGGATGACCCTGGGCTTCCCCTCTCTGTACCACTCAGGTTCCTTGTTTGCAAAATGAGCTCTGACGTTCTCCGTTCTGTACTTCAACGTTCCATGTTTCGACATTTCATAGAATTATAGAATTTAGAAGCAGAAGGGACTCTAGTGTCCCACACTCTCATTTTCCAGATGAAGAAACTCGAGACCAGTGGCTCGCAAGTTCTAAGGCCCCTTCCAGCTTTAGTATTCATTGTTCGGGTCTTCCAACTGGTTTATATTATAAGGTCCCTTAGGATGCTGAAATTGTGTCTTCAGTATTTTGATGTTCCATGTTCTAAGCTCCCAACATTCTGTGTACTATGTAATGATATCCTATTTTTTGTGTTCCAATATTCTATGTTCGAAAGACTTCCCGCCTCGACAATTTATGTACTGTTTTCTGACATTCTTGGTTCCTGAGGTCCCTTTAGGCCCTGGCATTCTGTGATTCTAAAGGACAAAAACTCAAGTGTCCTGTCAACCTGAGTACTGGAAGCTTAAGAAGCTAATTAAGCTGCTTCTGGGGTTCCCTTGGCCAGTCTCCAGGATTGTTTGGGCGCTTTGGGTTCCCTGTAGGAATCTCTCTCCAGTTTAACTCTGCTAATTTGGCCTCCCTTTCACCTCTAAAGCAATCTCCGGGGGAGGGGGACAGCATAGCGCTACTGTCCCCTAAGGCACGGGGAAGAGGGGGAAGAGGGGGGAGGGAAGGGTAGAGTCCTGGGCTTTGCGCCCCAGCGCGGATTCCCCGACGCCCTCGGGCCGTTCCGGGAAGCCGGCCTTCCGGAGGCGGCGCGGCGCGGCTGGCCCCAGTGCCAGAGAGGTGGGGAGCCCGCCAGGGCTGGGCGGGGAAGAAGGGGGGAGCGGTGGGGAGGGAGTCAGGGAGAGGCCGGACTGGGCGTTCCCTCTCTACCAGCTAACAGCTTCCAGGCTGAGCTGGGGCCCAGTTACTGCAGGTGAGCCCAAGGGATGGGGGTTGGTTGGGGGCTGGGGGCGGAAAGATGCACAGTCTTGGTTTCAAGACGCTGTTCTTGGCCGGAGACTTGACCCATCTTAGGTCCGCTCGACAGCCTTAAGCTGTTACTGGACCTCCTGGCTTTTCCACGGAACCCTCGCCCCTCCCTTAGGCAGGGGTGGGGGTGAAGAATGAGTGGAGCCCAGCGCCTTGCTAAGGCCCCGCCGCTGCACCTGCCCAGGCCGGGCCCAGCTCTGGCGGCCGTCGGGGCCTGCAAGCACAATGAGGCTTGTTCGTGGGCGGAGGAGCTGCGCCAGCCCGCTGATCCCATAAAATATTATTTGTGTTTAAAAATTCCAGTAATTGACTATGCAGCCGCTTTTTCCGAGCCCTGTGCCAAAGGCAGTAAAATAGCGGCCCGAGCCCGGGTTATTTTCATCATGCAAATTCCCATTCCTGTAAACAGGGTTAAGCGTCCCCGGGAGGGGGCCAAGAGCTAGGAGCGAAGGGGAGGGGAAAATAGCGTGTTAGCAGTGGCAGTAAGACAAGGAGACCGGTCTGCTGGGCTGCAATTACCTATATAACCAGTGCTCGAATTACTCAGATAATAGTTCCCTTTTTCTGTAGCGCTTTAAAACTTACAAAGCGCTATTCTCACGATAGCCTTGTGAGGAATGTAGTGCAAAACACCCACACCCATTTTACCAACAAGGAAAACTGAGCTCGAGAGGCCAAATGATTTGTCCAGGCTCACTCAGGTAGCAATTATTGGCGTATTACTCAAGGATTACACAACGATTCCAGTCTTAGGACTAAATGCCTTTCAAGTTCGTTTCTAGCATGAACCTATAGGTGTATCCTAGCTGGACCCACACCCACACGCCGTCCCTATTCATCTATTGCTTTTCTTCTAGCTGAGTTGACTTCCCGCAGCAGAAGTAATGGGGAGATGCTGAGCTCATTTTGGCAAACTATTTCCAGTAGGGCTTGTGATGGAAAAGGCAGAGGACTCAGTTCATTGAACTGGGGCATCACAAGTACTAAGCCTGGGCACTGGAATGCCTAAGAAGTTTGTTCCTTCATCCTTACCTCCACCCCTTATTATAGTCCATTCCTAATAGACTTCAGAGGCCCAGAGGGTAGGCCTACATGTCAGACAATCTGGAGGATCAGGGAAATCTTGAGTAAAAGGGAGAAGTTAATTCTCTGCCCTCCTCAGTTGTCTCAAATCAACAGCGGGAAACCCAGGCTAGAGAGACCCAGACACTTCTGAAAGGTGAGTTTACAGGAAATGCTTGTGGCAGGATTCATAGAATTTTTCAGCTGGAAGGGATATTGGAGATGTAGTCCACTCCCCTCGTTTTGATAACAGCTTACTTTGAAATTAATAATAAAGCTTGTGAATTGCTTCACATCTTATTCAACAACCCTGTGAAGTAGGTACTATTATTGTCTACATTTACAGGGGAGAAAACTGAGGCCACGAGAAGCAAATTGACTTCCGCACTTGCTTACAACTAGTAAAGCAAAAAGCCTGACCCAGGGACAGCTGGGTGGCGCAGTAGATAGAGCTCCAGCCTTGGAGTCAGGAGGACCTGAGTTCCAATGCCGCCTCAGACACATGACACTTACCAGCTGTGTGACCCTGGGCAAGTCATTTAATCCAGAGTGCCTCATCAAAAAGCAAAAAAAAAAAAAAAAAAAAAAAAAGAAATCCTGACCCAAGTCCAGGCTCCCAATGGTCTAACAACTATCCTGTGATTCTTAAAAAATTGTTAGGGGGCAGAATAAGGAATTTTTAGAGATAGGAGAGAACCCCTCCTACTTCTCCACTGACAAACTCCCTCAGGCTGCATGTCTAAGCTGAGGGAAATGTAGAGAGTATATATCTGAGGCAAGAGAATGGCTAGCATGACCTTGACTGCCCATGTGGTTTGGGGAGTCTTGGACTACACTTTGGAGTAGGCTCTCTGGTTAGCTCCCAGTCCTTTTTCCTTCTCAGTGCTGAGGAAAAGAAATAAAAGATGAGGTAGAGGCTTCAATGCCTCCAAAAAGTTTTGACTGTGTTCTCTAATCTCAACTGATCACTGCCATAAGGCAATCCTTGTATTGTTCTGTGTTCTATCAGATTCAGAGGATGTTCCAGATTTTCTCCTCTCCTCAAACCTCCTATTACACCCCCTCCCCTTAACTATCACCAGAGAACCAAATCTCTTACTTTCTCCCTTCTCTTTATCTCAAAATCCCTTGTAGTCATCATCTTTCATTTTTTGCATTACTCCAGTCTTGGTAACTCTTCTCAAGGTCATTCCCTCTAATTATACCCTTGATCCCATCGCTTCCCCTCTCCCCAGCAGATTGCCTTCCTTCGTTAACCATCCCTTCTCTTTAACCTTCATTCCCTCTATATCTACTGCTCTTTATTGCCTACAAACAGGCCCAAGTCACCTCTCTCATTCTTTAAAAAAAAACCTCTTCATTTGATGTTTTCATACCCTCATACTTTCGTCCTATATCTCTCATCCCTTTCACAGTTACACCTAGAAAAAAGCTGTCTACACTTATCACCTCCACTTTCTCTTTTACTGTCTTCTCAACGCTTTGCAATCTTGCATCCCGTCTCATCACTCAACTGAAATTGCTCTCTCTAGGGTTATCCATGATCTTTTAATCAACAAATCCAATGGCCTTATCTCTATCCTCATCCTTTTTGACTTCTCTGAAATATTTGACACTATTGAAAATCCTCCCCTCCTGGATGATACCTTGTATCCTTTCTGGTTTTTCCTAATGATGCTCTTTGGTTCTCTTCCTACCTTTCAGTTAATCCTTCTCAATCTTCTTTGCCCTGTCATCATCCATGTCCTGCCCCGGGATTCCTATATACCTCAGGGCTCTGATCTGGGCTGTCTTCTCTCTTTACATACTTAAAATGATATTCATCAGCACCTCCTGTGTTCAGTTATCTCTGTGCACATGACATACACACACATACAACACACACACACACACATCAGTGCACACTCATCTCACCCTATCTCTAAGTTCCTTCCCTTATACACAATCACCTATGGGACACTTCCAACAAGATGTCTTGTAGGCATCTCTAACTCAATAAAGCCAAAAGAAAAATTATCATTCTCCTACAAACCCACCCCCCTTTTTGCTAACTTTCCTAAATCTGCTGAAGGCATCACTATCCTCCTAATCATTTTGAATGGTAACCTTTTTCTTCCTTTATTTTCTGACTTTTCCTCCCCTCCCCCTGCATGTGGCTCGGTGGATAGCATTCTGGATCTGAAGTCAGGAAGATCAGAGTTCAAATCTTGTCTCAGATACCTGATAGCTGTATCATCCTATGCACATCACCTAACCTCTGTCTGTCTCAGTTTCCTCATATGTAAAGTGAGAAGGCTGGATTAAAAGGCTTCTAAGGTCTGTTCTGGCTCTGTAAGCTCCTTGAGGATTCCAATGCCTAGCACACAGTAGACACTTAATAAATGTCTGTTGATGGATTAGTTGGGGATGGGATCCAGTGTCTTTGAATCAGAGGTGTCCCAGGCCCATTTCTCCTGATCTCACCCTGTAGTGTGCCTCACTATACCCTCTTTTATGTATATTTTCCAACAGACTCCTGTACCCTAGCCAAGCACACTTGCTGTCCATCCACCATTTTATTATTCACCTGACCCCAGTGTGGTATGATGGAAAGGGCACCAGGAGCCAGAAGACCTAGGTTCAGGTCCTAGCTCCACTAGTGACTAAGCTGTATGATCTTAGAAAGATCATGTAACTGAATAAAAAATGCTTCTACTTCAGCTGAATTCTATGTGAAATAGTATGTCACATTATGGAAGCTTCTTCCTACCTGAGATCTTTTCCCCCTCCTCTCCTTGAATCCATGAGCCTTATTTTCAAAACCCAATCCAAACTATATTAGAGCTTATGGTATTTTCTTTTTCTCTTTTCAATTTCCCTTTTTATTATGAACATGAATACTAACAAACATGAACATTTATTTACATATACAAAGAAGATCACGAAATAGGATTGCATGTGAAGCTGTGAGCTTTTGTTATGTGCAATTTGGAACTTTTTAAAAGCATATATTAAATCTAACATGCTGGCCTATGGTAATTTCCAGAGTTGAATGAGACATTTTAGGTTGTAGATTATCTTTTGGGAACAAACCTTAGGGAACATCTAATTCCAACCCCCTCATTTTGCAATTTAAAAACAAAACAAAAACAAATCTAAGGACCAGAAATGTTTTTGAGACTTGCCCAAGATCACACAGCTAGTGAGTAGAAAAACTGGATTTGGAATCAGGTCTTCTGGCTCCCAAACCCAGTGCTTTTTCCACTATACCATTATCATTAGAAACAGGTGCTGGGAGGAGCTCAGAGTATCCCCATGAAGGCAAGAGGTGATGATGAGCTCTCCAGAGTAGGTAAAGTAAGTCCCCATCATGCTATGGGACAAAGAATTCAGAGGAAGTCATGGCTGCTCTCTTCCTACATTCTCAAAATCTGACAATTACAGAAAGTAAAAAACCATCAAGACAAATGATGCGCACAGGAGAATTCCTCCCCCCACCCCCTCCCTGCTTCACATACGGGCGAGCGAACATGCACAAATTTCAGTGAAACAGACAGTAATAGGGTCTTCAAGGCTGTCAGCCCCACTCCTGGATTTCATGAGTTCGTTTTAGAGGTAGCTTACTTCTAACAAATACCAATGCAGTCAACGACAAGTGTGGAATAATGGAAGTTATTTTACCTATCTCTGGGCCTCTGCTTCTTTATCTATAAAACAAGAAAATTGAACTAGTTTACCTCCAACTCCAAATCTATGATCCTATGTATTCTTTATGATCTACACAAATGCAGTGGCATTAGAGACATCCATAGTCTAGCAAAGTTCTATTTAATGAGCATTTATTAAATATCTGCTACCTAGAGGGGAAGTGCTAGATAGACAAAGGGGGAAAATAGCCCCTCATCTCAGAGAGCTTACATTCAATGTTTATAATTGGTTTGAGAATGCATCTTGGTACTTGCAAGTGATGAGATAACCTGAGATAATGAAAAGAGAAATGATTTTAGAGTTTGAATGTCAGCTTCACTGTTTACTACCTATGTGACCCTGGGCAAGATTCTTCCCTTTTCTGATTCTTGTCCCATCTGTCAAAAAGATGAGATTGAGCCAGATGGTCTCTAAAGTTCCTTCTAGCTTTAAATTCTAGACATGACAGTCTATCCCAATGAGTAATAAAACAGAACCTTATTTCTATTCATTTTAATGAATATTAAGGGAGTTTTGTGAGATAAGGGTAGTTCTTTTTCATGACACCCCAATATGTGTTCTCTCTCCTCTCTCTCTCTCACATAGATTTTTAATTGCAAAAAACCTTGGAGTATATCTTGTCCAGCTGCCTCTCATCCTACAAATAAGGAAACTGGAGCTCAGAGACATTAGGTGACTTTCTCAAGATCATGCATGTAAGTAAGAAGCCAAGAAAAAGTTTGAACCTGGCTCCTCTGACTCCAAAGGCATTGCTTTTTCCACCATACCTGCCCCCCTTCCTCTCTTTGCATTCCTCTTGCTTCTTTCTCTTTTTAGTCACTTCCATCCCATCCCACCCCCAAAGATGTGTAGGGTTGGGCTGGCTCAGTCCTCATTCATTCATTCATTCATTCATTCCTTCATGCGTTCATTTGTTCATTTATTCAGCCAGCTAATGTTTACTGAGAACCTGCTGTGGGCTCAGTAATGAGGTCTAAACTTTGTAGAATATTTTGAGGACATTTAAGACAAGGTCTCTGCTGCTCTCAGGGAGTTTTTAATCTATTTGAAAAGATAACTCCAGTGTTTCATCCCTCCAGAAGCCTTTTCTGATTCTCTGGTTGTTAGCAATCTTCCTCTTCCTCAGACTGTCATGTATATATTTATGTATTCATGTCAGATCCACCTTTCTATGGACTCCTTTGAAGGTAAGGACAATTTTTTTATTGATATCTTTTGTTTTTACATCACCTTCATTTCTACATAGATAGATAGAAATATAAAGATAGGTATATAGATATACACATACACATTTTTTCTTGTTGTTCAGTCATTTCAGTCATGTCCAATTCTTTGTGACTTCACTTGAGGTTTTCTTTCTTTCTTTCTTTTTTTTTTTTTGCAGGGGCAATTGAGGTAAGTGACTTGCCCAGAATCACACAGCTAGTGAGTGTTATGTGTCTGAGGCTGGATTTGAACTCAGGTCCTCCTGACTCCAGAGCCAGTGCTCTATCCATTACACCACCTAGCTGCCCCTTGAGGTTTTCTTGACAAAGATACTGGAGTGGTTTGCCATTTCCTTCTCCAGCCCATTTTACAGATGAGGAAACTGAGCCAAACAGGATTAAGTGACTTGCCCAAGGTCACACAGCTAGTAAGTATCTGAAATCCTGAGATTTCAACTCAGGAAGATGAGTCTTCCTGACTTCAGGTCCAGCACTCTATCCACTGTGCCACCTAGCTGCCTGTATACATACATACATACATACATACATACATACATACATACATACATACACATATACATACATACATACATACATACATATATTTAAAGAGGAGAGTATATAGATACACTTCTTTCTATATATGCATGTGTATGTATTTTTGTATTTATACATGTATGTCTATGTGTGTCTATGTCAACCAAGTCTGACTGTATCTGCAATGTTCCATACCCATAATCCTCTACTTCTGCAAAGAAGGAAGGGAGGTGAATTTTCTTTTTTTTTCTTTTTTTTCTTAATTTATTTTCATTTATCAACCATCACTTCCATAAGCTTTTGAGTTTAAAATTTTTCTCCCCCTTCCTCCCCACCACCCTCCCCCAGAATGGTGCACAAGCTGATATATGCTATACATATACATTCCTATTAAACATATTTTCACATTAGTGATGTTGTAAGTAAGAATTAGAACCAATAGGAAGAACCACCAGAAAGAGGAAACAAAACTCAACAGAAGAAAATAAATAGCAAATACTATGCTTTGATCTGCATTCAAACTCCATAGTTCTTTCTTGGGATGTGGATAGCATTTTCCATCACGAGGCCTTTGGAGATGTCTTAGATCCTTGAATTGCTGAGAAGGGTTAAGTTTATCAATATTAGTCATCGCACAACGTGGCTGTTATTGTATACAACGTTCTCTTGGTTCTGCTCACTTCACTCAGCATCAGACCATACAAGTCTTTCCAGATTTTTCTGAAATCAGCCTGTTCATCATTTCTTATAGCACAATAGTATTCCATCATATTCATATACCACAACTTGTTTAGCCATTCCCCAATTGATGAGCATCCTCTCAATTTCCAATTCTTTGCCACCACAAAAAGAGCTGCTATAAATATTTTTGTGCATGTGGGTCCTTTTCCCATTTGTATGATCTCTTTGGGATATAGCCTTAGAAGTGCTATTGCTGGGTCAAAGGTTATGCACATTTTTATAGCCTTTTGGGCATAGTTCCAAAATTGCTCTCCAGAATGGTTGGATCATTTCACAACTCCACCAACAATGCATTAGTGTTCCAATTTTCCCACATCTTCTCCAACATTTATCATTTTCTTGTTTTGTCATCTTGGCCAATATGATAGATGTGATGTGGTAGAAGGTGAATTTTCTCAACTCTTCTCCAGAGCCAAGCTTAGTCACTTTAATTACACAGGGTTCATTTTCTTTGTTGTTGCTGTGGTCTCCATTTACACCTTGGGTTCTTAACATTTTTTGTGTCATATACTTTGGTAGTCTTGTGAAACCTAAGAACCCCTTGACAGAATATTGTTTTTAAATGCATAAAATATATAGGATCACAAAGGAAAACAATTATATGGAAACCAAGTTATTAAAATATTTTTATAAACAAGTTCACAGATGACAAGTTGAGAATACCTCATTCAGGGGGCAGCTAGGTGGTGCAGTGAATAGAGCACTGGCCCTGGAGCCAGGAGGACCTGAGTTCTAATGCGGTCTCAGACACTTGACACTTACTAGCTGTGACCCTGAGCAAGTCACTTAACCCCATTGCCTAGCCAAAAAAAAAAAAAGAAAGAAAGAAAAAAAAAAGAACACCTCATTCAGATTGTAATTATATATTGTTTTCCTGGTTCTACTTACTTTACTCTGTATCAGTTCATAAATTTTCCCATGCTTCTTTGTATTCATCATGTTCATCTCTCTCTCTCTCTCTCAAGAGGCAATGGGGGTTAAATGACCAGGGTCACACAGCTACTAAGTGTTTGAGGCTGGATTTGAACTCTGGTCCTCTTGACTCTAGAGCTGGTGCTCTATCCACTGTACTACCTAGATGCCCCCATCATGTTCATCTTTTCTTATATCACAACACATCTTATGGCATTCTATTATATTCATGTACCACAATTTGTTTATCCATTTGATGGACATCTGTTTTGTTTCCAGTGTTTTGCTCCAACAAAAAGTGCAGCTATGAATATTTTGGTATATCTGAGACCCTTTAGTCTGTGACTTCTTTAGGGGTACATATGCCTAGCAGTGACAAGGACTGGTTTTCATTTTGTCTTTGTATCCCCAGCACCAAGCACAGAAATTTGCACAAAGTGGGCATGTGTAGTTTTGCACCTAACAAATGTTTATTTGTTGGGTTGGGTTGGATGTGGTTGGATATGTAGTTAAGAGCCCCCAGGACTTACTGTGTGACTTTGAGTAAGCCACTTCACCTCTCTCAGCCTCAGTGATCCTCCTTGTCTGCTCTGCAGAGATAACAATCATTGCACTGCCTACCTCATAGGGCTGTTGTGAGGCAATCATTTTGCAAACCATAAATATGACATCTAAGGAAGAAACACACAAATACCATCTGAATTTAGGGGGGTGGGAAGAACCTTTCTGGCTGGGGGTATCCAGGAAGGTTTCATGGGGCTAGGATGATCTAGGCCTTTGAAACTTCTCACAAAGAGAGAGAGAGAAGAAAGGCTTTCAAGACAGCATGAATAGGAACACCAAGCCAGAAAAGAACAAAGTTAATACATCTGGTGAATAGATTAGTCCCACAGAATAGGAGAATACAGAGAACTGGTCAAGAAGCAGTGGGGGTGAATGGTGGGCTCAAGGGAAAGGGGAAGGTGCCAGAAAGATGGAGAGTTTTGGACCAATCAAGAGTCCTCCTTTCCTTCTTCCCAGGGTTCAAAATCAATCAATCAATCAAAATAAGCATTTATTAAACACCTATTATGTGCTAGGCACTAGGGATAAAAAGGCAAATGATGGAACAATCCCTAGTCTGATGGAGCTTACTTTCTAACAAGAACATATATAAGCATACATAGCATGTGCAGAATAAATATAAAAAATAAATAAATACAAGTTTTATAAAACAAGGTAATTATAGAGGGAGGGCACTAGCAGTTGTGGGAGGATCCAGAAAGACTTCATGTAAAACTGAATTCTTAATCTAAGGTCTATGAACAATACCTCCACCCCCCAGATGTCAGGGGGTCCATAAACTTGGATGAAAAAAATTACATCTTTATTTCAATGTTATTCCTTTATAATCCTATGTATTTTATTTTATGCATTTAAAACCATGAGATGGATATAACAAGAACCTCACTAGCCTGCCAAAGGGGGTCAAGACACAGAAAAGCTTAAGAATCCCTAATGTGAACGGTTGTACTTGGGATGAATTTTGAAGGAAGAGAGTCTGTGGAGAAGCCTGTGCAAAGCCCAGAGATGGGAGATGAAGAAGAGTAGGTCAGGAACCCCTCCATTTTAGCCCTACTCTCCACTTCCAATCTTCTAACCATTAGCACTCCTCTCCCAGCTCAATCTCTCTCTTAAGAGAAAATGAGTGGGGACCATGGTAGGCAACAACTTCCTCTTGACTATGGGCTCCTGCTGGAGGAAGATGTCCCAATAGCCCGGAAGAGCTCAAGGTATGTATGGACAGCTCAAGGTACATATGGACAGCCGGTTCTCCAGCTCACTCTCATTCCTTCTGTCTGCTTCTACTGGTAGAGAGAATTTCCTCACCCCTAAGATATGGAAAACCTGTGTAAAATATTTTGGCCCTCCCTTCATACCAGAGAAGAAGTCTGATTTTTTTCTTTTTCTTTATGGGATGTTTACAGTACCTTATTGTAAAATTGGGGTTGATATTATACAATACCATACATATATTTATGCATTTCTGAGTTTCTAAACTTTTTCTTTGTCATCTGCTGGCCTTCATGTGTTATCTATGGCTTCCGCGTTTATTTAATTTCTTATTCTGACTTGTGATATGTCAAAACAATGGCATGGGTCCAAACTGCAATGGGGAGAGTCACAATGGGGAAGGGATAACTGTGCTAATAAAATCACCAATCCAGTCCTTATCATTATCCAGTCTTCTTACTTCTCTCCTTTTGTCTCAATGCAAATCTCACCTTTCTTCCTCCCTGCAATCCCATTTCATATTTCATAGGAGGAGATGGATACTTGAAGACTTGCAGCAAGAGCTCACAGAGCTGGGCATCCCCTTAGATAACCCACCAGGACTGGATCCAAGTGGGAAATCACAGGATGTTGGCTCTTTTCTACCATCTGTCTTTGCTCCCTGTTTTTATGGATGTGCCCTGAAATCAAAGTCTATGCCACACTCCCACCACCCTTCAGGCACTTCTGGAGCCACCACCTCAAAACTCCCTCCATCAACACCTAGGGAGGAGCCAGCATCAGCCCTGACCCAACCACCAAGTAGGCCTGCAACTCGATCCAGTTTTCACACAACACCCCACACTGGATCCCAAGCTCCTTCTTCTGGGAGGAGATCTCGAACTCTGGGCAACCCTCCACCTATAAGACAACTAGTCTCACTGCCTGTTTGGCCTCAACCCTTTCATTTCACCATCGCTAAAACCAAGCCTCAAAGAGTTCACAACCCTCCTGTTGAATGTCTAGGTCCCAGGTTCCCAAGATGGAGAGAGAAAAAACAGTCCTCTTTGCCTTCTTCTCCTCCTATCTCTACTCCCCTTAAAATAAAGTATAGTATTTGATTCAACATGTTTTATCTTTCTTTTGTGTCTAAGAAGAGCATAGTTGAATGCATCATATATAGAAAATGATGAAAATAATATTTTATATGCATTTAACACTTGCTGATTACAAACCAGTTATATTATTTGGTCATCACAGCTCGTTTGGTAGGGTAAATATTTTCATCTACATACTACATATGACTTACATTTAAAGTGATTTGCAAAAGTGATTCGCAAATGAAAACCCTGAGGCGTTGAGAATAATTATGACTTTGCCAAGGTCACACAGCTTAGGATCCCAAGACTTCAAGCTGGGTGGTCTTAAGAGTTCTAAATGATCAAATCCCCTCATTTTACAGATGTGGAAACTAAGCAAATAGTCTGCTTCCCTCTTAGATGAGGGAAAGGTTGAGCTGGAGAAGGAGTGGGAAAATGGCTTGAGCTGAAGAAAAGGGAACTGTGAAGGAAGTTTGGAGAGTTTGGGAATTGCAAAGAGAGCCCAGAGATTGAATTTAGTGAGGAAACTATGAGAGGGCTTGAGGAAAAATTGAAAAAAGGGGTGTACTCCTCCTCAAAGCTGAAAGAGTAGGATCTAGCACTGAAGGATCGCATGTTACAGGATCCTAGATTGACAGCTGGAAAAGAGCAAAATGGTTGTCTAGTCCAACTGCTTTCATTTTTCAGAGAAAACGAATTCTAAGAGAAAAACTCAAGCAGAAGGACCAGAAGAAGTGGAAAAAGGCAGAGCTGAAGGAGAAGGAAAAGGAGAAAGAGAAGGGAGTTGGTAAGGTAAGTACAATATAGGTGTGGCTATCATGAGTGATAAGGAACCAAGGATCTAGATCTTAGCACCTTTGGAGGGCAGCTAGAATTTGCAGTGACCTGAATAAAGTATGCAAATTTCATATTTCTGTCAAAACCAAGTGACTTATCTTTGCTCAAAGTATAAACTGGTTTCCCTCCTAGAAGAGAAGGTAGGAAAGCGGCTGGGGAACACCTCTCCACTCTTCAGATCATCATAGAGAATAAAGAATTCTCTTAAAGAAGGAGAGGGGGCAAGGGGGTAGGGAGGGAGAGACAGAGAGACAGAAGAGAGAGAGAAGAGGGGAGACAGAAGAGGAAAGACAGAGAAGAGGACAGAGCGACAGAAAAGAGGAATGAGTCAGAAAGAGAAGAGGAGAGACAGAGAGAAGGGAGAGAGAGAGAGAAGAGGAGAGAGACAGAAAAAGAGAGAAACAGAGACAGAAGAGTGAGGAAAGAGAGAAAGCGAGTGAAAGAGAGGCAGACAAGCGGGGAGAGAGACAGAAGAGGTGTGTGTGTGAGAGAGAGAGAGACAAAGAAGAAGAGAGAGAGACAAAGAAGAGGAGAGAGAGAGTGCAGAGGGGAGACAGAGACAAAGAGGAGAGATGGAAAGAGAAGAGGAGAGAGACAAAGAGAAAAAAGAGGAGAGAGATACAGAGAGAAACACAGAGAAGAGGAGAGAAAGAAACAGAAGGATTCCCCAAAAAAGGATCTGAGAAGTCAAAGAAATCATCTAACTTTTGTTGAAAGGTTAGAAAGTGGAACAAGAGGAGAAGGAAAGAATGAGCACCACTGAAATTTAACTCCTAAAGCTAAGTAGATTTGAGGCTTTCCCTGAAGAGGATGGAGCTAAACCCCATGAGGAAGAAGCAGCTGCCTCCATTTCAGTCAGTGATGTGGCTCTCACAGCAATGTCAGATAAGAGATCATTCGGTTAGGGTCAGGAGAAGACAGAGTAAATAGCAGTAATTGGTATCTCTACTGATAGGGGTAGGAGTATTAATATAAGTCATTTGTTGATCTAATAAGAACAGATGACTGCTCTTTTGAGGACATATATCCAGAATATGACAGAGAAGCTCCCAGGACTCCAAAGCAGATGACTACTACCCACTTACAGTGATTTTATGACTACAAATAATATTGCCAGAAGGAATCTAGAAAGTGCTGCTAATGATCATAAAGACCCTGAAAATCTTAGGAATGTAGTGTTTTCATCATTCTACCAGTCAGAGGCAGAGATTTTAGAGAAAGGAAGATTTGAAGTGTGAACAGCTAGTTAAAATGATGGTGTCCAAGGATAGACCAACAAACCACTAATCTAGGATGGAATGCACTTAACAAGGGCTGGTAAGAATGTATCTGTCTGACTAGATGTCTTGCAAATCTGATCAAAAGGGATTTAATCTGAAAAGGAAGAGAGAAGGAGAAAATTCCATCAAACTTCATACCATGAAAAGTAGCTAAAATATAATTCAAAGATTTAGCCATAAAGATACCTAAAAATTCGGAGAAGACAAAATCCAAAAAAAAAAAAGACCAGTAATAAAGCCTATGACCCCAGATTTTTGTTGTTGTTTAGTCATTTTTCAGTTGTGCCTGAGGCTTCATGACCCCATTTTGGGGTTTTCCTGACAAAGATACTAATTCGTTTTGCCATTGCCTTCTCCAGCTCATTTTACAGATGAGGAAACTGAGGCAAACAGAGTTACGTGACTTGCCTAGGGTCACACAGCTAGTTAGTGTCTGAGGCCAGATTGCAACTCAGGAAAATGAGTCTTCCTGACTCCAAGGCCAGCACTCTATCCACTCAGCCACTTAGCTGCCTATGACCTCAGATATCTATACACAAATGCACAAAGTATGCATAAGAAGCAAGGTGAACTAGAGCTCTTAGTGCAAGAAGGCAAATTTTACCTCATAAGTATCAATATCACTGAGACACAAGAATATGGTCATGAAAGATTATACCATATTCAAAAAGAACAAGATAGAGAAAGAGGATGGGGCATGGGGAGAACAGTAGTATTGTATATTAAGAAGATATGGAGGGGCAGCTAGGTGGCGCAGTGGATAGAGCTCTGGCCCTGGAGTCAGGAGAACCTGAGTTCAAATCTGGCCTCAGACACTTGACACTTACCAGCTGTGTGATCCTGAGCAAGTCACTTAACCCTGACTGCAAAAAAAAAAAAAAGCAAAAAAAAAGAAAGACATATATGTAAGACAGAAAGCAAGGATAAATAGTGGTAGATGAATACAAAAACATGGCATGGCCCTATGAGAAGATTATAAGTTGTGCTAAATCTCAGAAGGAGCTAAGCCTGAGGAGGAAAACTAAGAACAATAACAGTAACCAAAAATAATAAAGTGAGTGAAGGAGAGAACAACATTTATTAAGCACCTACTGTGTACCAGGCACTGTGCTAAGTACCTTATAACTAGTTCACAAGAACCCTATGAGGAAGGTACTATTACTATACCGATTTTATAGTTGGAATGTATCACAAAGCTGAGGCTGGTCAGAGGCTGGATTTGAACTCTGATCTTCCTGACTCCAGGCCAAGCACTCTATCAGCTGTGCTATCTAGCTAGAAGACAACCACATTAGAGAAAAGAGTAAGCTCAAAGAAAGGACAGGGCTGCTTCTGGGGGTGGAGAGGGTGGAGGAGATGATAACAAACCACTGAAAGAAGGCACAGCTGCTCAACTTTCATTTTGTACTTCTCAAGAAGAACGATCTTTGGACTGGAAAGGAGAGAACACAATTGGATAATAGGGAGCTGAAGCTTGAGATAAGTGGGGAGATAGTAAGAAAGTGCCTAGCTGCCCTTGGTGACCCCAAGTTACCAGGTTGAAATGAAACCCACCTCCACGTAAGCAAGAAGTAGAAGATGTGATTGTTGAGCCAGCCTGTGATCATTAAAAGAGGCCAGAGGGAAGGCCTAGAGAACTAGTGAAAGGCAAATGATGACCAGAAAAGGGGGGAGGAAGGGCATAAGCATTTATTAAGTGCCTACTGTGTGCCAAGCACTGTCTAGGCACTCCATTATAATGGAGTAAAGAGGAGTGATAAATTAGGAGCAAGGCAAGGACCTGTGGATAGAGGAGTTTCCACCCGGAGAAGTTTCTATCTACTACAACATGGTAGCCTCTGATAAGATGAAAATTTAATTGCAAATAAGATGAAATTTTAGTTGTAGCAGCATGTTCTGTTGGAAGAAATACTGGGTTCAAATCTCTTCTCTGATCCTAGCTGCATGACCATGAGCAAGTCATTTAACCCCTCTGAGTTGGTTTCTTCATCTATAAAATGGGGGTAACAAAATTTCTAGTACCCACATCACAGGATTGTCATTGTTTCTTGTTGTTCAGTCATTTCAGAATCTTCATGACCACATTTAGGGTTTTCTTGGCAAAGATACTGGAATGGTTTGCCATTCCCTTCTCCAGCTCTCTTTACAAATGAGGAAACTGAGGCAAACAGAGTTAAGTGACTTGCCCAGGGTCACACAGTAGTATCAGAGGCCAGATTTGAACTCAGGTCTTCCTGATTCCAGGCCCAGCACTCTATACATTGCACCACCTAGCCACCCATAATATTTAATTAGTCTTGGCTAATTATCTAATAATATAGGTGGACCCCTCAGCATCCTATTTTTAGTAAACTTTTTTTAATTTATAGAATAAAACAAGCATTTCCAAAACGTAGTATAATTTTTAAAGATGACTGCACATAAAAAACTACAAATCTATAATGCACAACTTGCTATTCCTTTTGAATATATAATAAAGTTATCATGCAAATTTCTTTTCCCTCCCGTTTTTTCTTCTTCCCTCTAGAAACATTTTTGAGTGCCTATTCTGTGCCAGGCACTGTGCTAGGCACTGAGTACATAAAGGCAAAAATAAAACAGCTCTTGCCCTGGTGGAACTTAGGTTCAATCAGAATGTTTTTCTCATTGACTTTAGAATGGCCATTTGATGATTTTTTTTTTTAAATCCAGGTTTGGGTTATCACTTTCAGAGCAAGTCACTTAACCTCCATCTGCCTCAGTTTCCTCATCTGTAAAATGGGGATAACAACAGCATCTACTTCACAGGGTTGTTGTAGGATCAAATGAGATACATTTGTAAAGGTCTCAGCACTATGTCTGGTGCAGAGTACATGCTTAATGAATACTTATTTCCTTCCTTTCTACTCAGTAAATTCTAGTGGTTCTCTAGGATCAAATATAGACTCTTCTATTTGTTGGAGTCTTTTTTACTCCCTTTATAATCTCACCCCCAACCTATCTTTACAGCTTCACTATATCTAATTCTCCCACATTATCCAGTCAATGGAAATTGGCCTTCCTCCTGTTCTTCACACGTGGCAATGGCATTCCATGGCTGTCTTGAGCCTTTGTAGTGGCTGCCCCTCACACCTGGAATGTACTCCTCTCTCATAGAGGCCTTCTTTTCCTATGGCACACAGCTAAAGTACAGTGCCTCTCCTGATCCCCCCAGCTGCTAATGCCATCCCTTCCTGACTACTCGAATTAATTCTTCATATGCTCATTTACATACATATTGTCTCCTTCGATAGAATGTAAGCTCTTTGAAAGTAGGAATTGTTTTATTTGATGCATTTGTTTCCCAGAGACAGGGAGGCTCATGGGTCAATCTAGGCCTGTACAACTGTCCCTAGATAGAATAAGTACGGGGCTTAAATGTCATTGAGTATGAAACTAGGTAGTTTTCTTTTCCCTGGACTTCTAATTACCCCACTCTTGTGTTATTTCTAAATTTGTATGTCCTCTATTCCCTTGCAAAATAACCCCTAGAAAATACACTTTTGTAGCCTGGATAGGTAGAAGAGAAATCAAGAATTGGGTACCAGAAACAGGCCCAAAATCATGGTGGCAATTGGAGAGGAAAGGGGACAGGTAATGAGGGAAACATTTTGACAGTTATCCAAAATCAGGAATCAAAAAAGTTCTTTCCTTCCTTCCTTCTTTTCTTCTTCCCTCCTTCCTTCTTCAATTCCTTCCTTCCCTTTTTCCTCCCTTCCCTTCTTGCTTCCCTCCTTCCTTTCTTCCCTCCATCTTTTCTTCCTTCTTCTATTCCTTCCTTCCTATCTTCCTTTCTTTCTTCCTTTCCTTCCTTGCTGTTTCTCCCACCTTTCCTCTCTCCCCAGAAGTGAAGCTTTGACCTGCTCCACTTCTGACCTGAGTGGTTTGTCCATTTTTAATCAGTCTAATGGCACCCTGCTCCTAGGGACTCATCATTTTGGTGCCACATATAGTGAAGATGCCTGAGTAAACATAGCCCACTGCAACTCAGAGCTCAGGAACTCAAGAGATCCTCTCCACCTCAGCCTCCCCAGTAGCTGGGATTATAAGCAGGCAAAGATAGGACAATGGGTGAAAACTACAGCAGATTTTTAGGGCAATTTAAGGGAAGAATGTCCTAAAAATTAGAGCTGTCCAAATGTGGAATGGCTGCCTTTGGTGGTTGGTTAGTACATTCTCCATCCCTGGAGGCCTTCAAGCAGAAGAAAGATTATGACATCTTCTAGAGGATGTGTAGAAGGAATTCCTACTTTGAGTAGAAACTAAACATCTATGGTCCCTTCCCAACTCCAAGATTCTGTGGTTCTGTGATTCTATGACCTTGTAAGGGTCATCCTCAATGTTTTCGTGAGTTTCTTGTTCCTCCCATTAGATTAAGAATTCTCAGAAGACAGAACCTTCTTTCCTTTATTTCCCCACAGTAGGACTCATGAGGGACATTCTATACATGGCCTCTTAGTGAAAAGGGAGACAAGAAAGGAGGCAGTGCCTAATTAGAAGGGGTCCAATTGAGTCCAAAGTGAAAAGAAATCAGGTCAAAGGCAAGGAATGTCTTCTTTACCCCTTAGTACATAATAGCACAAACCAGACTAAAGAAAAGATAGGGGAGGGGTCTGGTGATCTCACCTGTGAATTGGTGCCCTATCTATAGTATGGGCCCTTGATATCTGTTGAATTGAACTGAATTAGTGAAAAGAAGTTTTGTTTGTTTGTTTTTGTTTTGTTTAGTTTTTTAGGAGGAGGCAAGCAGAGAGGTCTGGGGTCTGTTTGCAGTGCTAATTCTTTACTCCTTTCTTACCTTGCCTCCTCCACAAATTTACTCCTTTCTTTTCGCTCTTGCCCTAGCCCACCCACCTCCCAATTACCAATGGGTACCAGAGAGCTCAATAGAACAGATATTTCTAGGAGCTCTTTCCCCTGACTTTTCTGTCAATTCCTCCTTCCACTTTTCCCCTCCCAATTGGATACTGACCTCCTACCATTTGTACCACTAAGGTAAGGAATTCAGGGACCTCTGCACCATTCAAAGCCTCCACTGCACTCCCCCTTCCCAACAATCATGAACCAGACTCTTCATCCCTCTGTTCCTTTCCCCCTGCTCTGATACACAGATACTGCCACTCACACCACTTTGATTAGCAGGGAGTCATCAATTACAGTCCTTCTGATAAGAACAAGGACCACCGGGTCTCACCATCTGCTTTGGTTTTGGCATCCTCCAGACCTCCCCTAGGCTATTGCCATCCAACCTGCTGGTGCAACTAAAGGATTCCTGGGCCTTGACATCCATCCTGCATTCTCTGAACTCTCCTACATGTGTTGTCTAAGGACTGTATCTCTTACTTCTTCACATCCCACAAGGCCTAAAGCAGTGTTGAGTGTTCTATAAATTTTTTATTTTGATGTTAACTTCCCCTCCCAACCCCATCCTTTCAGATCCACCTCCATCTTACTGTCACCTAACATCTCCATGGAACTCTTATCACTGTTTGTGTCACCTTGGACAAGTCACTTAACTTTAGTTAGCATTAGTTTCCTCATCTGTAATATAGGAAGTAGTAGAAAAAATCAGGAGACAGGAAGTGAAAATTAAACTGTGAACTCCTTGAGAGCAGGAACAGCCCCAATGTTCTATCTGTATTCCCAGTGCTGGACATTACATAGTACATGCTAAATTTCACTCATTTTTTTCTCAGAGATTTCCTCTCCCTTTCCCCTTTTTCAGACCATTCCTCCTAGATCTATTTCTTTCTCTTACTAATTTGCGTCTTGTGTTATCATCTGTCTATTTTCTGTCTCTTTACATTTCTTTATTTCAAACGAGAATACTTGTGAAACACTTAGCACAGTGCCTGGCACATGGTAGGCCCTTAATAAATGTTTATTCCCTATTCCCTTCCCTCACTTTTATTTTCCTTTCCTTTTGTGTCTCAGTCTCTTAGTTTTTACCTCTTGGACTCTCTATCTTAGAGCTCTCGGACTGGAGTGAAAGGAGGCATATACTTCTCCTTAGAGACTCTCCCGAGGAATGCCCCTTGCCATTTGCCCCAGGAGAGGTTCCAGGAACCATCAGTTACTTTAGCTCCTAAAGAACCAATCAGTATGGACAAAAGGGAGGGAAGCAACCAGACAGAGAGAACCTGTGGGCCCTGTTTGTTTTTGTCAGCATCAGTTTCCTATTGCTCAGGTAGCAGGAAGCTGGGACTAAATGCCTCTCACTTTTCTGGCATGGTTCCTCCTTCATGGAGGTAGAGTTGAGGAATAAGGCAAAGAAGCCAGAGGTGAGAATGGGAGAAGGAATCTGGAGAAAGGTTAAGGCAGCTTCTACCCCGCCCTTTACCTGTTTCCAAATCCCACTCATCCTTGCAGGCTTGGCTAGAATGAATGATTAGCCCTCCCTTGTAACTGTCCCTGACCACCTCAGCCCTCTCTCCTCTCAACTCCCACATCACAGTAGTCTGTACTACTCATCAGCACTGATCAGGTGCTGCTTAAAGGGGAGTGGATGTATATATGCCACCTGTCGGGGGCAATAAAAAGAGCACACTGCATTTGGAGTCAGAGAAGCTGGGGTTCACATCCTTTCCTCTGCCACTTGTCACCTGTGTGACCTCACAAGGACAGTGTGAGATAGTTACCGTGAGCTAGATAGGGCATGGGTGTCGGTATTACCATCTTACAGGTGAGGACAGCAGGCTCAGACAGTCAATGACTGACATTCAAAGTTATACAGCGAGTAAGTGGCAGGTGAAACTTAATCTTGCTGACCCTCGGTTTCCTCCTCTGTCATTCAGTCAACTAGTCAATTAGCATTTATTAGGTGCCTACTCTGTTCACTGTGCTAAATGAAAGAAAATGAGCATGAAGAGGGATGTTGCTCTAAATGATCCTAAATCATTACAGTTCTAAAGATTCTGTCCAAATGATTCTAAATCTAAAGATTCCATTTCTAATTTATGACCACTTGGAAGGCAAAGACTATGTCTCTTAGTTCTTGGTCTCCCACAAGACCTAAAGTGATGCTGGGTGCTCTATAACTGGATAGAGTGCTGGGTCTGGAGTCAGAAAGACCAGAATTCAAATCCAGCTTCAGACATTTACCAGTTGTGTGACCTTGGACAAGTCACTTAACCCTATTTACCTCAGTTTCTTCATTTGTAAAATAAGCTGGAGAAGGAAATGGAAAACCATTTCATTATCTCTGCCAAGAAAACTCCATATGGGGTCACTAAGAGTCAAACAACAAAAGCAACAATTTTTCTCCCATCCCCATCAATCTCACCTTCATCCTACCCTCAATCTAATATTTCCATGGATCAGTTTCAGGAGCTCTGTCACTGTTTGTAAGCCCTTAGATGAGTCATTTAACATTAATTAGCATTAATTTCTTCATCTGTGATGTGGGAGGAAGAAGAAATAACCAAAAGACTGTGAAAAATTGTAGTTTATGATGTTGATCAATTAAGTATGGACATTTTTTCTAAGTTTGTTCAGTAATAAGTTGATATGCACTATAAGCACATATCAAATAAGATGACAGATAAAGAACAGAGAAAGTTACCCAGTTGCAAGAAATGAAGTAGCTGGTTTGGCTCCTCTCCTGACCTTCCTCCACTTATGGTTTGGATGCCTACACAGCCCAGTCACTCACCTTGCCCTGGCCCAGAATTCTGGGCCCTCAGTTACCCCATGAGTGCTCTCTGCCTTCTTGTGCCTAGAATAATCACCAATTTGCAACCTATTCTCCACTCTCATATCTCACTCTGGCATAATGAGGTTATAGAGTCACGGGGTCATAGACCATAGAATACTGGAGTTCAGAGGGACCTCAAAACACAGAATGTTAGGATACATGACACAGACTGCCAGGACCCCATAGTTCCTTAGAATATAGGATGTCAAATCTTAGAAAATAGAATGTCAGACCTGGAAGAGATTTTAGGGGCCGCCATACATTGTATACAGCCTTGTACTTTATAAATTTAATGTCCGTTATCTAATTTGAAACTCACAATAACAGTAGGAGGTAATAATGATATCTAGCATTTATATAACATCTACTATGTGCCAGGCACTATGCTAAGCACTTAACAAATATTTTCTCATTTAATCCTTACAACAACCTTGTGAGATAAGTGCTGTTATTATCCCCAGTTTACAGTTGAGGAAACTGAGGCAGAGAGAGATTAAGTGACTATGCCCAAAGTTACACATAGTCAGTGGCAAGGCAGAGTTGGGATCCAAACTCAGTTGCCCAGCTCCAAATCCAGAGCTCTTTTCATTCAATTACACCTGACTTTAAAAAGCAACTGGTCACCAACAAAAACTACACCAAGGGGGAGGGGGGAGGAGGAGGAGGGGAAGGAGGAGGAAGAGGAGGAGAAGGAGGAAGAGAGACACCACAGGTGAAACTAAGAGGCTTGCTCTGGTGAAAAGAGCCCTAGGCCTAAGTTTGTGTCCTGGGCAGTGCCTATTACAGCTTTGGGCAAGTTACTAATATTTTCAAAGCACTTAGTACACTGCCTGGCACATAGTAGGTACTTTAAAAGTATTTGTTCCCCCTTCCTTTCCCTTTCAGGGCCCCCAGGAGCCTTGCACTCCTCCCAGTATCCCTTCCTTGACCAAATCTATGACTCCCCTTTCCTCCCCTTCTGCTCCCCCCTCCTTACATGCCCAGTTTCATTGGCAAGGTGAGTTTCCCAGTATCCACCCAGCCTTACTCTGCTCCAAGACCAGAGCCAGCAGGAGCAGCAGGACAGGGTCTCCTTTTTTGCAGCTGCTAATCCATCCCAGCAGCACGAGAGAAATAGGTATCATTATCTTCATTTTACTGATGAAGAAACTGATGTTAAGAGACACTGTGGCTTCCCATTCAAATTGCATTTGTGTTTATATCATTGATTTATTTGACTATCTAAATTTTTATTTCTTTTCATGAAGACTTGTTCATCTTCTTATATATTTAGATGAAAAAGGAAATAAAAGGAGGCAGCTAGGTGGCACAGTGGATAGAGCACCTGCCCTGAAGTCAGGAGGACCTGAGTTCAAATCCGGCCTCAGACCAAACACTTGACACGTACTAGCTCTGTGACCTTGGGCAAGTCACTTAACCCTGATTGCCTCACTAAAAAAAAAAAAAGGAAATAAAAGCTGAATAATCTGTGCATAGTGAAAAGATAGCTGAGTCTGGAATCAGAGCACCTGGGTTCCAATCCTGACTCTTCTGCCTTGCCTCAGTTGCTCCATCTGCAAATTGAGGAGGTTGGAGTAGATCAGTGACATCAAATTCAAAGAGAAAGGGGGCCACTGAACAGTACATGAGAATTCCTGCATCTGCACACTGTTTAGAACACCCCATAATGACATAATTTATGTCCTATTGTATTTTTATTTTGTTAAATATTTCCCAGTTATATTTTAATCTGGTTTGGGCAGCACTAGGAATTATTGCTAGCTGGGCTTCAAGCCATTTCTAGTTCCTAACCTATGATCACAAATTTTAAGCAACCCCAGGTAATCTGAGGGCCCTGGTTTAAGATCTCTATAACCTAATCCATTCTAGGGAAATTTCCAGTAGTCAAAATGCCCTTTTCACTAACTTTTGGGATGGGACTGGAGTGAAAAGAGCTTGCTCAGTCTTTCTAAAAATGAAGGAATCTGACATTATATTCAACCTTCCACATCTGTGGATTTCCGATCTCTATAAAGCATAAGGGGGAGGTGTCCTTCCATATCTTTTCTTTACAGGAAAGTTTGTTCTTTATAATTTCTCAGTATAAAGTTTTGATTGCTTTATGTTCTTTCCATTATTGTAACAAGTGTGTATTGTTAGGAAGGAAGGAAGGAAGGAAGGAAGGAAGGAAGGAAGGAAGGAAGGAAGAAGGATTGCATTTTCATGATCCTGCCTGCCACATAGCCCTTAATGAATGCTTTTTCACTTAGTGAATGCCTCCAACATTTGGGAAATATGGGCCAATATTCCATGTTTCCAAAAAGCACATAATGCTTGTTGACTGATGGAATACCCCCAACATTTGGAAAATATGGGTCAATAGTCAATGTATCCAAAAAACACTTGGGAACATAGGAACAGATGGTTTAAAATTAGGAAGTTCTCTGAAAGTGGCCTTCCCCTCCTTGGACCTGGATCCCTTGGGGATTTGGACAAAGATGGTAAGATCAATTCCTGAGACTGGTAGAAACCCTTGAGACCCCTATATTCTATCCTCTGCCAAGAAAGAACAAAATGCCAAGCTGGATTCCTGTGGAAGGTTAGGGCAGCTGACCTAGGTTCAGATCAGTCTAGAGCCTAAAACACTTTCCCAAATACTCCAGCTCAGTTCAACCAACATGTATTAAGTACCTACTATGAGCAGTACATTTGACTAGGTAGTGAATGAATGAAAAAAAATTATTAAGCACTTTTAATCTGCAAAGCACTGTTCTAAGGCTGGGGATACAACAAAAAAAAAAATTTAAGATAGTTCCTGCTCAGCAAATTTCAGGAAAACCTGGAAAGACTTACATGAACTGATGCTGAGTGAAGTGAGCAGAACCAGGAGGACATTGTACATAGTAACAGCTACATTGTGTGAGGACTTACTTTGATAGACTTAGCTCTTCTCAGCAAAGGATGATCTAAGACAATTCTGAAAAACTCAAGATGGAAAATGCTATCCACATACAGAGAAAGAACTATGGAGTCTGAATACAGATCGAAGCATACAATTTTCTTTTTCTTTCTTTCTTGTGGTTTTTCCCTTTTGTTCTGATTCTTCTTCCACAACATGACTAATGTGGAAATATGTTTAATATGATTGTACATGTATAGCCTATATCAGATTGCATGCCATCTTGGGGAGGGGGAAGGGGAAGGGGAGAGAAAAAAATGTGGGACTCAAAATCTTATAAAAGTGAATGTTGAAAACTATCTTTACATGTAATTGGAAATAAATACTATTAAGTGGAAAAAATTTTTAAAAGAATATAAAAAAGATAGTTCCTGCTCTCAAGGAGCCCACTTTCTAATAGGAGAGACAACACATAAAGGTTTCAGCTGCAAGTCAAATGGAAAGGTTCTTAGGGTCATTAGGGTACAGTGGCTAAGCATATGATGGTGCATCTTCTTTAAGTTATTTCAGGTATGTAGGGCAGTGGATAGAACACTGGTCCTGAGTCAATTCAAATCTAGCCTTAGATACTTAATAGCTGAGTGACCCTGTGCAAGTCACTTCACTGTTTGCCACAGTTTCTTCATCTCTAAAATGGTGATAATAATAGTACCTAAATCCCAAAGTTGTTGTGAGGATCAAATGAGATATTTGTAAAGCACAGTGCCTGACGTGTAGTACTGCTATAGAAAATGTTAGCTAGTATTATTATTATTTCCACTGATAAAAACAAATCAGTTTCTGAGAGTGAACCATTTGACAGTGCCAAGGACTTTGTTGACAGGAGCTTTCTTTCCTGGGTCTTCAGTAGCTGTAAGCGCAGCATCTTCAGAAGTAGTGGCCAGGCTGCATCTTCACAGGGGTTGCTTCCCAGGATGATGGCTGAGTGGGCTGGGCTGGAAGGATTGCCATTCCTGGGGCTCTAGGGTTCAGGGTCCTACTCTGTCTCCAGCTGAGAGATTCTCAGGGGTCTGATGGGAGATGGTGGGCAAAGTGGTGGTGGTGGTCTGACTTGCCTGGCACTTGTTACCTCCCAAATCTCCCTCCTGGTTCCTTGCTGCTTCAGCTAGGCTGGCTGGCCTGCTTTGTGTGGCTGTTGGTTGACAACTGGTAGAAATGAATAGTCCCTTGATAGTGGGAAACCCAAAGATAACTACAAAAACAACATGGTCTATCGGGGAAAGAAGACTAGCTCTGGAATCAGAGAACCTATATTTAAATTCCACCCCTGATGCTACCTCTGTAACCATGGACAAATCCCTTAACCTCCCTGGGCCTCAATTTCCTCATCTGTAAAATGAGGGAGGTTAGACTAGATGGCTTCTGGGGACCCTTCCAGTTCTAACTTTATGATCTTACAATCTTTCCTTTTAAGGAGGTTATATTCCAGTAGGAGGAAGGCATGTACACAAACAAATATATTAAAATTTCTATGTCATTTCTTCTGTCCATATCCCATTTTCAGCACCAATAACTTGTTTAAATAGGTCATGCTAGAGTTATTTTAATAGCATGCCATATGTTTTTCTCATTTTTGTTCTTTCTTATAGCTTTCTACTAATTTTTATCTTTGTTCTTACAAGTCAGGGATCTGACTGTACATAGAGAGCTGATTCAAGAATGACTCCCACATCAGTAAGAAAGTGTTCCCTATCTTAAAATAGAATGAAGGAATGAATTATTGAATGAATGAATTAGTTAAGAAAAGAATGAAAAGGGCATGTATTAAGTACCTAATTTGTGTCATGCACTTTGCTAGGTGCTGCTCATACCACACAATATTAAGGCAGTCCCTGCCAGCAAGAAGCTCACATTTTAACAACATATATTGGGGTTGGGGAGAAGTAGTGGCCATGGAAGGGAGCTTTAGTCTGAAAAGTCTCCCAGTTTATAAGCAGAGCCATAAGACAGATTATTTCCCCATCTTTTCCAGTAGCAATGGTAGGATTATTTTGATTACTATTATCAGAGCAAAAACAATGGAAAGGGTGTGAAGGGGAGTGGGGAGGGAGAGGAAGGAATGGATAATTGCGGCACAGTATAGTACCCTGTGGATCAGGCAGATGGCAAGATGCTCAGGTAAGCCTTGGTTTCACCTTAGATGGCTGGATGGGATATAAAATATAATCCACTACCAAGAGAGTTATATAATAAATTTCATCCATTTGGTGCTTGCCATATCTAGTAATTTGTTTCTTTTTTTCTTCAGTTATTTTTTGGGTCTCCTTTAGCAAGCTGTTGACTTGTTTTTCATGATTTTCTTGCATCACCCTCATTTCTCTTCCCAGTTTTTCCTCTACTTCTCTTACTTGCTTCTCAAAATCCTTTTTGAGCTCTTCCATGGCCTGGGACTGATTCACATTTTTCTTGGAGGCTTTGGATATAGGAGCTTTGACTTTGTTGTCTTCTTCTAGTTGTATGTTTTGATCTTCTTTGTCACCAAAGAAAGATTCTATGGTCTGACTTTTTTTGTGCTGTTTGCTCATGATCCCAGATAATTACTTGAGTTGTAAACGCTTTATTAAAGTAGGGGTCTGCTTCCAGTGTGGAGAATGTACTGTCCCAAGCTTCAAGGGTTTTGTGCAGCTGTTTTCAGAGATACTTCTAGGGACCTGTAAATTTTCAGTTTTTCTAAGGGGGTATGATCAAAGGCAAGGTGTTTATTCCTTTCCTGGCCCATGCTCTGGTCTATGAGTGACCACAAGCATTCTTTTCTGCCTTTGGACTGTGAGGAGGATTCCCTCTCCACTGCCACCACAAGCTCTACCATGCCAGCGCTCCTCTTCTCCCCAGGATTGCCACCCAGAACTGTGACCCATATCCAAGCACTGGCAAAACAAGAGAATCCTGCCTCAGCACCAGCAAAGAGACCCCTGCAATCCCCCTCTGATCAGCCACTTGATTCCCCCTCTGTCTGTGGGCTGAGAGTTCTGGAAGCAGTCACCACCCTAGGGCTGTGCCAGAACTGTGGCCAGACCAGGCTCCTCTCTCACCCAGGTCCGACAGATCTTTCCTACTGACTTCAAAGTTGTCTTTGGTGTTTGCGGGTTCAGAAGTCTGGAAACTGCCACAGCTTCCCGTGATTCAATCTCCTGAGGACTGTTCCAGGTTCACTGGGGCCTGGTCTTTGCCTGTGTGGCCCACACTGAATGGTGCTCCTCTCCCAGCCTGGCACAATAGACCTTTCCAATCAACCATCCAGGTTGTCTTGGGATGGAAATTTGTTTCACTTTGTCTTTTTGTGGGTTCTGCTGCTCCAGAATTTGTTTAGAGGTATTTGGAGGGGTTTGGGGGAGAGCTCAAGCAAGTCACTGCTTTTACTGTGCCGTGTTGGCTCCACCCTCAATCTGTTTCTTTTGACAAAGTATCCATGATGTATAGATATGAGGTCTAGTCCACAAATGTAGTCCATAAGGTCTTTGGCCTTTTTTATCCTTTATTCTTGATCCATAATTCACAATGTGTTTTTCACCACTAATTTTCACTTTTGCCTTGAAGTCACTCAAATGAAGTATTTTATTGAGTTCTTCATAGTACTTCTTCTTTATCACTGACACCAATTTCAATACTTTCATACAAAAGTTTAAACAATGTAAATAACTGCCATAGCAAGAAGACCAAAAGGGCCTAAAAAAACACTTTAGTAGACACTTTCCCCCCCATTTTAAAAATACTAAACTTAACAAAAGTCCACTAAAACCCACACTTCACATACATAGTAGAATGGAAAGAAAGGTTTGTACATGAAACTGTGAGTCTCTATTATGTATAGCAGTGGTGAAAACTCAAAAAAAATTAATCTAGTTATTACCTTTGAAAATCTTCAATTAACATTATGTTGTATTGTATTTTCATTTATTTTGTTAAACATTTAACCAGTTAAGTTACATTTTAATCTAGTCCCAGCCTCACTGGGGAGTTTTGTAGATATTTAGGGACAAGTCTGACACCTCTAATATACAGCTTTCTTTTCTTTTAAGTATATAATAAATTCAACATGTTACTTTTATCACTATCCTGCTTGTATGTGATTCTGTTCATTTCAAAAACATATTCCAATGGCCCTCTTAGCCTTCTCTTTTTTTTTTTTGGCAACTCTATCCTTAGATTCCCACTCTCCAAAATTGAGGAAGAAGGAAAAAACTTTTGTAAAGAATCTGTATAGTCAAGGAAACCAAATTCTCAAATTGGCTGTGTTCAAAAGTATAGGTCTTATTCTGCAGCTTAAATTCATCATCCCTCTATAAGAAGATGGGTAGAAAACTTTATCATTGGTCCTCCAAAGTCATTTTTGGTCACCAGGTGTTAGTCACTTTGGTTAGAGTTCTTAAATCTTTCAAAGTTGTTTACCTTTACAATATTGTAGTTATTACATAAATTGTCCTCTTGGTTCTGCTCACTTCACTCTACATGTCTTCCTAAGTTTCTCTGAAACTATTCCTTTAATCACTTCATATGGTACAATCATATTCCATTACATTCATATACCATTATTGTTCAACCATTTCCCAGTTTACGGGTAGTCCTTTGGCTTCCAGTTCTTAACCAGTAAACATTTCACATATCATATAAACATTTCAAATGTATATATAAATATATATGTATGTATGTATGTATGTATGTATGTATATATGGCAGCTGAGGGCAATATTAGTTCAGAATGTTAACTTATTTGTACAATCTTAAGAAGAATAATGAAAGATTAGGAGCAATGTTGCCTTCATAGAGGGAAAAGCCAGTTTAAAGAAAGCTTGACGGGCAGCTAGGTGGAGCAGTGGATAGAGCTCTGGCCTTGGAGTCAGGAAGACCTGAGTTCAAATCCAGCCTCAGACACATGATACTAGCTGCATGACTTTGGGCAAGACACTTAATCCCAACTGCCTCACCAAAAAGAAAAAAAAAAAGCTTGACTAGAGACCCACCTAATCAAAGTTATGTCAAGGACACAGTGGAAGCCTAAAGGAGGACAACAAACTTTTGTAAGATGGTAAATATCTGAAAAGATTTTTTAATAATTTTTCACCATCAGAGAAAGAGGAGATTCTCACTACACATGAACTGTAACATCACAGTCTTTGATGTGCTTATAAAGAAACGGCACTGAAGAAAACAAAGATGGGGAAAGCAGATGGATTAGACCAAGTATACACAAAGAAGATCCATGCTAAAGAAGGAAAACTATGAGGGTGTTGAGGGCTTCAATTCACTAAATAAAGGAAAGAGGGAAAGATATCAAAGGTATAGAAGAAAGTTTAGACCTTATATACACCAAATACAAGTGACTAGGGAACATCAATGGCTAACTTATATGGTTACCTTCCCATCCATGTAAAAATTTATTAAAATAATATACACACTCATTGAGGGCATCCTTGATGTATTATCCATAAAAGATAGACAGGCTTTCACAAATTATATTTCTCAGCAGACCACATTTTTACCATCACACAATGGACTAAAAGGTGTAGAGATATAAAATCTCACTGAGAGGTAGAACTATCCTGAGTGGCTTGTGAGTGAAAACTCACCTAACCTATTCTATTGGGCTTGGTGCAGACCATAGCTTATATCCCATCCAGACATTTGCCAAGAAACCAAGGCCTCCTCACCACAGGCATCTTAACATCTGCCCTGCCTCCCCATATATGCTTTCTCCAATCCATACTCCCTACCCCCTGTTTTCTACCTCTTTTTCTGACAAAATGAATCAAATCAATAAAATCATTCCTATCATTACTACTGAAAAATGCTTTACAGTCCATTGCCCTGTCATTACACTCAAAAATCCCTAACTCCACAATATCTGTTGTATCCTTCTATTTAAATGTAAGGCTTTTGGAATACTATTGTGCTATAAGAAATGATGAACAGGCTGACTTCAGAAAAACCTGGAAAGACTTGTATGGTCTGATGCTGAGTGAAGTGAGCAGAACCAGGAGAATGTACACAGTAACAGCCACTTTGTGCAATGACTAACATTGATAGACTTAGCCCTTCTCAGCAATACAAGGATCTAAGACATCTCCAAAGGCCTCATGATGAAAAATGCTATCCACAAAGAAGAAAGAACTATGGAGTTTGAACGCAGATTGAAGCATACTATTTGCTATTATTTTTTCTTCTGTTGTGTTTTGTTTCCTCTGTCTGGTGGTTCCTCCTATTGGTTCTAATTCTCACTTACAATATCACTAATGTGAAAATATGTTTAAAAGAAATATATATGTATAGCCTATATCAGATTACATGCTGTCTTGGGGAGGGAGGTGGGGAGAGAGGGGGAGAAAAATTTAAAACTCAAAAGCTTATGGAAGTGATTGTTGATAATTCAAAATGAATTAATTAAAAAAATAAATGTAAGGCTTTGAGGGCAGAGATCATCTTACTTTCATATTTGTATGTCCCCAGTTACCTAGCAGTACTTGGCGCACAGTAGGTGCTTACTAACTTTTTCACATGTTGATTCATTCACTATATTCTACTTTTAAAAATCTTTTGATTCACTAGAGAAAAATGTCACTTTAAGGTTGTCTTCCAACAAGGTGTTCCCCTGTGTGTACATTATGAAATGTTTCTTGAAAGCTATAATATGACCTGATATAACCTTATCTGACAGCCCTTTGATCATTCATATCAGGTGAGACAAAAAACAAGGTGTCATATGCTCACCAAAGGAGTTTACCATGGTCATGGAGTAGCATTCAAGTTGAAGAAGGATTCCCTTTGTATAGTGAGGTCCTTCAGATGCTCCTTTTGGCATGTGACCTTGTGCTGGTTAGAACCTTAGAACATTGTAGAGCCTTCCGGATGGGGCCGATTAACTATTCTAAAGAGTTTAGCCTACTCATCCATCCTGGAAAAAATCAAGTGGATGAATCCCCATCATCTAGATTATGACAAACAAGGAAAAGAAGGAACCTCCCTCTAACTGTAGGCCTCCCATCTCCTGCTGTGCATGTCCTCTCAGGGAAGGGAGCAAGTAGCTGAGCTGATTTACATCAGCACCAACATGACTTTCTCAGGCACATTAGACTTCTACCTCCTGCCCTGAGGGAAAAGGAAGGGGAAACACTTACTAGCTGTGTGACCCTGGACAAGTCACTTAACCTCATTGCCTAGCCAAAAAATAATAATAATAATAAAAAAGGAAAGGGAGCCCTTCTTCATCTCCTGATGTGCAGGTTCAACTTGGATATTCCACTCTCTCCTATGGTTTTCTGTCTCCTATGGATCTTCTACAGTCTCCTCTCTAATCTCCAACCTTCATTAAGAAGAGATGAAGTGAAACAGGGCCTCCCATCTGACTGGGTGCTTTCCATCTCTTACCGGATCTCCAGCCTCCTCTGGAAGGAAAAGTGGCACCTTCCACGTTTAGTGATGAACATACATGGTGGTAGCTGCTGAAGGCTGGAGTGGATGTGGCAATTTCATAAAATAAGACAATAATGAAGTTTGCCACATCCCAGTGACTCTGAACCCTGGTAGATCATCATCCAAACCCTATTTCCCACCCCTCACCACCTGATTCCTTATTCCCATCCCCCTCAATACTCCCACCCTAAAGTCTTAAATGTTACCCACCCTTTCCATTGTGCCCTCTGGAATGCCTATTCCATAGGCAACAAACTTGCCTTCATTCTAAATCTTTTCCTCTACCACTCTTTCCATCTTCTAGGAATCACTGAGACCTGGCTCCCTCCCTCGTCCCTCCCCACCCCAATGCCCACCCTTTCCAAGACTGACTGCAATTGCACTCATTCCTCTTGGCTCATTATGCAAGGCAAGGTGAGTGGGAACACTTCTTGTTTCCAAATGCTGCTTCTAGCTTCTCTCTCTATCTCTGTTACTCAGTAACCTTTCCTCCTTTAAGGTTCAGGCAATCCCTATCTACCACCCAGTCAAAACACTAGTAGCTGTTATCCACAGACATCCAAGTCATTCCCCTTCCTTCCTCAAGGAATTCAGTACTTGGATCATAATTTTCTCTTCTTTCCAACTCCTGTCCTCACACTAAGGGACTTCAGCATACAAAATGACTCTCTATTAAATACCCTAACTACTCAATTTCTCAACTTCACTTCCCATGACCTATTCCTCGAGGTAACCTCAGTCATACACATAGATGGTCATTCCCTTGATCTTGCCATCACCTATGAATGTATCAACTCCATGTTCAAGAATTCCAAATCCCTTTATCTATTGGCTTTCCACCTTCCCCTTTGCCTTTCCTTACCAAACTGTACTCTTTTTCCATATCGTTTCCAACTATGCCTTAACAGCCTCAGTTCTCTCCCTGAATATCACGTCTACATTAGCCACTCTTTCCCCTTTTCCCCATCTTGACACCTTGGTGAACCTGTTCAACTCCACAGGTATACCTCAGAGATATTGTAGGTTCAGTTCCAGACCACTGTGATAAAGCGAATATTGTAATAAAACAAGTACATGAATTTTTTTTTGTTGCCCAGGGCATATAAAAGTTATGTTTACATTATACTTAGTCTATTAAGTATGCAATAGTATTATGCCTAAAAAATGTACACACCTTAATTAAAAAATTCTTTGTTACTAAAAAATTCTAACCATCATCTGAGCCTTCATCGAGTTGGAATCTTTTGACTACTACAGGGTCTTGCCTCAATGTTGATGGCTGCTGACTGATCAGGGTAGTGGTTGTTGAAGGCTGGAGTGAATGTGGTAATTTCATAAAATAAGACAACAATGAAGTTTGCCACATAGATTTACTCTTCCTTTTATGAAAGATTTCTCTGCAGTATGAAAACCTACTTGACAGCATTTTACCCAGAGTAGAACTTCTTTCAAAATTGGAGTCAGTCCTCTCAAACCCTGTTGCTGTTTTATCAACTAAGATTATGTAATATTCTTCAATATTTTTGGTCTCATGGAATAGGGAGACCTGAGAAGAGGGAGAGAGATAGGGGTTGGTGGTGCAGTCAGAACACACACATTTATCGATTGAGATCGCCATTTTATAGGGACACCATTTGTGGCATCCCGAAACAATTACAATATCAAAGATCACCAATCATAAATCACCATAACAGATATAATAATAATGGAAAAGTTTGAAATATTGTAAGAATTGCCAAAATGTGACACAGAAACACAACATGAGCACATGCAGTTAGAAAAAATGGTGCGAATAGATTTGCTTGATATAGGGTTGTCACAAACTTTCAATTTGTAAAAAACAAAAAACAAACCCTATATTTGCAATGTGCAATAAAATGAAGAATGCTTGTATACTGTCTCTTCTCTTAAGTCCCTGGTCTCTTTTTCACATCACTTATCCCACCCTTCCAAGTCTTAGCCTTGGATCACTCCCACCATCCTCCATCTTCATGCTTACACATATGCTGAAGAAAGGTGGGGGGAAAAAAGTCACCCAACACTTTTGTCTAGGTCTCTTATACAACTTCAAATGGGCCTTCACTGCTGCTAGGCAATCCTTTTCTATTCCCCTTATCAACTCATTATCCCATTCTCCACAGTGGCTCTTCTAAACCTTTCCATCTCTCTTCAAACCTCCCATGGCTCCCTCAACCCTCAACCTCTTAGCCAAGAAACTTGCTTCATATTTTATAGAAAAAACTGGGGCCATTTGCTATGAGCTCCCTCTTCTCTTCTCCCCTCTTTCTCATATCATATCACTCCGATGCCTTCTGCCAGCATCTCCTCCTTCATCCCTGTTTCACACAAAGAGAAAACTCTACTCCTCAGCAAGGCTCATCTCTCCACCTGTACAAATGATCCTGATCTATTTTGTTTCCTCCAACAGACTGCCCCCTCTGTCCTCCCAACTCTATCATTTATCTTCAATTTCTCAATCTCTCCCTGTTCCTTCCCTAATCCCTACAAACATGCCCATGTCTCCCCTATCCTCAAAATACCCGTATTTGGTCCTTCCATCTCTACTGTTATCCTCTATCTCTTCTACTTTTTGTAGCTAAACTCCTTAAGAAGGCTATCTATAATAGTTGTCTTCACTTTCTTTTCACTCTTTTCTTAGCCTCTTACAATCTGGCTTCTGATCTCATCATTACAGAAAAACTATTCTCTCCAAAGTTACCAATGATCTCCAAATTGCCACATTCAAGGGCCTTTTCTCAATCCTCATTGTTCTTAACCTCTCTGTAGTCTTTGACATGGTTGATAATAATAGCTAAACTATATACAGTACTTACTATATGCCAAGGGCAGCTCAGTGGCACAGTGGATAGTGCTGCGCCTGGAGTCCAGAGGACCTGAGCTCAAATCCAGCCCCAGACACTTACTAGCTGTATAACCCTGGGGAAGTCACCTAACCCTGTTTGCCTCAGTTTCCTCATCTATAAAATGAGCTAGATAAGGAAATGGCAAACCACTCCAGTATCTTTGCCAAGAAAGTCCCAAATGGTATCAAGAAGAGTTGGACATTACTGAAACGACTGAACAACAACATATGCCAGACATTGTGTTAATTGCTTTACAATTATTATCTCATTTGATCCTTACGATAACCCTGGGAGCCGGGTGCTATTATTAGCCCACTTTACAGAAGAGGAAACTGAAGCAAACTAAGGTTAGATGACTTGCCCAGGGTCACACAACTAGTGTCTCAAGTCAGATTTGAACTCAACCACACTTCACCCACAACACCACCTAGCTGCCCCTCTATGGGACCCTCTTCTTGATACTCTTTTCTCTCCAGATTCTTGGGATACCACTCTCTCCTGGTTCTCCTCCTATCTATCTGAACACTCCTTCCCAAGCTCCCTTGTTGGACTGTTGTCTATTAATCTCTGGACTCTGTCCTCTTCTCCCTCTATATGACTTCACTTGGTGATATAATTGGCCTCCCATGGATTTAATCACCATCTCAATATTTATGAGTCTCAATTCTACCTATCCTACCATAGCCTCTCTGCCGACCTCCAATCTTGTATCTCCAACTGCCTTTCAAATATGTCTACTGGATGTCCAGTAGACATAATAAACTCAACATGACCAAAATTGAACCTATTATCTTTTCCCATAACTCATTCCCCCTCCCAACTTCTCTATTATTTTGAAGGGCACCACCACTGTCCAGTCCCCCAGGCTTGAAACGTAGGAGTCTTCCTGGATTCCTCACTATCTCTCACACCCCATATCTAATCTGTTGCCAAGGTCTGCCAATTTCACCTTTGCAACCTTCCGTTTGATATGCCCCATTGTCTCCTCTGATGCTGGTACCATACTGGTACAGGCCATATAAACTCATGCTTAGACCACTGCAATAGCCTGCTAGTGGGTCTGCCTGCCTCAAGCTTCTCCCTACTCCAATCCATCCTCTGTTCACTGGCCAAAGTGATTTTCCTAAAGCACAGGTACAATCATGCCACCCCCCAGTTCAATAAACTCCAGTGGCTCCCTATTATCTCCAGGATCAAAGACAAAATCTTCTGTTTAGCATTCAAAGCCCCTTACAATCTAATCCTCCCCCTAGCAAATCTCCACTTTTCTAGTTTTCTTCCACATTTTTCCCTGTTATATGCTCTTGGATCCAAGGACACTGGCCTCATTGCTGTTCCTCATATAAAACACTCCATCTCTCAGGTCCATGTAATTGTTCCGGATGTCCCTCAGGCCTGCAATGCTCTCCCTGTTCATCTGTACCTCATGGGTTCCCTGGCTTCCTTGGGTACCTCAGATGCCATTGAGTTTAATGCCCTCATTTTACGATTGAGGAAACTGACTTCTGAAGTTAAGAAGAAGCTAAGTGATTTGCCAAGTGTCACAGTAAGTGACTGAGGCAGGATTCAAACTCAGATCTTTCTGTCTTAGATCAATATTCTGTCTACTAGAACAGTTTGCTCATGTTGGATCATGTCAATTTAATGAAAATGACAAGATTATCTAAATTAATTGACTTATTCAGTGTTGTGCTTATCAAACTACCAAGGAGTTTCATTATAGAAATAGAAAATAGAATAACAAAATTCATCTGGGGAACAAAAAATCAAGAAACTCAAGGGAATTTTTTTTTAATGAGTAGGGAGTTTAGCAATACCAGATCTCAAAATATACTACAAAGCAGAAACCATCAAAACTATCTGGTACAGAAAAAATAGAAAAGTTGATCATATGTACACAACATAGAGAAGCAAATGAAGATAAATAAGCACAGTGTTCAATAAACTCAAAGACCCCAATTACTCGGCAATTTGACAAAAATTGCTAGAAAACTAGAAAACCAGAAAAACTGGAAGAAATTAGGTTTAGATCAGAATCTCATACCATATATCTGAATTAACTCCAAATGGTTAAAAAGCAATAATTAACTATAAATGGTCATATCACAAACAAAATAAAGGAGCAAGGGAGGAGATAGCTTTCCTAGCTGTGGAAGAATTCGAATTCAGCATCTCTCAGAGGGTAGTGGTAGATGTGAGTATCAAGTCTTGGAACAAAGAAAAGCCTCCTGACTTTCAGACTACCCTCTCCACAACTTCTACCCCCACATCTGAGACCATACCCTGGAGAGTATGGGGGTGTATGGTCTACTTACCTCCTTTCCAATTCTAGAACCATGTTCAAATGAATTCTGCCATTATTCCTGGTATGGCAATCTTCTCTCCAAGGGTACTCACCATCCTGTCACTGGGTCTGGATCAAAATGTCCATCCTTGGCCATCACTTTCTTCCATCAGAATGGAAGCTCTTTGAGGGCAGGGGTAATTGTTGCTATCATATCTGTATCCTCAATGTTTGGCATAATGCTTGCCGCAAAATAGACACTTAATAAATGCTTTTTCACACATTCAGAAGAGTTTGGTTTAATCATCCACAGTATACAAGGAAAATCAAGTAAATGTAGAAAGCCTATGTAGAAGAGCAGGATGCTTAGAGAAAATCCTGGAAAGATTTACATGAACTGATGCAAAGTGAAGTAAGTAGAACCAGAATATCATACACAATAACAACAATATCGTTGGATCATCAACTATGAATGTTTTAGCTATTCTCAGCAATAAAATGATCTAAAATAATTCTGTAAGTTTCATGATGAAAAATGCTATCCACCTCCAGAGGAAGAATTAATGGAGTCTGAGTGCATAATGAAGCATGTTTTTTTTTTTTCTTGATGTTTATATTGGGGAGTGGGGGGGAATCTGTGTTTTCTTTCACAACATGACTGAACATGTATAACCTATATCAAATTGCTTACCTTCTCAATCAGAAGGGAAGTGAGGAAGGCAGAGAACTTGAAACTCAAAGTAAAAAAAAAAAACTAATGTTAAAAATTGTTTTACATGTAATTAGAAAAAAATTTTAAAAGAATGTCTATTTATCTGTGAGCGGGCTACAACCATGACAAATAAGGAACTACAAAAAAGAACTTGAATAAAAGATATTTTCAATCAGTAAATCAATAAACATTTATTAAGTACTTACTATGTACCAGGCATTGTGCTAAGCACTAGTGATAGAAAAAGAGGTAAAATATAGTCCCTGCCCTCAAAGAACTCATAATCTAATGGAGGAGAAAACATGCAAATAACTACATACAAACAGGCTATATGCAGGACAAATAGGAAATAATTAGAAGGAAGGCACCAAAATTAAGAAGAGTGAGAAAGGCTTCCTGTAGAACATGAAATTTTGATTGGGACTTTAAGGAGGCCAGGGACGTCAGTAGGCAGGTCCTCCTAATTCCAAGCCCAATATTCTTTTCACTTTGGTGGGGCAGGCATGGGTGCATTTCAGTCTGCCTCATTGAAGGGCATATTCAAAATTGTGGAACTCAAAGATCTATTTGAGTACAAGTTAGAACAGAATAAGTTCCCAGGAGAGGTCAAAGAGAGAACAATAAAATATGGAGGAGGGAGGGATGACTTCTACCTTGGGGGATCCAAAAAGGCTTAATGGAGAAAGTGACAGCATATTTGCCTCAAACCAGGGGAGTATGGGAACAGCCACGACTCAGATCCCAGATCCAGAGGTTCACAGATTGAATAAGAATTAAGAAAGGGTATCAAAGACACCTATATAGCATCAAAATCCTCATTTCTGTACACACATAGACTAGCATACTCTCTAGTCTAGCATACTCTCATTCTACCCAGTATCCTTGGACATAATCCTTTCTACTATTCCCAACATAGGAACTCCACAAAGCTGCCCATACACACTCTCTTTACATCCCAGAGAAGTCCCCTACCCTAAACCCATACCAACATTCCTCTAAACCCAGAGGACACCCCCCTTAACTTAGGCATCTACTGGCCCTACCCCCTACCAAATTCCTACTGGATGTCCTCCATCCAGGGGACTCTGCAACCAATTCAAGGATTGCCATTTTATCCACCAGGGGGAGTCTCTCTGTCAGACCAAATCTTGGGTAGGGGTATGAGTGGCAGCCACTGAATGGTTAAAAGGTTTGCCCTTTCTTAGGACCTTTAGGGGCTTCCCTGGTTCTCTGGGAAGATGGATACCTCCTCCTTCATATAGATTCCCCCATCTCTAGTGGGGCAGACACACTTCCGTCTAACCAAATACCCTAAGGACCAGTCTGCCAAACCAGACAACCGAGTCATTTCCCAAATACAATCCACTTCCCCCACTCCCATTAGAGCCAGCCTTGCATGGAGGGGTGCTAGAAAGCAGAGTCAGCCTCACTGTTGAGGCAAGCCCTTCCAGAGTTAAGGAAAAAGATTGAAGAGCCAAGAGGTGTAAAGGATGGAGGATTTCAGAGGAAAGGAGATTGTTCCCTCTTACTGAGCTCCCCCAGGCCTGGAGTGGGGCAGGAGTTCTTAGTCTGGTTCACACATGTGCTAGGAAGATTTATCTCTAGGCCAATTCTCAGTCTCCTCCCCCAGCCTCCAGTGAGTGTACACACACAAACACACACACACACCACACACACACACACACACACACACACACACACACACATGCCTTTTAACCCTTGACCTGGGCTTTCAGGGTGGGGAAGCAGGCATAAATTTAGAGGCCGAAGTAGCCTGACCCTATGACTTTTGCCCCCTTTCCCCCACTCTCCTCCAGCCTAGCATTAAAGCAAAAGAATTTAAGCGGACTGGGGGTAGGGACGTGGAGAAAGGAAGCTGGTCACCAGCGGGGGATTGGTGGGGCCGCAGACAGTGATTGAAGGTTCGTTGACTGAAGGTAAAGGGGAGTCCACTGTCTGGCAGAAGGGGAACCCAAGCATGGGGTAAGTTCAGAAAAGAGAAAGGGTCTGTTGAAGAGTGGAAACACTCCAGTAGGTATGACTCGTGTAAGGAGTTCACTGGGGATGAAGACTGGGAGAAGGTGGGGGCGAGATGCGGAAATTGAGGGAATGGAAGAGAAAGGGGTATCTGATTATTGAGGATGGGGACAGGGGTGAGGGGTGCATTAGAGGAGCGGTCATCGAAGGGACCGGGAGAGAGCGCATAGGAACCGGGGATATGAGAGAAAGAGAGAGACAGAAGCAGAGAGACAGAGACAGAGAGACACAAAGAGACAGAGAGAGAACAGGTACACATTTCGCAGTGATGTAGGTGCTGAAGCACAGACCAGAGGCTCGCCCCTCCCCTCCGGCCTGAGCCTTAGGAGTTGCCCCGGGTGGGGCCGCGCCCGCAGGGAGATCCTTTGTGCCCAGCGATTCTTCAGTCGGAACTGGCCTCTCTCTAATCCGCCCACCTCCGGCTCTGGCCGCTGAAAGGGATTCCTCTCCCCCGCAGACCCCAGGGCAATGTCCATCGGGGAGGGGGACACGCGGCACCCCTTTGGCGGAGGGTCACCTGGTGCAGGGCTCTGACTGGAGTTCCTTTGCCGGCCTCCATCACCTCTCACCGTAGCCTAGTCAGAGAGAGATCAAGGGGCACCTGGCATAGGGACTTTCCTGTTTCCAGAGGGCCCCATTGATTTCTTAAGCATTTTCTTTCCCCTCTTCCCCCCAGGAATTTACCTCTGATATCCCCATCCCACCTACTTTTTCAGGGGAGTAGGAAGCCCGAGCCAACTCCCTGGAGTCGCTAGGTACTTAGCTAATCAGGCAGCATGGGGCCAGCAGAGGTCACTATGAGTACACACTCTATAGGGAGCTCCCTGGGGGCTTTGGGGTGACGGGAGGGTGAGGAGGAGGTGAAGTTCGGAGGTAATACTGTGTGGTCTTTGCTTCACCTGCTGATACACCCCAGTTCTTCTTGCTTCCACAGCTCCCACCCCATTACAACAGCCCTCCCTTACCCCCTCCGCCCCACTAGTATCCCTGGGAAGGATGGAGCATTGCCTCAAACCAACAGACTAGCGCCCAGGGTGGCAGAGGTGTCCTGGTGAGGGCAGGTTGCCAAGGACGGAAACATAAAAAAAAGGAAGGGAGGGGGAAGGAATTCACTCGTAGGAAAACACCGCAGCACCTGGAGAAACAGGAGTTGAGGGTGGGGGAAGAGCTGGGGAGGGTGGTCGCTCCAAATCTTGAAAGCCTGAACCCAAGAGAAGCAATAATTCACAGAAGTGTCTTGCTGCCTTCTGCCTTTTCCCCACCCCCCATTCCTCACAGCCTCTGGTTTCAAAGGCAGACAAACAGCGCACTGTACTGGTATGGCATCTCCCTCTCTAAATCTTCCTGTCTTCAAGTTCTTGTAACATGAGCCATTGGGGAGTTGACCCTCTCTCCCAGGGCTGAAGGGGGACAAGGCAGGGAAGAGAGAAAAGAGGGGGCGGGGGAAAGTGGATTCTTAGTGTCCCATCCCCATCTTCTCCCGTCTTTGCAGCCCTACTATTATCCGGCTGCCCCCTTCTCTCAACATCTTTCACCCACCCCCTGGAGGGGCTTTTTTTGTTCCACTCCATCCCCAAGAAAGCCCTGAAGGAAGTCAACCTTTGCCACCAATCTGGACAAAAAGGCAAAAGAATTGGGCTTTATTTAGCCTGTGCCAGGATGTATGTGTGTGCTAACACATGTGCATATATGTGTACCTGTCACCCTAGATGTGCATAGGTATGGGGGACAGCGCAATCAGACAAGTTCAGAAACTGTTTCCTTTTACTAGGGACATGACTGACAAGGGACCAAATTCACAAGAGAGCATCAGATTTTATCTGAAGGAAGCAAGGGATATTAAGATTGGTAGATGAAGGTAGAGGTAGAAGGTTAAGTTTGGGTTAAGTTAGGGATAGGGTTAGTGGTTGAGAGTGTGAATATGATAGGTTTAGGATTGGAAGTGAGAGTGAGCATAGAATTAGGGTGAGTAAAGGTAGGAATTGGATTGGATGAGTTATGATAGATTCATAATTGGGGTAAAAATTAGAGGTGTTGTAGATGATATTCTGATACAGTTAGGGGTGAGAGTAGAGAAAGTGGAGAGAGATTAAGGATTAAGTTAAAGGTGAGGGTGGGGATAGAATTTAGGTTAAGGATAGAGCTGAGAGCTGTGACTAACCAACAAACAAGTAGGGACCTAATTATTATATTAATATATGCCAAACACTGTGTTGAGTCCGGGGGAAACAAAGATACAAATAAAATAGTCCCAACTCTCAAGAAGCTCACATTCTAAGAAGTGGGTTGATGCAGACAAAATTGAGGTAAAAGTAAAATCTGGCTTTGGGATAAATGTAGCCACAGAGTGAAGGTGAAGGTTAGTCTAGAGATGTACCGGTATCCATCTTCCTACTAGGAATGCTGGTAGGAAAAGTGTGGTTAGGGGAGGGGGTTCATTCACTAAGAGCACCAAAGGGCACATATAGAAAGTCTCCTGGATTCGTTTTCTATCAGACAAGAGACTGTAGTGCTTCAGGAGAGATTCCAAACCCTCTCCTTAAGAATCTTGGTTCCTTGGTCTCCTCATTCCAAAGGCAGGAAGTTGACCAAGTCCTTTATCTTTAAGCATTGTCCTCCTCTCTTAAGAAGTAAAGAAGGAAGGAAGGGAAGAAGAAGGAAAAAAGGAAAGATAGAAGGGAGGGAGGCAAGGATAGAGGAAGGGAAAGAG
The DNA here is from genome assembly GCF_900497805.2 of Vombatus ursinus. Taxonomy (NCBI): domain Eukaryota; kingdom Metazoa; phylum Chordata; class Mammalia; order Diprotodontia; family Vombatidae; genus Vombatus; species Vombatus ursinus. The sequence goes on from NW_020954589.1 coordinate 20,418,846, forward strand.
CGAGAAAGAAAAAGGAAGGAGGAAGAGAAGGAAAAAAGAGAAAAGGGAAAGCGGGGGAAAAAAGACGGAAGGCTCTCTTTTCCTCTCTCTCTCTCTCTCTCTCTCTCTCTCTCTCTCTCTCTCTCTCTCGTCTCCTTTTATTCTCTCTCCCTCCTCTCCCCTTTCTCTTCTCTGTGAGAGCTGATGCAGTTAATTGGAGCTTCTTGAAAGTGCACATTAACACACAGAGAGCCAAGGAGACGTCTTGGCAGCGAAATATCATTATCACTTCTTGAGCTCCAGCCAAAATCCCCTCGCGGTCAAAACACAAGTCTTTAAACTAAACAATTAAAGATTTGTGCAAGTGTTGCTGCCATGAGGTATCAGCCTGGGAGCGACTCCCCCCGCCAGTGTCAGCATAAGTTAACAATCTGCTCGGCTGGGGGAGCCAGGTGATAGGCTGAGACCGACACCCCGTGAAGCTGCGGCCGAGGGAGTGGGAGAAAAGTCTCAGGCGGAACTGTGGCGTACAGGCTCTGGGGAGAGGCCTGCCGCCCCTATCACCCCCACTCCCTCTCCCCAGCGTCCCTCCTGGAGCAGCGGAGACAAGAAGCTGGTCTCCCCAAAAGAGGAAGGAAAGCCCCTGTGTCCCACCCCAATATCCTGGATTGGGTCAAAAAGATTCTCAGTGCTTCCTCATCCCCACCCAGACCTTGCCAGCTACCTATTAAATTGGCATACAGGTAGTTCCTATATATTACCAGGGTCCCCAAGATCAGCTAGTCTAACTAATCCTCCCCACTATCACCTTCACCATCCAAAGACTGGTAGGATTTTTGGTTTAAGTTTCAATTTTCCCCCTAATATCCAAATTTCATGGCCTTACACTAAATAGTAATTACAATGTGTACTTTATTTATTAATAAATAATGCTGAATACAAAAGAATACTAGCAGGATAGTGACTTGTCCCAGGATCATTTCTATCTGAACTCCATTAAAAAAAGAAAAAAGATGAAAAAAGAGATCATGACAATAATGATCACCCTTACAAATGCATAGGCATGGGTGGGGAACCTTCAGCCTCAAGGTCACATGTGGCCTTCTAGGTTCTTGGGTTTGACCTTTTGACTGAGTCCAAGTTTTACAGAACAAATCTTTTTAAGGGGATTTGTTCTGGATTCAGTCAAAGGGCTGAACTTGAGGACCTAGAGGGATGTGGCCTTGAGGCCACAGATTTCCCACCCCTGATATAGGGCTTTAGAATTTGTAAATTCTACTGCACTTTCATATAAGTTTGCTGATATAATAGGCTTGTAGCTCTGAAGCTGGAAGACACCTCAGAGGCCAACCAATACAACCACCTCATTTTATTGAGGAAAAATTCTGATCCTTGAAACAGCCCTGAGAGGCAAGAAGGGCAAGAATGTTTATCCTCATTTTACATATGATGAGCCTGGGATTCAGTAGAGTTAAGAGGTCTAGCAAGCAAGTGATAAAGCCTTTTCTTCTAACTCTTCACTGACTCTTTGCCATGGCACCACACTGCTTCTAAATCTAGGGAGAGGGCCAAATTATTGCCTGACACCTTTCCCTCAATTAATCCCAATGCATCCATAACCTTTATGCCAAGGTTCTTAGCCATCGGCTCTTTGCCAAGACCTACCCCAGCCCCACTCCCTTCCCTCACCTACCAAAACAGTTTTAGGAAAAGTGAGCTGAGCATTTCCACTTCATTATATTACTGGACAAATGGATTTTGGAAGCTGCCCTCACCTCGGTGATGGAAGTACCAAAGTCCCAAGCAGGGAAAGAAAAAGAAAGGAAGGGAGGGATGGAGAGAGGAAAGAAGAAAGGATGGAAGAAGGAAGGAAGGGAGGAAGGAGGGAAGGAAGGAAGGGAGGGAGGAAGGAAGGAAGAAAGGGAGGGAAGAAGGAAGAGAGGGGAGGAGGAAAGAAAGGAAAGGATGAAGGGAGGAAGAAAGGGAGACAGAAAAAAAGGAAGGAACAGAGGGAGGGAGAAAAGAAGGAAGAAAGAGAGGAAAGAAGAAAGGAAGAGAGGAAAGAAGGAAGAGAGGAAGGAACAGACAGAGGGAGGAAAGAAGGAAGGAAAAGAAGAGAAAGAGGAAGGAAAGAAAAGAAAGAGAGGATAGGAGGGGAGGAGACAGAAAAAGAAGAGGCAAAAAGGGGAAAAAGGGAATACATAAAGACAAGTGTCTATGTGCCTACTGTAGATAATTGTATATGGAAGTTCTCATTCTGATGAGCCTCTGTGTGTTTGTGAGAACTTGTAACAACAATAACAAAGACAGTAAGCTTCTCCTATCACACATCCAAACAATTCCCTATAGGTATAGGACGTTCCATCAGATCAATAGACGTTACTAGTGTTATGGAAGGAGGGTGTTTGTGTCACGGAGGACTAGGCAAATGACTGATTCCTGGAGTAAGCATTTTTTCTCAGTGTTTCAGGGTCTTCAAGAGAACTGAGCAGGCAGAGTTCTTGTCTCTGGCTTGTTCCCTCAAGGAAAGGCTCAGAATTTGCCTTAGGAACATTCCCACATTCCCTCTTAGGCACTTCCCCATGGGGCAGTGGGCAGAGGTTCTGAGCTTCCTACCTGTAGGGGTTCCCTAGTGGAAATCTCTTCCTTCTCCAAGCCCAAGCTGGATTCTGCCCAGATGCCTCTAGCATCCATTTACACTTCCAACTTGCCCCCCAAATCATTGTCCCTCACCAGTTCCCAAACACAGCTCTCCCCACTTTTCCATCACTCAGCCAAGGGCTGACAGCTTTCAGTTTGCCTGGTTGTTTCCGACAAGTGGTATTTACAATAAACTTTGTTTGAACTTTTGTCTAAGTGATAATAATAATAACACGATAATTATACAGAGTATAACGTACATCCAGCTGTACTTAATTAAGGCTGTAATTTCACTAAGGGTTTCTGGAAACAGAATAAACCGCAAGCATTGTACCACCAGTACCCTGCACAGGATTAGAAGCCGAACAGGAGCTAGGTTGGCTAGAGGAGAGGGCCCCCCAGCAGCAGAAGTCGCAAGGAGGGTCCATGAGGCTATAGCTTCTGGGGAATGGAGCTATCCCAATAGCTTAAGGACATGCAGGAGGTGTGGCTAATGTATCCAAAGCCTAGAGGAGAATGGGCAGCTGAGGTTAGGAGGTGAGCACCATTGCCAGAAGATGAAACTTTTCAGTAGATTGCTTAATAACTGCTTTTTTATTCATTCATTTATTCATTTAACAGATACAAAGATTTCTTCTGCACTTTGCAAAATTCAAAGGTTTCTCTAGTGCTGTGTGACCTTGGACAAGTCATTGTCCCTCACTGGGTCTTAGTTTCCTCCTCTATAAAATTAAAATGTTAAACTAGATGAGCTCTAAGATCCTTTCCAGCTGGAACATTCTAGGATTAGACTGTCTCCCAAGACTCCCTTTTATGAAGAGTCATCCCAAGCTAATACCACTGGGTGAAGAATCATAGACTTTAGAAATGGAAAGGTACCCAAAAATCTAGTCTGCCTCTTCCATATCCAATTTCTAGATGAAGAAAGTAAGGCTCAAAGACAGAAGTGAGGTAAGGTCATATAGCCAATAAAAGTGAGATCTAGGTTTTGAATCTATTACCCCTGACTCCGGATCTCAGGATCTTTCTCTCTCTGATAATAATCTCTCTTGGTTCCAAAACCAATCCCTTCTTTAGAGCTTGTGAAAGAGCAGGATTAGAAGGGTTAACAAAGGAACTGGTTTTAATTGTCAAAAAGGGATTGGGGGTAGAGGCAGGGAAGTTGAGGGAGAGAAGCCATCTAAAGAGATGCAGAAATATTCCTGGGTAATAAAATATCCCCTTTTCAGTGTCAAAGTTAATGTTCCAGGCCTCAGGTAAAACTGGGTTCTCATCAGCAAGCAACTATCCCTGGAGAGGTCTGGGCTGGGGATTGGAGATTGGAGTGGCTTCTCTCTTTTTTTTCTCTCTCTCTCTTTTTTTCATTTTTTTTTTCCTGGGAAAGGAGGGGCCAATAGTCAAGTCTGGAGTCAAAAATCTCTCCAAGAGGTAAAGTTCTGTACTGGGAACTGGGGAAGAGGGTCTAGACAGTGATAAAGACATGGGCTGTGAGAAAAGAGGTTTGTAAACCTTAAAGGGCTACATAAATGTGAGCTATTACTTTTATTATTATTATTATTAATATTAATGGAACACGGCCTAACAAGCTATGAAACTATGGGACCATACTATAACGAAGTCTTTGTCAAGGTTCTCTCCATCTGTCTCTTTGTCTTTTATGAAAGGCATTCTGGCGTGATGGAAAGAGCACAGGCCTGGGAATCGGGAAACCTAGGCTCTAGCCCACTAATTTTCTGTATGACTTTGGGCAAGGTATGTCTGGGCCTCAGTTTCTTCATCTGTAAAACGAGGGGATTAGATTAAATGGTCTCTAACGTCCCTTCCAGATCTAACATTCTGCTAACTCGTTCTCAGTTCCTGCCTTTCTCTGTTTCTCCGATTCTTTCTCTCTCTCTCTCTCTTGTTCTCATTCTCCCTTTGCGCTTTATTCTTTCTTTTCTATCCCCTTTGTGAATCTTTTGTTTCTGTATCTTTTTGTCCTGCCAGAAGCCCTCAGTGACTGGCTCCCTGATGAGTGAAGAGAGAATTTCAGCTCCAGTTGTGAATCCCAGCCCCACAGAATCACCCTCCCACTTAACCCCACCATCAGTGCCTAATCTTGTTTCCTTTGACACACTCCTCTTCCCACACCCACCTTTCCCAATGCCAACATACACACAGAGCTGAGGAGGGAGAACACACAGAGCTGGGAATCAAGAGTCCTGGTCCCAGATCCACTGCTAACAACAGAACCATCACAGGGAGGGGCTGAAGGCTCTCTGCACCAGGGCACAGGCAACCAGTAGTGGTCTTCAGACCCGCTGTCTCTTCCGTCAACCTGCTCCATATCAAATAACCCTATCCTAGAATGTTCTGCCCCATTTCTCCCCATTTGTGCCTCCCAACCCCTACCCACCCTTTACATGTTCCTTTAAGAATTTGGGTGACATTGGTTCCACCTCAGTAATTGGAGCTGGACTTTCCTTTTCCGGGATGACTGCACCAGATCATGATGGATTGTACCCTACACTGCATCACCCCACCCCACCCCAACTTAATTAGCCCTGGGCACCATAATTCCTAGTTACATCTTTGACTAACAATGTGACATTGGGCAAATTATTTTATCTCTCTAGGCCTCAGTCTTCTTGGCAGTAGAATGAGGGGACTGACCTAGATCTTGAAGATGCCTTCTAATTCGGAGAGTCTGTTTCTATTCTAGGATTAACCAATTTATCCAAGCATACACACATTTTCCGGGCAGCTCGTGGTAGACGTATGAACTCTCACATACATCTGTGTGCCACCAGACATGCACAGGTGTGGGATCAGACCATGACCTTGCTCATCTTCCACATGCATGTCTTCATATGCTTACAGGCATACACATCCAAGCTTAGAGCCAGGGTGTGATGGTGCCATGCACAGCCCTTTGTCGGCACTGGGCCCCAAACACTTCAGAGTGTGCCAGCACTGAGGCCATGGTGACTCTGACACCGCCAGTGGTTTAAATATAGAGCTTCATACGCAAGAAGGGACTAATTTTAGCAGGAATGTGCTCGAAACTTTCTGAGGGTTCTGTTCTCTGGCTGTTTGCTCTGTGCTCATCGCTCTGATGCTGGGAGGAAATAAACTTGGTCCTTTTTAAGCTGTGTCCCTCTGGTTCCAGATCTCACATTCTCACTCTGCTCGTTCCCTTTCCAGAAGGTTCCAGTTGCCCTCCTCCATTTACCTCCTTCTAGTCTCTCTGACCGACTCAGAGCTCCTTTTTGGGGGCCAGTCCTGGACAAAATTGTTCAGAGGAAAAAATCCATTTTCAGTGTTAACTACCTCCTCTTGCCTGTACCTCTTTTCTCTCTTTCAGCTGATTCTCCTCACCCCCAACCCCCAAGCATGTTGCCTCTTCCTGTCAAGGAGTAAAAAGATAAACTGATTCACAGTAAGATGTTAGAGAATTATAAATCATAGGCAGCTAGGTGGCACCGTGGTTAGAACACTGAGCTTGGAATTAGGAAAGTTCATCTTCCTGAGTTCAAATCTGACCTCAGATACTTACTAGCTGTGTGACCCTGGGCAAGTCACTTAACCTCGTTTGCCTCAGTTTCTTGATCTGTAAAATGACCTGGAGAAGGAAACGGAAAACCACTCTAGTATCTTTGCCAAGAAAACCCCAAATGGGATCTTAGAGAGTTGGACAGGATTGGAAAAAAAATGACTCAACAACAACAACAAAATCATAGGCAGCTTGAATTTAGATCTGGGAGAGACCTTAAGGATCATTTGGTCCAAACCCTTCATATTTATTGATAAGGAAAATGAGGCCTCAAAGAAGGGTAAGTGACTTGACCAGAGTCATACACGTGGAAACCAGCATGGTTATCCTTCCCAGGAGTATTTGGATGTTAAAAGAGGACCACAGGGAGAGGGCAAGATTTAAAGCAAAAGAGGGCTGAAGACATTTAAAGGCAGAGGACATTCCAATTGATCCTTCAAATCACATCCTGTCAATGACCGCCCACTCTGGCCCTATTACTTGTTCCCTAACCTTATTTCTCTAATATCCTAACACTTTCAACCTTCTTAGCAGTTCACATCTGCTCTGTCTCTTTTCCCACCTTTCCCAGCTAACCCTTCCTTCCCTTCCCCCCATCCCCCAAGACTGGAGGTTCTGATATACAAAGAGAAACCACCACTTTTTTTTTCAAAAGAAAGAAAACTAGGGGAAATGAGAGAGAGAAAAACAGACATCAAATGCTCTTCCAGAAGCATTTTTGTCTGTTCTTTCAGCCAGCTCCGGGAAAATGCCCATGTCTCCCCACGGGTCTGTGTTACAGCTCTGCGTGGTTGTTGTGTTTGAGTGTGAGGACGGGTTCCTCATAATGAGGATTAGAATAGTAACGAGAGGGATGACACATTGTAGCTAGAGAGCAACAGATCTCCAAGGAGCAGTGAGCCCACCCCAGCTTGCTGACTGGCCTTGTTGCTGCTCTGAAAGCATCTTTGGGGAAGGGTGACAGATGCTGATCCCTATTAAGCCAGCCCGGGATCTTCACTCGGCAAATGTCCGACTCCAGGCCTCCTGGGGGGATTCAGCAGCCAAACTCAGAGAGCTGCAAAGTCCAGGGCCTGTCATGTGGGCCAGCCTTTAGTGTGTGTGTGTGTGCTGTGGGAGACTTCAATACATATTCCAGGCTTAGGAGGACCTAAGAAGAGGAGGGGGGAGGGACACAGGTTTCTTAGAGGTCTGTCTGTCTTTTTATACTGGTATTTTAGGTGTCTGCTCCCATTTGGTGATTTTTTTTATGCAGAAGCATACACTGCCATGTCCATTCTGTTTGTCACAGTGTGTGTATGTACATATGCATGTGTATATATGTGTGTGTGTGTGTGTGTGTGTGTGCGTGCGTGTGTGTATGTGTATGTGTATGTGTGTATTGTGAGAAAGAGTGTGTGTATGTGCACTTTTGTGGTCAATTATCTCTCATTGTCACATAGCTCTGTCCTTAACAGTCTTTCTACAGAGACGAAATAGTGTTCTGAAGAAAGCTTTGAGCTTGGAATCGGAAGAACCAGGTTCAAATGTAATTCTAGCACTTAGAACCTACGTGACCTTGGACTAATCATCTCAACTTTGTGAGATTCCTGGTTCCTCATCTGTAAAATGAGAGTAAAAAGATCTATACTGTCTATTTTAAAGTGTCATTGTGAGGAAGGACAGTCAAGAAGGTCTGGATTCAGATCCTGCCTCGGATGCATACTAGCTTTAATAAGCCTTGGCAAATCATTCATTCCCTTGGGGACTCAGGCAACTGTTAAGTCTAAAAGTGGCAGAGCAGTTGCCAATCTGCATTGACTAGGGAGTTTCTTATACTTATAAAATTGAAAATTGAGAGAGAGAGAGAGAGAGAGAGAGAGAGAGAGAATATAGTAGGAACCTTTCCATCAGAGGAAGAAAGGAAGGTGCCTAGACATCAGGGATTCTTAACTTGAGGTCCATGAACTTGTTCCTAAAAAGATTTTGATAACCATATTTTAATATAACTTGATTCCTTTGAAATACTATTTCATTTTATGCATTTAAAAGCATAAAAATGTATATATCTAAAATATTTTTAATTTAATTTTTAAAAGTTATTTTGAGAACAAATCCACAGACTGACAAAGGAGGCCATGTCACAAAGAAGATTAAGAACCCCTGCCATTTTTGCTTTTCAGTCATTTCAATGTGACCCTGGACAACTCATTCTATCTGGGTCTCAGCTTCCTTCTCTGTAAAATAAGTTGGTTTTTTTTTTTTGTTCAATCATTTGTCAGTAATGTCTGATTCTTTGTGACCCCATTTAGAGTTTTCTTGGCAGAGATATTGGAGTGGTTTGCTGTTTCTTTCTCCAGCTCATTTTACAGATGAGGAGACTGAGGCAAATAAAAATTTAAGTGACTTGCCCAGCGTCACACAGCTAGTAGGTGTCTGAGGCCAGAGTTGAACTCAGGAAGAGGCATCTTTCTGACTCCAGGCCCAGGGCTCTACCTGTAGCTCTATCCACTATACCACCTAGCTGCCCCATGCCATAGAATGACAGATAATTACATAAATGTAACCACTGAATACCAAAAAGATTTTAGCAACTCTTTGATGCATCTGTAGGTAGTGGTTGGCCTGTTTGGTGTTCAAAGTCAGCCTGTATTGGGGTTGTACATTACATGTTTTTTCCAAGGTTGACTCTCTGCATCTGCAGGTTCTCTTTAGAGCTCCAGATATACAAAGCCCTCATCACTGTATGGTCTCTACTAGAGCCCGAGTAACTGAAGCTATCCAGGATAGTGGATAGAGTACTGAAATTGGGAGTCAGGAAGGCCTGGGTTTGAATCCTGCTTCAAACACCTACTAGCTGTGTGCCCCTGAGCAAATCATTTAACCAATCTGGGCCTCAGTTTCTACAGGTATAAAATGAGGGCGCTGGACTCAGTGACCTGTAAAGTCCCTTCCAGCTTTAAATTTATTTGTCCTAGGATCTTAACGATCCTATCTGTACTGCCATCCTTGAACTAGACTGAAAAGCCCCCATTACCAGTGCTGTACTCACATCCTATCTCTGTTAGGCCAACTTCAAGGGCACAAGGTGCCATTTCTAGTAACAGGTATAGCCTAAGGCAGAGGCCCCAACCAAGTATCTTGGGGCAGCAAGCTGTGCCTCCACTGAAAATGCCAATGGTTGGGTTCTTCTTGTTTTCTAACACCAAGACAGATCACTTGGAGCTCAATCTCAAGGTTTCAGGTAAAGAGGAAATAGCTTCTTCCTTTCCCTCCTCCTCTCCCTCCTCTCATCGTGCCCCCCCTCAACCAAAAGTCAGAAAAGTGGCAAGCTCAAGGCCTAATAGCCTTCTAAGCTCACTCCAATGTACTCCTGATCTCCCTCTCCAAAAAACTACACATTTCAAAAAATTCATACTCATTGGCATTCCCCTTTCCCACCTGTACAGCTCTCCCCTGTGATAAAGGACCACACACATCCCCACACATGCAACTCCCACACAACACAGACACAAACGCACACACACACACACACACACACACACACACTGAAACATGCTCATTCCTTATTATCACCATCTTCATCATTATTCACACACTCAGATGCATTTATCCTCTCACTAGGGCACCTCCCATATTGACACACACTTTCACCCAGACACAGATATTAAGACACACATGTGCTGTTCTGTGGAGCACACTTTCTTAGGGTCACATCCAGGCTCACCACTGTAACTGACCCACAAATGTACAGGCAGAATTAGATGGCCATTTGCATCTGCCCCAGGGCACACAATCAAACTCCAACGCTATTAGAATGAGGGATTCTAGGCCCAGCCAGGGTCTGCTGCAGGCCTCAGAAGAGGGAAGCCCCCAAATGTCCTCCTTTTCTGGCCTTCTCTACCTCCCCTCCCCCCAGCTTCCAAACCTGGGTATCGTAGTCTCTGCCTCCCTCTCTTTCCCCCTCTGTCTCTGTCTCTTTCTCTTTAAATAAACAGAGCCTGTTGCTGAGGGCCCTGTAGTGTTTCCTGGAGAGTCCACATTGCCACCTGTTGCTATGGAGAAGCCTCTTTATCACAAACATTGGGTAAACAGCTGCTGCCGGGAGCCCCTTTCTGCCGGCCAGGGGTTTATTTGGAGAAAGTCAATAAGGAAAAATAAACATTCCCGGCCTTGTGTATATAGATCCTTGGGACTGGTCCACAAGCCGCTCAGGCCTCTCAGTCCTGCCAGTTCCCCAGAGGGCTCTGAGGCTTCAGGCCTGCTCCCCACAATCCCAAACTTCCCCCCCAACCCAGAGCCTGGATGGGGGGAGGGGCAGGACAACCCTCTACCTAGAGCCAGCTGTGGACCACACCGGGACTCCAAGCAGTGGAGCAGTGAACGTCCAACTTGGACGCCACTGCTGCTGCCTCCAAGTCTTGGGAAAGGGCAAACAGGGCAAGCTTCCTCCTCCCCACTGCCATTGCTCCAGGGTACATGTCCCACTGTCCTTAGGGAACTGGGGATGGGGAGTTTGGATGGGAAGGGATGCCACGGAGAATAAATCCCTGACCAATCCAGGGCAGAGCCCAATGCAATTTAAGTTGGCTCTCGATCTTGAGGCCCCAAGGGTGGATCTTTTCGCTTTTTTGGCAGCTAATGTTCAATGTGGTGCAGTCCTGCAAACATTGATCGACTGCTTCCCACATGCCCGAGGCCCTGGAAGGAAGGAAGGAAGGAAAGAAAGAAAAACACAGAACCTGCCCTCGAGGAGAGGCTAGTTGGGACACCAGACATGCTCTCTTTGGATCAAAGGACCTAGAGAAGGAATTTAGTCCGGCACCCCTCGTTTTCAAGATGGGAACCTTAAAACCAGAGAGACAAAGTAACCTTGACCAAAGTCTCACCTAGGTAGTAAGGGGCAGAGCTGAAGATTGAACCCAAGATGCCTGATTCCAAATCCGGTTCTATATCCATACTCTTATCACAATTCTGCAAGACCAATAACTATATGAAAGGGAATTAAATGATAGAACAGGCAAGCCCAGAGGCAGCCTTGAAGTCAGGAAGACCTGAGTTTAAGTACTGCTTCTTAAGCATATAACCATGATCCTGGGCAAGTCACTTAAACTTTCAGTGAGCTAAGAAATTCTCTTTGACTATAATAATAGTTAGCATTTATATGGCACTTTCAGGTCTGGGTGGCACTCCTCACAACAACCCTGAGAGGTAGGTGCTATAACAAGCACTAGTCCCTCTGTAAGTTGCTAGTTCTCCTTCCAGAGCTAACCTGCCACTTTTGTATTAATAAAGCTCCCAATGGTTACAAAAAAAGGTCCAAGTGAATTCTTTCACACCTGAACCAGCTCTCCCAACTCTAACCTCAACACTATCATTATTCCCATTTTACAGATGAGGAAATTGAAGCAGACCCAGAAGTAAAGTGACTTGTCCAGGGTCACACAGCTAGTAGGTATCTGAGATCACATTTGAACTAGGGTCTTCCTGACTCGAGATTTAGGTGCTATCCACTGCACTACCATAAACTGCAGAAAATTATTCTTGATCTAATAGTCTCTATTCTTATTAAGTTATGTAAAGACTACTATAGGAGCCCACTTGAGAAGGGAGAGGTCAGTGTGGGACAGAGTAGACCCAGCTTTATGGAGGGGAGAGTGAGATTTGAATTGCATCTTGAAGGAGTGGGAGTATTTACACAAATCTGTTGGAGGAGGAAGAAGAGGAGGAGGAGGAGGAGGTAGAGGAGAATTTTGCTTGTTGCTTTCTTATACATTTATTACATATTCAGAGGTCATAGTCTAGCTATTTAAATATATGATCTCTCCTCTACTAAAACATAAGCTTCTTGAGGACAGGGACATTCTTATTTATCTTTGTATTTCCTTCATCTAAAATATACTTTTTGTACATAGTAAGCCCTAAAGAAATAAGTAAATAAGTGTGGAATTTGAATTGGACAAGTCACTTACATTCTCTGACCCTCAATATAATCCTAGAGTGTTGCCTAGGGCACTGAGATGTTAAGTGATTTGCTCAGGTAACACAGTAAGTCTCAGAGGCAGGTCCCTGAACCCAAGTCTCCCTGACTCCAAGGCCAGTCCTCTATCCATCACAATTCATTACCTCTCTATCCCTACTTTATAACTGAGGTAACTGAGATGTGTGAAAAAAGTAATTGGGACCAGGTCTTCTCATTAATTATGGACCAGAGACCTCTCCATCCTCCCAACCCTTCATCTGTCACCTTTCTGAGCTTTTCTGGCAAGGCTTCCCTTCAAAGTCCAAAATACTGCCTTCGGCTATTACCTCTCACCTGGGGTTTTCTTCTCTGGTCTCCACTTTAGGACCTAACCTTCTCTTCCATCTGGCCATGGAGCTGAGGGGCAGGAGAGTAAGGAAGAAGTTCCAAGAACACTGTGACCTCCTCAAAACTCTTGATCTTCACCCAACCAGGGGTGCCCAGCAAGTTAGAAGCTCAAAAAGAGAATGCCAGGGTGGGGTATAGACTCCCTAATGGCCATACCTAGCCCACTTGGGTCTGTCTGTTTGTTTGGGTCTTTAATAAGAGTCCCTGCCTGCTTCTGTTCCAAGCACATGCCCTTAGCCCTAGAATCCCTCCTGCCAACCTGCCCCACCCCACTTCAAGGAAGCACGAAGGGGGACAGGATCCCCACAGAGCTGAGCTCTTACATATCAGGGACTGGAAATTAACATTCCCAAGCTGTAATTATACCTTCCTGCGGGTGACACCTCCAGAAGCATCTTTTTTTAAAAGCAGGTAAATTGAAGGCTTATGGGATTGTGGAGAAATGGTTTATTTTTAGCGAGATCCCCACACCGCCCTGTGATTGCTAGTGCCCCAGTTAATCACTCAGGCGCCAGTGGCCTATAGAGGGGGTTGGGGGGCTGGATGTGTGATGGGAGATGGGATCTTTGGGGCACAGACAGATGAGGTGGGCAGAGCAAGCATATTGGAAAGAAGACCAAGTAAAGACCCTTTCTGTGTCAGAATAATAGAAGGGAACTATTTATAATCAATCGCTGGGTAGAACTGAGGATAGAATGGGAGACCAAGGCAATTCTCCAACTCCCTAGCCAAAGGGTGTAAAGGTCTAAGGTTTGGCAGGTCATGGATAGACTTATACCACGTGGGAAGTCCCATTCACTTGGGGAGGGATATAATAACATTACTTCCTATCTCTATCCATGGAGATTAAGTTCCACTTGCTGGGATGACGGCCATTTTGAGAGCACATTCCCTATGTCCACCATGTTCTGGGGCTTGCAGTGAATTAAGAATGACTGCTGTTATGATTGTAAGAGTTATGTAGGAAGAACTCTAGCGACCATTTGGAGTCTTAAGAACCATCAAGGGACTGCTCTAGATAAAGGCCTTGCTGATAAAGAAAGTAGGAAGGGAGAGGGAGGTCAAGGGATCGTCCCCAGATGTTTCCTGGTGGCAAAAACTGTCACTGGCCACCTCTTCTCTATGCAAGGACATTAGTGCAAGAGAGAGAGAAGGGAAAAAATGTGATTTTAATGCAAGCCTCAGTAATCAGCTATTTGTGATGGAATTTTATCTGTCCTGGTCTCTAAGGGATGAGAAGCGGGAGTGAGGGAAGAGGGGTCAGAAATTAGTATGCAGAAATATCTGATCAGCCAAAGTAATTTTCTTTAATAATCGTATTCATACTGCCTGCTCTCTGCTCACTAGAAGAATTAAGTATTTAATAGTAATATATTTCATCTGGCAGTGGTTCCGTTTTGTTAGGAGCTGTGATGCTTCATTGGGGTGGGGAGATTTGGGGTGGAATGGGAGGGGCCAGGGCAAGAAGAGGAAAATGGGCACTAGGAAGAAGGTGAACCTGGGGAGGGCAGAGGAATAAGCAAGGAACTGGTGGGTTTCCTCTTTTGGTGCGCCCAGTTCAGATGGCGTGATTTCAAATGTCCTTTTAGCTTCTTTCACATTCACAGAGGTAGACTCTGCCCCGCTCTGGGCTGGCACCAGTCCCTCTCACCTAGCTATTTCAAGAGATCTCAGAAGAAACCCCCACTTCATGTTGCAACCCGAATCTCAAATCTTGAGCCCAGGGTCACACAGTAAGTGTTGGAGGCAGGGCTTGTGCTCCCCTTTCCCCACTTATCTGTCCCCAGTCTCCATGTCTTTACTCCTGTCAAGGCTTTCTCCCTTGGAAATTGAAAGAGGAGTTGGAATTATATATCTGATATCAATGGTGCTGGACCCTACAGAAGGCTGTGAAACTAAGTGTCCTGGACAGTAAAACACACACACACACACACACACACACACACACACACACACACACACCCCACCCTCCTCAGCCTCACTGCCCAAAAGAGAGGAGAGTGGAGAGGATGAATGTCTCCAAGGGCCTCCAATAGCAAGCAGCTTCCCAAGGGCCTAGTGTCATCAATTACGTCTGTCTGTCTCTAGAATCATTTCCCTGGCACAAGCCTGGCCTGGCTTTTAACTATTAAAATCAAGTAACAGCCCAAATGCTTATCTCTGGCAGCCTGGGGGCAGAAGCAGCAGCCAACTTGCTTCTGCCTGGGTTCAGTGGGGGGTATGAAAAGCTACCGTCAAACACTTTCCCTCTGAATCCCTGTGTCCCCTCCCAGACCTGCTGAAGTTCAGACCAAGAATCTCTGCTTCCCCTGCTCTACCCCCTACTCTCACCCCTACTCTTAGGTGCCTGATTCTCAAACTTCCTAGATCTCCCTGAACCCAGCTGCCCTGGAGAAAAATAGCAGCGGGAAAGAGCTTCATCCACATTTGCCTAAAGAGATGGAGACAAAGGGATGGAGGGAGGGATAGGAGGGAGGGCTCCAAGCTGTAGAAATCAGAGTTCAGATCCTCACTGCTCTTTTAACAGCAAAACTCAACAAACTGATGAGCAGCGATGCTGGCATTTCCAGGTGCCTGACAGGCTGGAATTAAACACCTGTCCATTAAACTGACATTTCAGGGGAAGAAGAAGGAAGAAGGGAGGGGGAGAGGGCTGAGAACTGAGCTCTGCTCTGACTCTGCCACCACTGGGCTCTCAGAGAAGGCAGTGCGGCTGGGAGAGACAGAGACCCCAGGGCTGGGGACAGGGTTTCATGGGTATGTTAAGGGCATAAGAGAGGGGAGATGATCTAAGTCCTCTCTCAATAAGAGCTGGTGCCCAGATAAATACAGCAAGTTGTGAATCAGAGGCAAAGAACAAAGCTGTACTGATGGAAGAGGGAGCCCCTGAGGGGCCAGAGGACATTTAGTGGAGAAATAATGACTATGGGGAATTCCAAGAAGCATGGGAAGACATATGAACTGATGCACAGCAGAACCAGTAAAACAATATACACAACCTCTAAGACTAAAATGCAGGTGAACCTCTGTGTAATTATAATGACCAAACTGAGAAAATGCAACTCCCTCCTTTCTTTGCAGCAGTGGGGGACTGTGAGTGTGACATAATGCGCATATTGTCAGATATGATTGATGTGTTGGTTGGTTTTGATGTCTCCTTCTTTCTCCTTTCATCTCTGTTATAAGAGATGGCTTCAAGAGTAAGGGAGGAAAGGGTATGTTTTGGGAATAAATGTGATTCAAAAACAAAAGGCATCAATAAAATATTCTTTTTAAAAAGTCATTTAGAGGACTTTGCCGTATCTAGCCAGGGTTCTTTTCCCTGCCCAAAGTGCCAAGAGTAGGATGGCTAGAATGGCCCCTCATATATGCAGCACTGGGGGGGGGGGTACTGCAGTGAGGAGAAGCAGTAGAAGGCTAGGAAGAGGGCAGAGCCGAAGAAATGGGCTGAGACAAGGGCCCTGCACAATCTGGCCTCAACCCCCTTTCTAGCTCTGTCATTCACTATTCCTCTACAGACAAGCTCTGGTCTGGGCTCTTCACCATCCCTTTAACATGCTTTCAAATTTCTCCTTTGTGGTTTTGTTCCTCCACTTCTACTCTCTACTTGCCTATAACCTATTCATCCTTCAAGACCCAGCTCAAAGTCATTGCTTCTCCGTGAAAGACTTCATAGACCCCATTTCTGACTTCATAGACTTTAACACCACGCCCCAGCTAAAGTCTCACCTTGAAACTTCCCTAGGAGTCCGAGCCTTGTTCCCCTGGACCATCCAACCATCTCTGTAGCCTTCTTCCAATGCAACATCCTGCCACCATGCTGGCCTCCTTTGGGGGATCCATTTGAAGAAGAACCCAAGCTGGCCAACCTTCATTCTGACTTTCTGGACTTCAACACCATGCCTCAGATTATAGCCTAATCCCACTCCTCACAGGGTCAGCTCCCTTTTGTATTATCTTCCCTGCTCCCTCCCCCATTAGAATGTAAGTCCTTTAAAGGCCAGGAATGCATTCTTTTTTTATTGTAAGTGCCTGGCACACAGTAAGTGTTCAATAAATACTTGTTGCCTTCTTGCTTTGCCACTCTAGCACGAAATGATCTCTCCCTCTTCTGAACTACCAGAGGACCAATTATCTGCATCATTCTTTGGGCAATTAACCACCAATTGCCTTTTGACATCCCTTGTAGTGTTATTCCACTTTTCGTGCGTGCCTGTCCTGTCTACCCACCTGAATTGCAAGCTCCTAGAGGACAGATAGAGGGCAGCTAGTGGACAGAGTACCAGCCTCGGAATCAGAAGGACCTGAGTTCAAATCCAGCCTCAGATATTTGCTAGCTTTGTGACCCTAGGCAAGTCACTTAACCCTGTTTGCCTCAGTTTCCTCATTTGTAAAATGAGCTGGAGAAGGAAACGGCAAATCACTCCAGTATCTTTGCCAAGAAAACCCCAAATGGGGTCATGGAGAATCAGACACAACTGAAACAATCCAAAAACAATTCCAGTGGTATAGGGAATGCCTTCTACCAATGCAGGTAAGAACCTAGACCAAAGGTATCAAAATGAAATAAGAATGGGGCCACTAATCTATATATAAGGACCCCTATAGGTAGCATATTGTAAGTCATTTAAACCTCTGTGTCCCTCAGTTTTCTTTACTGTGAAATGGAGATAATTACAGCACCTACCTCCCAGAATTGTTGTGAGGATCAAATGAGATAATATTTGTAAAGTACTTCGCACATAGTAGGTGCTTAATAAATGTTTTTTTCTTCCTTCCTTTCTGTGAGGTAGATAAGAAAAGTATTTTTGTACTCCTTTTATAAGTGAAGAAACTGAGGCTCAGAGAGGTTCAGATTTGCACAGTTAAGTAGATGCTAGAATGCATCTTTGTGACTCCTAGCGTATTTCTCTGACTTTGGCCATCCCCGCAGCACTTAGCACAATGCCTTGTACATAACAGATGCTTGATAAATGTTTTTTGATGATTGGTTAACAAATACCAGAACTGAGTGGAATAAAGAGAAATTGGGTCTATCTAAGTGATAGCTAGAGGAAAGAGGTGCCAAGCACAGTCAAGAAGGGAGGGGATAAGATGAAAGAGGTGGAGATCCTGAGATCCCCCAGTAGAACATAGAATAAGGGAATTGTATTTGAGGAACCATAAAGAGGAAGAGGAAAGATTTTAAAGTATTTGTCTATTTGTATGTGTTTTGGGTGTGTATCTATATGACATATGAATATATGATCTATATTATAGTGTGTCCATTAATACATACATGTTAGTATAAAACATATTCATATGTGCTGTATATATCATGTATGCTAGAGAGAGAGAGATGTATATGGTGTCTCAAATATATGCTCCTTGAGGGCAGAGCTATTTGGCTTTTACCTTTGTACCTCTGGCACCTAGCATAGTACTGGAACATAGTAGATACTCAATAAATTCTTCCTCTATCACTTGTTTGCTTGATTTATTGAGAGTAAGGTAAGCATCATGGTTCAGTAGAAAAAAAAAAAACATCAGTGTCAGGACAACTGGGTCTCATCCTTGGCTCTACTTTTGCCAGTAGCTAATTATATGCCCTTGGTCAAATCATTGACCTCTATGGCCTCAGTTTCTTCATCCATAAGTTTTGTTGTTATTATTCAGTCATGTCTGACTCTCCATGACCCCATTTGGGGTTTTCTTGGCAAAGATGCTGGTGTGGTTTGCCATTTCCTTCTCCAGCTCATTTTACAGATGAGGAAACTGAGGCAAACAGGGTTCAGCAACTTGTCCAGGGTCACATAGCTAGTAAGTGTCTTAGGACTCATGAAGATGAGTCCTCCTGACTCCAGTCCAGGCACTGTATCCACTGCTCCACCTAGCTGCCCTCATCCATAAGATAGGGATAAGAATGCCTGCCCTGTTTCTCTTATAGGGTTGTCCAATGCAATAATGTACATAAAAACTCTAAGGAAAGGGAGTGCCTGCTGTTAACAGTAGAAGCGACCTGTGTGATAGCTTGAATTATTCTGATTTCTTTTAAAGTGATAGGCTGGGGCAGTTAGGTGGTACAGAGGTTAGAGCACCAGCCCTGGGGTCAGGAGTTCAAATTCAGCTTTAGACACTTAGTAGCTGTATGGCCCTAGGCAAGTCACTTAACACCTAATTGCCTCTTCAAAAATAAAAAATAAATAAAGTAATAGACTATTATGCTTACCTTCCACTTCCCTAAATTGGGTTGGGGTGGAAGTGGGGTAAATACCTAGTTAGCTAAGTGATTACCAAGTAATATAGGTGAAGCATCAAAAACACAGAATTTAATTAGAAGTCTTGCTAATTGGCTGAGGATAGAGAGAATGATTTTGATCCTCTGAGGTCACTGGGAGTGCTTGAGTAAGAAAGAGGCCTTTCTCCTCTGGGATCCACTAGGTAGCTAGCCAGGAGTAATACACACAATAATACACAAGCCAAGATAGGCCTAGAAAGCTGTCTCTAGACAGAATAGTTTACGATCACCTAATTAGGGACTGGCTAGACTTCTTTTTGAACTTCTAATTTACTTTACACGAATACGTGGAAGGAGGCAGGACTGGGCCTGGATTAGGGAGATGTATGCTTAAAAGCAGCCTCAGACACTTATTAGCTGTGTGGCCCTGGGCAGGTCACTTAACCCTATTTGCCTCAGTTTCCTCATTTGTAAAATGAAAAAGAAATGACAAACCACTCCAGTATCTTTGCCAAGAAAATGTCAAATGGAGTCATGAAGAGTGGGACATGACTGAAAAACAACTGAACAACAACTGAAATGTGAAAAGTGGGGAGACTGGACGATTTGGCATAGAGTGAAAGGAACTAGATTTGTAGTCTGGATAGCTGGGTTTGAATCCTGATTCTGTCATTTGCTGTGTGATCTGGAGCAAGTCATGACTCTCCCTCTTTGAACCAGTTTCTTCATCTATAAAATGAATAGATTGTGCTAAATAAGTCCCTTCTAGCTCCAAATCCTGTGTTTATTTTCTAAATTTGTATGTTGTCTTTTTCCTTTTGAATAAACCCATACTTTTCTGGTCTAGAGTATGTGAAGACAGAGAAGCAGATGGCAGGAATACCCCCAACAAAAAGGGCAATCACATAAGAAGAACAGATAAACAGGTCATGAACACAGGTCAATGAATTCTAGGAAAAAAAAAAAACCAGACTCAGGGACTGTGCCTTGAGTTGGGAATTCCATCATTAAAAAAAAAAGTTTGAAAAGTAGTAAATCCTGGGATCATAGATGGATCCATAGATTTACAACTAGAAGAAGAACCTTTGAGACAGACCATCTAACCCAAACCCTGTCATTTTACAGATGAAGAACCTGAAGCCTAAAGAACTCAAGAGACTTATCCAAGGTCACACAGAGTTAAATGTCAGAGATAGAGAAGAGGGTGAAAAAATCTCTAAGGCTGAAAGCAAAGGTACCCTGCAGTGACTTGGACAGAAGAATCTAGTATTTCAGGAAGCTGAGTTCAGGTCAGTGGGGCCTGTGATTCGAGCCTGGAATCTTTACAAAAGAATGTCAAACCATTTGTACAATAACAACAATACTGTAAAGGCAAATAGCTTTGAAGAAACTCAGATCAATGCAGTGACCAGCTAAGATTCCAGAAGACCGATGATGCAGCATGTTACCCAATTCCTGACAGAGAAGTGATGGACTCAAAATGAAGAATGAAATCTACATTTTTGAACATAGACAATGTGGGAATTTATTGTGATTGAATGTACATATTTATTATAAGTATTTTCCTTTTTTTCCAATAGTTTGAAGAAGATAGAAAATGAATACTTGTTAAATGAGAACAAAAATAAATCAGTAAGAGATCAGGTTTCCTCTGCCTGTGGAGCTCAACCCCTTGGCTGGTTCACGCTCCCAGAAGCCAGTACTTTCCTTTACCTCACGGAAGTGAGAGACACCAGCATTTCTAGACAAGCAGGTGTGACCCTGGCAGTCACTGCTACCAGTCCCTTGGACAGAGAACCACACCTAGATGATATATGGCATGTCCACGTGACTAGGAGCCTTGCCCATTTATTCATTCCCAATGGTTGCATAGGTCCCTTGACAGCCCCACGATTAAGCCAGCTTTCCTTCTGTCACTGTCCTTTGGATTTCCATGTTTGAAATGTAGATGGAATTGTCCCCATGAGAGAGAAGGGAACAAATACAAAAGTACAATTCTAGAAAGGACTAAGAGCCTGGGAGGGAGATTAGAAGAGGGAGATGTCCCAGTGAGAAGAAGAGGGAGATAAGGAACAGATCCCATTCTGGAGTTCAAATACTGACTTCTCTCCAGAAAGAGCTGGACCACAGTAATCTCTGAGGATCCTTCTAGCTCTAAATCTATGATCCTATCATCTGTGGGACTCTACACAGAGTCCTCTCTTGCCAATAAATGAATGAAAGAAAAAAAAAGGATTTATTAAACATTTACTATGTGCAAAGCATTGTGCCAAGTAGTGTCGATACAAACAGAAAACTGAGACAGTCTCCAATATCAAAGAAATCACATTCTAGTAGAGACAACATATATAGGAAGTTTTTGGCTGCAAGTCAGAATGGAAAGGCCCAGTGATCCTTCGGCAACAGGGCAGATGGTAAAGCATCTTATTTAGTGCCCATTAATGAATAAAACCATAATTAACAAATAATTAATAAATGAGACCATGTCCATTTCCATTAAGAAAACTATATCCATTTCTGACAATGAGCCATTTCACAGTGTCAAAGACTTTGGTGCTGAAAACTTTCTTTTCTAGATCTTGAGTAGCTATAGCCAACTTTGTACCTAGTGGCATCAGGCCTCCTCACTATCCATGCCAAATCCTGCCACAAATATGCCTTTAGTATGCCCTCCCTCCTCCCACCCTGTTTCTCCAAATTCTATTAACTCAAATTACAGAATCTCAATGTTGGAAGAGACATTAGGGATGATTTTGTCCATCAAGACCCATCTCTTACATGAAGTCTTTTGTGTCTCCTCTAGCCCTCCCTGATCTCTTTCTGGGTCCTTCTACAGCTCTTGGATTCTCTGGAATATTCTTTAGCATTGAATGATCTCCAATTGTTCCTGGTGGTCTGTTATGTCTGCTCAATCAGATCTTAAGTTTCTGGAGAGTAGAGTTCTCCATAGGTGTGTGTTCCATTCTTGTTGACTGGTTCCTTGAATTCAAACTACTTCATAGAACCAAATCCATGTCCTAAGGCATTGCTTCCATTTTACTGAGTAGTAAACTGAGGATCATGCTAGGGTATTTTTTGCTTAGGCACTCATTAAAACCAAGAATGGGGCCTTAGTGAGTCTCAAATCAGAGTAGCAACCCCCACATTCCCTTGAACTTTTCAAGGATCACAATCTGTAGGTCTGTTTAAAAAAAATTTCATTGATAACTTTTGTTTTTACATCCCAGGTATTTATTTCTAGATAGAGCATTGTGTGGAGTGAGAAAGACCTGAGTTCAGATCCAGCCTCAAATATTTACTAACTCTGTAACTCTGGGCAAGTCACTTAACTTCTGTCTGTCTTGGTTTCCTTATCTGTAAAATGAGGATAATAATAGCAGCTACCTCTGAGAGTTGCTATGAGGATAAAATGAGATAATATTGTACTTTTCAAACTTTAAAGAGCTATGTAAATGTTAGCTATTATTATGAAAAATCTCTCTCTCGCTCACACACACAAACACACACATACACACACACACAATATTGGGAGTAACAATGAATAAGCCACAACTAATACTATACCATATTATACATCAACAACTAATACTAAAGTATTGTTGTTCATCCTTCATTTTCTAAGAAGATCAATGACCTCATGAGTGATATCTTGGCTTGTTCAGGAATTGGATTTAAGTGAGGCTGAGTTGTTAAAAGCTGTCAGCCTCACTCTCTCTTCCCAAGTCACCAAAGTCCAGTGGCAAGACAAAGGCCAGAATGACCAGCAATGACCCAGGATGCAGCGGATGACCTTGGCATCTTCAATGTTTGACCAAGCTCTAAGTGTTCCACAGCACCTGCTTCAGCCTCCTTCGTGGCTATTGGAACAAATCGTTCTCCTCTGCCCATTCCACCTGGGGAAGTCTTCACATGCTTGGGGTAGACAGCCTTGTAAACTGATAGGTTTGTGGCCTATTGTGACCTGCTTTAGCCCATCTGCCAAGACAGTTTTACCACGGTGTGGCCAATGGCTGTGCTACAGCTTCATGGAGACACAGGTGAGAGCTAGGTGACAGGTGGACATCAAAGGTGAATGAGCAGCCCGGAAAAGGACTCAGCAAGCCCTCACACCAGAGGTGCTGGTCTTCCTGAACACTCCATATACCCCAATATTAAACTATACTATATTATGCCATACCTTACTATACTCGTCATAACTGACAATCTATCATATCCTTCTTCTGTGAAGAGAGGCAAGGGGAATTAGTTTTATCATCAAAGGATGAAATGACCTTATAGAGAGATGGCATGAGACCTAGCTAAGGCAGATCATCCAATGGGCATTGGTAGGGAATAGGATTTAGAGCTGTAAGAGACCTTAGACATCACTTAGTCCAACTTCCTCACTTTACAGTTGAGGAAACTGAGGCCCAGGGAGGGTAAGTCACGGGATCATAGAATCTAGATCCAGAGCTGGAAGGAGTCATCTGGACTAATGTTTTCATTTAACAGATGAGCAAACTAAGGTGCCAAGAGACTTGTCCAACATAAGTACTAAGGAGCAGATGGGGGATTTGAATACAGATCTCCTGATGCCAATTCCAATGGACTTTCCATGCCACCACCATTATTTATTGGTTCTTTTAGTTACTCAGAGTTCAGCCTTCTTTTTTTTACATTTATAGACTTAGTGTTTGAAGGAACCTTATTCCATCTAATCTATCATCCTTATCTTATAGATGATGAAATTGATGCCCACAGTAAGAGACTTGTCTACAGGAAGTAAGTAGCAGAGCTGAGATTTTAATCTTAGTTGTCTGATTCTTCTCAAAGCTAGTACCTCCTACTACCTCTGAGAGGAGATAGAACTGTGCCTCCCTAAGTACATGAGGAAGCGAGGTGTCACAGTGTATATGCTAGACCTGGAGTCAGGAAGACCTGAGTTCAGATCCAGCTTGAGACACTTACTAGCTGTGTCATCCTGGGAAATCACTTTGCTTCTGTCTGCCTCAGTTTCCTCAACTGTAAAATGGGGATAAGAATAGCATCCACCTCACAGGATTATTGTGAAGGTCAAATGAGATAGGATCAAATGAGGTAATATTTGTAAAAAGCTAAGCACTGTCCCTGACATGTAGTAGGCTCTATATAAATGTTAGCTATTGGGGCAGCTAGGTGGCGCAGTGGATAGAGCATGGACCCTGAAGTCAGGAGGACCTGAGTTCAAATCCAGCTTCAGACCAAACACTTGACACTTACTAGCTGTGTGACCCTGGGCAAGTCACTTAACCCCAATTGCCTAAAAAAAAAATTAGCTATTATTATTATTATTATTAAATCAGCCTTAAACACTCACTAGCTGTGTGACTTTAGCCAAGTCACTTAACCTCTGTCTACCTCAGTTTCCTCTTCTGTAAGATGAGACTAATAGGGGCAGCTAAGTGGCATAGTGGATAGAGCACCGGCCCTGAAGTCAGGAGGACCTGGGTTCAAATCTGGCCTCAGAACAAACACTTGACACTTAATAGCTGTGTGACCCTGGGCAAGTCACTTAACCCCAATTGCCTAAAAAAAAAAAAAAAAAAAAGATGAGGCTACTAATAGCAACTGTCTCTCAGGGTTTCTGTTAGGATTAAAATGGAATTATATTTTTAAAATGCTTTGCAAACCTTCAAGAAAGCACTATATAGATGCTGTCTATTATTATTATCTGGGCACTGGGTAAAATTGCTAATGGCAGTCACTCTCAAGCATGGAGCATATCCAAAATGCTCTGCAAATGCTCATGGTAGTTCATCGTAGTGATTGATGTCACCTGGAACTATAGTGATGGGTAGTTATAGTAGAAACCCCAAGGTTGATTTTCCAGTTTTGAGAAATGGTGATGAGAGTTAGTAGGGGCAGAGGTTCTCAGGGGGGTGGATCTTCAATTCACCCCCTTTCCCCAAAGGGACTAAGGGCTGACACAGCTGACAAAAAATTCAGCAGATCCAGAATCCAAGGCAAGCCATGTACTAGCCCCTTAATGTGCAACACAAAAGGGGCTGAAACCAAGGGCAGTTTCTAGGATTATTTTTCATAGAGATACACACTTTCATTGGTGTTTGGAAGGAGAGAAGGTCAACATTTTCCAGCCTAGCCTAGAGCATACAAATGCTTGCAACCTAAAGGATGAGAGGATTGCAATGGACTGGCCGTGGTCTCAGTTTCTTCATATGTAAATGAGGAAGTTGGAATAAGTGACCTGGAAAGTCCTTTCAAAGTAAAACACTCCATGAGACTGTGAAGGCCTGGATGCCTAGGATTGAAAGCCGAGGGGTGACTGCCCCTCTCCTGCCTCCACTTCAGAAGTTGGATAAGTCCACCTATAAGTCTCCTGTCCTCGAGGCTTGATGTCTGGGGCTTCAACAGGACAGAAAGTCTATGTTAAGCCCATTTAATCCCTACTCATATACATACCTGGACTTCTCTTTTTCCCTTCTTCCTCCCTGCCCTTTTCCTCCTTCTCCTCTACCACAACCCACTGTGGACAGCAACTTCTCCAGGTCCATCTCACAGGGGTTGATCTCCACACCTCATGAGAGGTCAGGCCTATGCCAAAGTATTCTTAGGCCTGGAGTCCAGGTCCGGATTCAATAGTTTACTACCTGGATACATTAGAAAGAACACCACCTCCGGAGTCAGAGGTCCCAGTTTCAAATCCCTTCTCTGATACTTACAACCTGTGTCAACTTGAGCAAATCACTTAACCTCTCTGGGCCACATGTTCATGAGCTATAAAATGAAGGGATTGGATTTGGTGGCCTTTGAGGTCCATTGCAGTTCTAGATTGATTATATTGCTGTCCTCTGACTTCTCACTCCCCCCACCTCCCATCTAACCTTAATCTTAAATCAACATCATTTAAATAAGTCACCAGCCTAGGATATAACAGACTGATTGATTGATTAGCCAGGCCACATGCACCGCACTGTCTGCAGAGTCACTGAACCTCAAAGCAGCATCTAGGCACCCAGGGGTAAAGGATCATAGGATTTCAAGCTAAAGGGGACCTTAGAGGTCATCTCATTTAAGTCCCTTATTCTACAAATAAGGAAACTGAGGCCTATGGAGTTGAAGTGACTTCCTGAAGGTCATACAGGATATACATAGATTCAAACTCTGGTCTTCTGACTCCAAATCCACTACTTTTTTCCCCTATTATATATTGCTTTACCTCTTAGGTCCCTTCCCAGGCCAACCACCCATTTCAGCAGAGCCCCCACCCCCGACAGCTGCCCAGTTCCTGGACTCTCTGGGACCTGACTTCTATCTCCCCACTGCTGCCCACTCCTTTCCCACTTCTGTCTCACATATCTCCTTCCTTCTCCCACCCTCAGGGTGCCCCAGAGCCAGGCGTGTGTTTGTGAGCTCACAGGGAACGGTGGGACACGGGCCTTTCTCTCTGCCGTAATGAAACCCTTTAATCATATTCAAATAGGTTACTGTTCAGGGGGAAAATAGAAATATGGATTTGATAGCAATAAATTTCCCTGGCTGGCTAAGCCCAGTTCTTAATTGTCCTGTCCCAAGGCTCGCACATTTCATTGTTCGTTAGGTGCTTAAGTCTCTGCTCTCATTTTGTGGCGGTGACATTACCGTTGATGGCTCTAATACTCTCATAATTTGAAAGGGGATTTGCATGATAGAACGCAGAGTATTAAAAGAAAAAGAAAAAAGAGAGAGGGAAAAAAACCAGGGAGGGGGGCAAGATGGGACAGGGAGCCCAGGAAAGGAAAGGGGGGCAGCAGGCAGTTGGAATGGGGGGTGTAGAGAGACCAGATCTAGCTTTCACTTAAAAAAAAAGTCACTTTCTTCAAAGTCAAATCATTGTTTTCATTAAAGTAAAAAAAAAAAAAAAAAAAAGAGCCGAGCCTGCATATTGGGCTGGCTGGGCACTGGTATTCTCCTTATTGTTCCTAATGGTTATTAATTATTATTATCCGGCTGTGCAGGGCTCTGTGGACGTGATGTCCCCAACGTCCTTGGGGTGGCATCAGTGGGGGAGAGGGGGTGTCAGGGGAGGGGGGTTTGCTCTGCACCTAGAGGGTTTTCTCCTGGTTAAAGGAAGGAAGGCTAGGGACATCGCCATTGGGACAGATGTGGATTTGCCCCTACTTTGGAGGGGACAGGGACCCCTGAGGGTAGTCGTTCCTGAAAATAAATTCTCCTCCCTGTCTGAACCAAACCTCCTGGGTCCTTGCCAGATGTTCTCCAGCTTTCCTAGAAGCCTTCTCTTTCCAAGTAGCAGAAACCATGTAAAGACTTAAGCACCTCACTCTGGGAGCTCCAGGTTGAAGGTACAACCTCCTTTAGCCCCTTCCCCAAGTTCTATTTTTATACTTGGGAAGCCTAGAAAAGAGACTGACACTCCATAGACTCTTGCCCCCATCCTTTGTCTGTGCTTTCAACATCCAGTCCTGCCCCCCAAGGAAGGTATAGGTATGCTCACTTTGCCTCATCCCTTCTCTCTTCCTCACCTTCTGGCTCTCCAAGGCTCTGTCAGTCCCCTCCACTCATTCCATTTTTTTTTTCTATCTTGCGTGCTAAAAGCTCCAGAAATCCTTCTGGCCCTGCGTGTTGGGGGGTTCTAGGTATAGAAGCCTCAGATACAGTTGCTCAACAGAGACAACAGATCAATTTCCCAGTGCTCCTACAAGCTTATTTATGTGTATCAGGAGAATGTGAATGCAATTGGAGGTTTTCTATGTGTAGGAGTGTACACAAAGGTGTGTCACCATGGACACAAATGTGCAGGAATAAGATTTCCATGTAAAGTGTGCAAATGCATGTCTAGGAGGAAGTAGATATCTATGAGTTAAAATAGGCTTGTGTATATGAGTAAATGAGAAAGTGGGGGCAGGTGAGTGGGTGGGTCTGGCTGTAAGTGAGCATATGTGTCTTAACTTCCCTCCCCTATGGGCACTTAGTGGTCATTTTTCATGTTACATATGTTCCAAGTAACTCTAACCCCTCACCCTCCACTACATTTAGGGATTTTTCCTCCCTTGCACGGAGGGCTAAGGGGCTCAGGCCCATGGCAAGAGTTGAGACAGGCAGGCTGGATGTCTTGATATCCACATATATATATATATATATATATATGTATATGCCCGTGGCGATATGCCCTTGGTGTGCCCCATATCATCAAAACTTCTTCCTGCCTTCCTTCTGCATGGGGGCTCAGCCAGGCAGCCTACCAGTTCCAAGCCTCGCCCTAGAACAAGCCTCACTCTCCTTCCATTTCCTAGGGGCTTTCTTCTGGATTAGAGTTTTAAGTCAAATAAATTCTGGGCTCCGAATAAAGCTGCCTGCAGAGAGCCTGGTAGGCCCCTCCTTTCCCTTTCCCTTCTTGGCATGGTGCTAGAATTGGGAAGGTTGGGACAGCCTGTTCTTTCTCTCACACCCCCTCCCCAGGCCATTCTTTCCTACCAGCCACACCCTGTCCCACTCTGTTACCCTCTCCCCAACCTCTCCTTCTTCTGGGCATTGTCTTTCTTAACACCACCAGTCCTGGAAGCCTAGACCTTTCTCAGCAGTAATGATTCTATAGCTTCCTCCAGGGGATGTCACTGCAGAGAACCAAACTGTTCAGTTTTCTCTTTGTTACACAAAAATGATGATGATGAGGATGATGATAAGTCACATGTATATGGTGCTTTACCATGTACATAGCATTTTACAATATATAGTGCTTTATAAATTCCAGAATGATTTACAGTACATATACACACATACAACATATAGTATATATAATGTGTATATATATATATATATATATATATATACTGCATATAATATATAGATAAATATAGATATGGAGCTTAACAGAATATTGGTATATGTCTATAGTTCCTTTGTAACTCACTTTCCTAACATGGGTCCCTTGAGGTAGGTAGTGAAAGTATTATGATGCCCATTTTACAAATGGGTATAACTGAAGCTCTATATAAAGCAGTAGTGGAAAAGTCACTGAACCAAGAAAGGTCTGGGTTCAAGTGCCTTATTCATTACCTCCTAGCTGTGTGGATTTGGGCAAATCACTTAATCTCTCTGAGTCTGAGACTCCTTATTGGTAAATAATAATCTTCGAGGAAGGTGGGGTTTTTTTGTAAGCATTAAAGCCCTCTATTAATGTGAGTTACATTTATAATTATTATAATAATAATAAAAAAGTAACTTGACCAAGGTCACACATATACCACATTTCCTCCCTCTTGCTGTTAGAAAGGGGGTGGGGTTAATCAGTCTTTGGTTTATTGGCTGGTTAAAGAGGGACCCGAATACAGAAGGGTAGATTCTGAATATCAGAGAAGAGGGTCTGGCCTGCTCTGGCTCTGGAGTTCTTGGGTATTGGCAAATTTTGCTTTTTTCCTTTCATTACATTGGGATCCAACTGGAAAATCTGAATGATAGTGCCCATTTCCTATTTCTGGGTACCCAAAAAGGTTGGTTTGCCTACCCAGGCTGCCAAATACCTCCCGAAACTACCTCTTCCACCCCTACCCCAGCATCAGATAGAGCCTCTCCCCCCCCCAGTCCCCTCCATTTCAGGAGCCCAAGTTTAAAGCCTCAGTACATTTACCCAGGTGCCCTGCTGCCACCTCCCCCACCTCCCTTGTAGACCCCCAAGGAGAAACTGTCTCAGGAAGGAAAAAAAAAAAGGCAGAGAGACAAAGTGATTCTTAAATATTTTCGTTCTCTCCAGTCACTCGGGGAGGAGGGGGTGAGGGGGCCAGGGAGGCTGCAAGGGGGGACAAAGGGGGTTTAATAGGCTCCTGTGACAGCCCAGTGTCCACACTGGGAAAAGATTAATGACGAAAATTAATCGCCTGACCTTTCTTTCCAGGAGCTGGAGGTGAGGCGGGCCATTAAAGCCTCTTATGTTGTAATTAACGTTGGAGGGGAGAAGAGAGCTGCCTTCAGAATGGATGTGATCATTTAATTAGGCTTATGCGTCAGTGCCACAACAGGTTCAGAGAAGTCATAATTTAACTATGGCTTTAAATTACACAGTCAGAATGTGGATGGCAGGGTTTAATGGCGGGATCGCCTGCCACAGAGCATCAAGGAAAACAATTAAATAAACACCTCCAATAAGAGATGGAAGGGAAAAGAGTAGGAGACAAGGGAGCAGGGAGAGGCCTGGAGACAGCCAGGGACAGACAGGGAAAAGACAAAGAGAGTGGGGGAGAACTGGGATGGGCGAAGATGAGTGTGATTGATGTGCAGAGGAAAGTTAAGAAAGGCATGAGGATAAAAGTAGACAGAAAATACACTGAAGGGGGTGTAGGAAGGCGTAAAAGGAATTCTTCCCTACTGCTCCCCCCACTCCCACAAAGCAGTGTTGTTGTTCAGTCACATCCAACTCTTTGTGACTCCTTTGGATAATACTATCCATGGGGTTTTCTTGGCAAAGAAACTGGAGTGGTTTGCCATTTCCTTCTCCAATTCACTTTTACAGATGAGGAAACTGAGGCAAACAGGGTTCAATGACTTGCCCAGGGTCACACAGCTAATGTCTGAAGCAGGTTTGAACTCAGGAAGATGAGTCTTCCTGATTCTAAGCCCAGTGCTCTATCCACTATGCCACCTAGCTACCCTAAACTGCTGGAGTGGTTTGCTATTTCCTTCTCCAGTGAGTTAAGGCAATTAGAGGTTAATTGACTTACCCAGGGTCACACAACTAGCAAGTGTCAGAGGCCAGATTTCTCAGGTCTTCCCGACTCCACTGGAGAAGGAAATGACAAGCCACCCCAGGATCTTTGCCAAGAAAACTCCAAATGGGGGCATGGCGAGTTGGAGACAACTGAAACAACTGAACAACAACTTCCTGACTCCAGGCCCAGTGCTCTCATCACTGAACCACCTAACTACCTCCTGTAATGGTGAAAAAAGCACTGTACTTAGAGCCAGAGAACCTGAGTTCAAATTTCACTTTGGTCATTTACTACCTGTGTGACTTTCAGGCAAATCACCTAACCTCTTTGTTAAATGAGGAAGGGGGAGTGGGTGAGGTGGCTTCTAAGATCCCTTCCAGATTACAATATGACAAGCAAACATTTATGCTTGCAGAGCACTATGGAGCACAGAAAGAGACGTAGGTAATATACCTAGGCAATATACACTAATATACTTAGGTAATATACCAGACTTCTACCCTCAGGGAGGTTAAATTCTAACAGAGGAATAAGCCAAGAGCACAGATATCGATATTCAATGATAAATGCATTAAAGAACTCACAAAACAAAGTGCCCTATGACTTCTGAAGGCGAACAGTCATTTTCTTCTTCCAAGGTGGGAGTGGTCATCTTGGAGCACCCCTCACCCCAGCACAGAGCAGTAAATTCAATTTAAGAAACAGTTATAGGAGTCTGAGTACAGGGCATGATAAAGATTCTGCGCTCAGACCAGCAGGTAGTGTCTTCTGGGCACTGAAGACTCCCAAAGCAGTTGTCACTGCTCCCCTCAATGTCCCTGCTAGAGGAGTCCTCAGCCCCACAGTAGCCATCAGAGAGAACAATTGAGAAACATCGGTGCCTCCTACCAGCCAGCCTAACTTCTCTAGAGCCCCAGAGAGGAAGTTAGGAGCCAGGGTCAGCAAGGTGCAGCACAAAGTTCAAGGCCCAGGTTACTAGGACTGACCAGACTCATTCAATCTGCACAACTACACAGGGGCTGAGCTGAATCAAGCAGAGTCAGGAAACCAGGATTGGCAGAACTTGGTAAAAGAAAGAGATAGAAAAGGGGAAGGGGACATATACTTTAAGATGAGAGAAGAGAAGAGAAGAATTGGTGCAGATGAGTAGGAGCAAGGCAGGAGGAACTGAATGGAACTTGAAGATTTGGGAGGGGTGGGGCTTTGGGGGTACCCATCTATCTCCCAGAAGCTTTTGTAGTGAAGTCATGGGAGAATTGGACGTGGGAGCAAATGGTGAAAGGGAGGTAAGTCCTAAAAGAGGCTTAGGTCTAGGGCCCCTGAACCCCTCAGTCTCTGCTATGACAAAATTAGCCACTGAACCTGTCTGGACTTCCTGGCCTCTCAGTGACCTGGCTGGCTTCCAACCTCGACCCCAGCCTTGTGGATCACATTTTCAGTTCAAAAAGTCAACACAGCCCATTCTAGGCAACTGGTGAGGAGAGAGAAGACTAGCAAGGTTGGCCATAGGAAGGGTGAGGAGGGCTAGTGGTTAGAGCCAGACCCAGAGTTATGATCTTTCTCCATCCCTTAAACACCCACCACCATCAAGAGCCCTGGGAACTTTCCCAAATGCAGATGCTCCCTCTCTGATACAAGGCTCTTGTCATCTGAGATGGAGTGATGCTCCAAGGTTAGAATGCCAGTAGAGCAGAGCAAAGAATAAGGGTTTAGTGATGAGGAAGAGACAAATACCCCCACCTTCTCCTAGTGGCTTTCCAGTCAATGATGACCCAGGTCAAAATCTGTCACTACCTGTACCCCTTTTCCTTGGAGGGAGGAGACTGAGATCACTTCACCCACTGGATACCAAGGACAGTTTTTCCACATAGACTCCACAGTACCTAGAACCCTTTTCACACATGCTATATTTAGGGTTGATTGAAGCCAAACCTCTGCTTTTGTTGATTGATTAATTAATTAGGTTTTCAGTCCCAGCCTTTCTTCCTTAGGGCCCTGCGCTGAGGACCTCAGATGAGCAATATTCTAAAAGCATCAAAGTGGAAAAAAAGATCCTTTGAAAAGGTGGGGAGGGGAGGGGAGAAGTGTGGGAATGAAAGAAAAAATAAAGCCAGGGAAGGATAAGAGGGAACCCAGGTAATAACTGGTCCAGGTGCAGCCTTGCCCTTCCCATCTCCATGTCTCACAGTTCTCTCTTCCCTCTAGGTTCAGCTCATGTCTTCATGAAGCCCTTCTTGATCTCCTCAGCTAGCCTCCTTCCTCAAGTTCCCTCTCCTGTTGTAAGAGGCAGAGTGCCCTAGTGGGTAGTGGGCTGGCTAATCTTGAAGGCAAAAAGACCTCTATTCAAGTTGTGACTTTGGCACATATTAGCTAGATTACGTAGAGTGAATTGTATAATTTCTAGGTATTCCCAAATAGCTCCTTAAGACTAATACCTACCAAACTCTTACACACCCTACACTCTTAGAGGGAGCTCCTCCAACATCGTGGAAGTCACAGGTCAAACCAAAAAACAAAAACAATGAATTTATCCACAAATACTCTGTCTCTCTGCCCACCCTCAGTAGAATATAAACTCTCTGGGGACAGAGGTTTTTTGGCTCATTTTTGTAACACCAGTGCCCAGCACATAGTAGGTACTTAATTGTTGGACTGCAAAAGCACCAGCCTGGGGGCAGCTAGGTGGTGCAGTGGATAGAGCACCAGCCCTGAAGTAAGGAGGACCAGAATTCAAATCTGGCCTCAGACTAAACACTTGACACTTACTGGCTGTGTGACCCTGGGCAAGTCACTTAACCCCAATTGCCTTAAAAAAAAAAAAGCACCAGCCTAGGGAAAAGAAGATCATAAAAAGGATCTGCTATGTTCCTTTGATTTGTACCTGGATTCAGAGGCACAGCCTGATGCTCTGCTTGGGGTTTGTCTAAATCTCTCCAGGTTTAGTGACCAAAGACAAAACAAAACAAAAAAAGAAATCAAATTAGTGAGCTAGAGGTAAGGGGAATTCCTAATTGTTGTTGAGGGCCTACAAAGAAGGGCTGCAAAGCTGCATGCCACACAGGGCATGAAAAGCCCATTTTCCACTAATATGATGGAACAGACCAGCAGGGCAGGGAATAAAAAGGGAAGAGAGAATGTGGTAGAGATTGGTCTCTGAGGCCTTTCTGATTTAAGTGATCTGGGCAAAAGCAAACATTGGAGGCTGGAATAGCCTTCCCTCTATGTCAGGTGTAAACAGCCCCTCAGTGGTGACAGCCCCTTCTCCCTGACTGGGGACCCCAGCTCATATAAGATGGCTCCAAAAACAAGCAGTATTGTTTGCTAATCTTTTTATGAAATGCATTTAGGGTTGTCAGTCAGGTTGTAAACTCCTTATGGGCAAGGTACCTGTCTTCCTGGTCTTTGCATTCACCATTTCACCTCCTACTGGAGCATGGAACATAGTTGACTCCCAATAAACCTTAGATGAATTGAAGTTCTCTAACAGCCCCAAGCAGCCAGCACCCAGCTGAGAACACAAGAAGCACCCAGCAAATACTTGGTAATAGAAACTGATGCAAGGAGTGTGGGGCCAGAAACATTGCCCAACAAGATAGTCAACAGTACTGCAGTACTTTTTTTCAGTCAGACAGTCATTTGGAATATTGTTTTCAGTTCTAAGTATTTTAGAAGAGATATTAACTAGATGGATGAGAAGGACCAGGATGGGGAAGAGGTCTCTAAAGTGTGCTGTGCAATGAAAAGGTAACTGGACCTAGGGAGTGAATGTTTAACCTAGAAATGAGATGTCTGAGATGAGGATGGACAATATTCATTATTTCTGGAATATTTGAGGGGCTGTGTGGAAGAAAGGGTAGACTCATTCTGTTTGACTCCCATCAATCAACCAACAAGCATTTATTAAGCACTTACTATGTGCCAGGCACAGAGCAGGGATAAAAACCAAAAGCAATCCAGGCCCTCAGAGTGGCTTACATCAGAATTAGAAGCAACCAACGTTAGTTACAAGGAAGGAGTTTTCAGATTAATAAAAGGGAAAGCTGCAGATCAATTAATTAGAGCTGTCCCTTCACTGTAAGTGCTTGGCAAGGCCCTCACAACCACTTGTCAGGGATGTTGTAGAGACTCGGGGTTCTAGACTTAACAACAGGCCTTGCAGCTCTAAGATTCCATAACTACTTTTTCCTTATATGGGACTAAGATGTTGCTTTGCTACACCATCTTCTTCCCCACTCCCTTCTCCTTTCTCTAGTCTTTCCTCCAATGTTAAGCCCGATTCACCTTAGCTCTGAGACCTAAGACTCAAATTTTCTTTTCAGAGAACTGAGTTAAAGTGCTTTGAGAAATCCACAACTAAATGGAAGCAAATAAAAAAAAAAAGGAGGCATAATTCAGGTAATAGTCATAGGGTTCAGAGCTGGAAGAGACCTGAGTTATCTACTCCAATCCTCTCATTTTTCAAACGGATAACTGAAGCTCTGAGAGGTAAGTGACTTGGCCAAAGTCACACAGCTTGTAAATAGCAGAGGCTGGTTCCCACCCCCACTCCCACCCCCACCCCTACCCTCCTGCCAAAAAAAAAAAAGTTTGCTGTCTCCAAATCTGGTGCTTTTAACCACCCTACACTGTACTGTCCAATGCGCATTCCACAAATATTGTCATACACAATTCAATTCAAAAAACAATAATTAAACATCTACCCTGTGCAAAACACTGTACCAAGAGCTGGGGGAGATTTATAAGTCTAGCTAAGATTGGGCCACTGTCCTCATGGAATTTACAATCTAGTAAGAGCATATGGCATAAACAAAATCCACTTAAGCCTTCTGGTGCAGCGGCTCCAGTTTTTTTCACTTCATTCTAACGATAGTAAACGCCTCCAGGTCATGCTACCTTGTGGAGGTCCACCTCTGAAGAAAGAAGCACCAGCAGTCTAGCCTCCTTAAACTGGACACTCCATCTCCACTCCGCCTGCCCCTACCTCCGCCAAAGCCCTATCCATTAACTCTTGTAAAACCCGAAATAAGCATATCAGGCTAATGCCGTTTTACACAATTGGCCAAACGGTCCACTTCCGATGCCCAAGTGGCTCAGACTCCGGAGGAATTCGGAGGGAGGGGCCTTGTGGCTTCTGCGTGAGAACAGAGTGGGCCTTGGGCCTTGTTTGTTTTTCTGTCTGTCTGTTTGTTGGCTGGGGGCCGGGTGGGGGGGGGGGATAAAGGGCGTGGAAACAACCTTAAAATAGCCTCTCCGGTCCCTTGGCGCAGCTCTCGCCGCTCAGAACGGACCCTCCTGCAGCGGCTGGGGGCAGGGGCGGCTCGCTTCCTTGTGGTTTGCGGGATTGTATTGCAGTCCCAGTCGGTCAGTCTGCTGGACGCCGAGGGGCGGCAAGGACGATAGCCAGGCCTTTCCTGTGCAATGGGGCATCTAGGTGTCTCTGAGCCCCTCAAGTCAGCACTGTGATCTCTAGATCTCTAGAAGATCTGATGACATAACTGAGAGCTACGTCTGATCCCCTCCACCCCCAACCTTTCCACTTCTCCCCGATCCCCCGCCCCATTCCCTGGCTTTCGGTGTGCCAGAGGCGATCTTCGGCCAGCCTGCGCGCTGGAGATAAATAAGCCGGTGTTGTGTGAGTTATGAGATGGGGTCTTGCGGAGGCGTCGCGGCCACATAAACCATAAGGGTCGAAGGCTCAAGTGGACCCAGTGGAGCATCTGGATGCCTGGGAAGGAGTCACGACTCCGTAATTCAGCGTTTCGCGCTCGCTTTTTTCCTTCCTGCACTTAGATATGAGAGTAAGATTTCCCTCCCTTACTCAGATATTCGCTATCCGCAGGATAACTCTCTCCACAAACACCCCCCCCCACACACACACGCACAAAACGCATACATGATCCTTCATTTTAAAGTGGATCATCTCTCTTCCTAGGATCCTAAATCGCCTCCTCTACTCTTTCTCTAGGCCTTCCCCTTCTCCAAAATTTTCAGCCCGACTACCTTAGTTTTAGGCCCAGGTGGTGAGCATACCCTGCCTCCCTAGTCCCGCGGTCCTCATCCGTCAACTTTTCCGAAGGAAGGAAGGAAGGAAGGAAGGAAGGAAGGAAGGAAGGAAGGAAGGAAGGAAGG
>NW_020954589.1:20455379-20594053 GCF_900497805.2 Vombatus ursinus
AGGAAGGAAGGAAGGAAGGAAGGAAGGAAGGAAGGAAGGAAGGAAGGGAGGGAGGGAGGGAGGGAGGGAGGAAGAATTGCTTAAAGGAACCTCAGAGGGAGGAGAGAAGGGAGGAAGGGGAATGGGGAAAAGGAGAAAACGGGGTAAGGAAAGAAGGTTGCCTAAAGGAAAGAGAGAAGGAAGGAGGAAAGCAGGTAAAGGAGAGAGAATTAGTTCCCCCTCAGTGGAAGTCCACAGACTTGGGGCTACATGACCACTTGACAAGGATGTTGGGGATTCTTGCTGGGGTTCAGATTGGATCAGGTGGCCTCTGAATTCCTTTCCAGCTCTCTTGAGATTCAATGCTAAAATGGTGTTATATCAACATTTTACAAATAAGGAACCTGAGGCTTGGAATATTCCTCAGGGTCAGAAAGCATCAGAACCAGGACTCAAATCTAGGACTTTGGCTATGGGATTGCTTCCACTACAACATGTAGACAGAAGCCCCCCTATTCACTTCTTTTCTCTCCCCCCACCACTCTCCTCCACAGATACCCATGATCAAGGACTAGCAGATAATATCAATTCTGCCCCTCTCCTGCCTCCACAGTTTGATCCCTCCAGTTGACACTAGGCCCGGCCCAGCCCTTCTGTACTTTGAAATCAGAAGGACAAGCTGGCCAGATTTAAGTCAATCAGTTAATCAATCACACATTTGATCAAAAAAAGAGACTTCTATGCCTGCAGACGCTACAGCGGCCTTACCAGTCCCTGTGTCACTAGATTGCTGGCCACCCAATTCCTTCACTTTAGGCAACTGCCTGAAGCACCTCAATTCTGTGGTTTGCATCCTGTCTCTTTCCCTTATCTCTCAGGCTGCAACTTGGGTATTTCTCAGAAACCAAAATGTGGCACAAAACCTGCAATTACCTGCAATAATTTGCTAAACCCCTAATCCAGGCAATTGATGATCTGATTACACAGCTACCAAAAGAACTAAACTTTGCAAAAAATGGAAGGTTTTCAGAGGCTGGACAGTTGCAAAATGGTACTACGAGCAAGGTCTGTCTTACCTGTCTTAATAGCCTTTTCCCCCATTCTCCTTTCTGAATTTTTGTTGCCGTTGAGTCATTTTTCAGTTGTGCCTGGCTCTTTGTGGTCCCATTTGGGGTTTACTTGGCAAAGATACTGGAGTGGTTTCCTATTTCCTTCTCCAGCTCATTTTACAGATGAAGAAACTGAGGCAAACAGGGTGAAGTGACTTACCCAGGGTCCCACAGTTATTAAGTGTCTGAGGGCAGATTTGAACTCAGGAAGATGGGTCTTCCTGACTCTGGGCCCACACTCTATGCACTGTGCCACCCAGCTGCCCTCCATTTTGAATTGCCAGGTGACATTTGGCTGCTGCCCCTCAGGCACCTCTGCTATCTCCAGTTCATCCCATATAGATCTTGTTTGTACATAGTTGCTTGCACACTGTATCCCTTAATCTGTAAATTCCTTGAGGTAAGGGATTGTCTTTTGCCTTTCTTTGTATCCCCAGGGCTTCTCTCAGTGCCTGCAACATGATATAGGCCTTTAATAAATGCTCTTTGACTGACTGAACAATGCCTTCTAGCTCCCTAAACTCCTCCCATCTCCACCCTCACTTTTGCACCCAACTTGGCCTGCCCTTTGTCAAGGATTAGATCCAAATCACTTTCAAATATTCATTAGAAGCATGGTGCAATGGATGTAGTACTGAACCTGGTGAGGAAGACTTGAATTCAAAGCTCGCCATGGACACTTGAGTGTTGGAGGTGGGGAGGAACACCTTGATCCTTACCTTGAGCAAGTAGTTACATAACTTGGCTTAACCTCATTTTCTCACCTGTAAAATGGGAATAATAATGTCTGTGGACATTCAAATAAGATATTTTACCCCAAACCCAGCTATTTAAGTGTCATTTATTCCCTTGAAAACAATCTGAATATGTAATTAAAAGCAGTTCACACTGAGATGTGAAGGCTTAACCATGCTCAGAATATTTACCTGACAAAGGTTTTGTTAATCCCAACATATATGTAACTGATGAGGAAGAAAATTTTTTGGAGGTGGGGAGTTCACATGAGCCTTGGCTCTTCTGAACTGCCTCTCTCTCACCCCACCCTCCCTACAAGAAGAAAACTGATTTTGAAAGGATGCTGACACCTGCCTCAATTACCAGAAGCAGAACTGTTTACAAAAAGTAAAATTTAAATCCAAATAGAACTAAGGGGTTAGGTTTTTAAAAACATCAAGTGAACCAAGTTTCTACCTGAGGCAAATGTCTGATGTTGGATTACAAGGATTATATTATAATTCACTTTACATACATTACCTCATTACCTCACGCCCTGAATCCAGTCTGGCTATGAGCCTCCTGGAACTTAGTAAACTAAGGCATATAGAGGAAGGGATTTGCCCAAGGTCACACAGCTAGTTAGCAGCAGTTTCCCTTGCCCAGGTGCCTTACCTAGAGCCAAGAATCAAGACCAGGTCTGCCAATTCTGAAAGAAATTGTCTCATTCTGCGTAGAACCCCTGGGAGGTGTTTTGTGTCTTTCTCCCCAGTATATTATCTTCATATATAAGGTGTGCGTTGTCCACGTGTGTTATGTATACCCATATCTGGGATATCTAAATGTATTGACAGGAGGCTCAAAGGGAGGCAGAGATACATAGTTCTGGAATCTTACCCACCTTGAGGGGAATAGGAGAAGAAACTATGAGCCTGGCCACTTTGTTCACCTCTGAGAAAGGTTGGGAGGGGACTAGTACTGGACTAGACATGTGTTTATCTGCCCCATAAAGATTACCAGTCTAGAGTCACAATTTTAAAGTTCAAAACGTATAACTTCCCTGGCCACTATCCTGTAAATGGGGAAGGTACCCCCAAGATTACCTCAACTGACTTGAACCCTTCCCACTAAATGCTAGTTACACAAAAGATCATCACAAATACTGGAAAGCAAGTAAATCTACTTATCTAAACAGAAAGCAAACAGAAATAGAAGTCATACCAATCAGAATATACTAGAAAATATATGAGCTATGTCAATGGAAAGAATATCCTCTCACTCAGCCAAGAAGAAATGAAAAGAATATTTATTAAGCATCTACTACATGCCAGGCACTGTGCTAAGCTCTTTACAAATATTGTCTCATGGGAGGCAGAGCCAAGATGGCTGAGTAAAGGCAGGGACTTGCTTGAACTCTCCAAAATTCCCCTCCAAACAACTTTAAAATAACACCTCAAAATGAATTCTGGAGTGGCAGAATCAACAAAAGGATGGAATGAAATAATTTTCCAGCCCAAGACACCTTCGAAGGTTGACAATAAAGGTCTGCCTCACTGGGGTGAGAGTAGAGTGCAGTTCAGTGCAGACTGCACCCCAACAAGCCAGGAATGCCCCAGCAAGCCAGCCAGTATCAGGCCTTGGGAGTGACTGAATTTGCAGCAGAAACATCTGGAGCTTTCAGCCCATGGAGAGTATAGGGGTTAGACAACTGGTCAGAAGGAGATTACAGGGGACCTTTTGCTGGCACCAGGGGCATTGCCCATATGCAGATCAAAGCCACAAGCCCAGGTTGCAACTCTCAGGGCAGAGAAGAGCACTAGCATATGAGAGTTTGAAGCCATAAGGGAGCAGGGACCTTGGTCACAGTTCCAGAGGGGAAAAGAGTGATAGAGGTCACTGACAGACCATAGCACAGACCAGGAGATCTGAAAATTTACAGACCCCCACCCCCCAACTAGATTGGGAAATAGTAACACGAAAAACCTGAAGCTTGGGATAGTGCCCCCTCCATCCCAGGAGCAGAGCCAAACTTTAACATAAAGTTGGAGGTCAAGAAATAGGCTAGAAAAAAGAGCAAGCAAAAGCAAAAAAAAAAAAAAAAAAAAAAGACCTTGACCGTGGAAAGTTATTATGTTGACATGGAAGATCAAAACACAAACTCAGAAAAGGACAACAATGTCAAAACATCAACACACAAAGCCTCAAAGACAAATGTGAACTGGTCTCAGGCCCCCAAAAAAATTTACTAGAAGAGCTCAAAAAAGATTTTATTTTGTCAAATAAGAGAGATAGAGGAAAAAATGGGAAAAAGAAATGAGAGTGATGTAAGAGAATCTTGAAAAAAAGTCAACAGCTTGGTAAAGGAAGCATAAAAATTGAAAAAAAAATGTACAAAAATTCACCAAAGAAAATAACTCCTTAAAAAGTAGAATTGGCCAAATGGAAAAGGAGGCACAAAAGCTCACTGAAGAAAATAATTCCTTAAAAAGTAGAATTGGGCAAGTGGAAGCTAATGACTCCATGAGACACCAAGAAGCAATAAAACAAAATCAAAAGAATGAAAAAAGTAGAAGAAAATGTGAAAAATATATCATTGGAAAAACAACTGACCTGGAAAATAGATTCAGGAGAGAGAATTTCAAAATTATTGGACTACCTGAAAGCCATAATCAAAAACAGAATCTAGACATTATATTTCAAAAAATTAAGGAAACTGCCCTGATATCCTAGAACCAGAGGGTAAAACAGAGATCAAAAGAATCCACCAATCACCTCCTTAAAGAGAACCTAAAAGGAAAACTCCCAAGAATATTATAGCCAAATTCCAGAGTTTCTAAGTGAAGGAGAAAATATTGCAAGCATACAGAAAGAAATAATTCAAGTATTGTGGAGCCACAGTCATGATAACCCAAGATTTAACAGTTACCACATTAAAGAATCAGAGGGCTTTGAATATGATATTCCAGAGGGCAAAGAAACTAGAAGTACAACCAAGAATCACCTACCCAGTAAAACTGAGTATAATTCATCAAGGGGAAAATGGATATTTAATGAAATAGAAGACTTTCAAACATTTCTGGCCAAAGCTGAACAAAAAATTAGATTTTCAAATACAAGACTCCGGAAAAGCATAAAAAAAAAAATAGGAAAGAGAAACCATAAAGGATTCAATAAGGTTGAAGTATCATCTTACATGGGAAGATGATACTTGTAACTCCTAAGAACTTCATCATTATTAGGACAGTGAGAAGGAGTATGCATAGACAGAGGGCCTGGGTACAAGTTTACTATGCTGGGATGATATAAAAAAAAGCCCTCTCTACATACAACAAAATTAAAGGATGAGAAAGAGGGATTCACTGGGAGAAGGGGGAAGGGAGATGTAGAATGGTATAAATACATAAAAGAGGCATGAAAGAGCTATTACAATAGAGGATAATTTGGGAGGCCGGTGGGCAACATTTGAACCTTTCTCTCATCAGAATTGGCTGAAAGAGGAAATAACATGCACAGTTAGTTGGATATAGAAATCTATTTTACCCAACAGAAAAGTAGGAGAAAAGGTGAATAAGAAAAGGAGGTGGGGCTGATAGAAGGTAGGGAGTTTTGAGGGAGACAGTAGTCAGAAGCAAAACACTTTTACAGAGGGAGAGGGTAAAGGGAGGGAGGGAGGGAAAGAGAGAGAGAGAGAGAGAAGGATAAATGGGGGCAGGGAAATAGGATGGAGGGAAATATACACTTAGTAATTATAACTGTAAACATGAATGGGATGAAGTTACCCATAAAATGGGAGTAGATATCAAAATAGATTTAAAACCTGAATCCTACAATATGTTGTTTAAAAGAAACACACTTGAAGCAAAGAGAGACACACAGAGTAAAAATAAGGGTTTGGAACAGAACCTATTATGCTTCAGCTAAAGTAAAAACAAAAAATAAAAAACAAAAAAAAAACAAGACTAGCAATTCATGACCTCAGAAAAAGCAAAACCAAAAATGAATCTAATTAAAAGAGATAAACAAGGAAATGATATTTTGCTAAAAGGTACAATTGACAATAAAGTAATATCAATACTTAACATAAGCACCAACTGATATAACTTCCAAAATCTTTTTTTTTTTTTTTAGGCAATTGGGGTTAAGTGACTTGCCCAGGATCACACAGCTAGTACATGTCAAGTGTTTGGTCTGAGGCCTGATTTGAACTCAGGTCCTCCTGACTTCAGGGCTGGTGATCTATCCATTGCATCACCTAGCTGCCCCTTTTCTTTTTAATTTTTTTAGGTTTTTTTTAGCATCCAAATTCTTAAAAGAAAAGTTAAATGAGTTATAGGAGGAAATAGATAGTAAAACTGTACCAGTGGGGGCTTCAACTTTCCCTTCTCAGAACTAGATGAATCTAACAAAAAAAAAATCAAGAAGAAGATGAATAGAATTTTAGAAAATTTGGATATCATAGACCTCTGGAGAAAACTGAATGGGAAGAGGAAGGAATGTATCTTTTTTCTCAGCAGTACACAAAAATTGACCATGTATTTGGACATAAAAATCTTATAACCAAGTGCAGAAAAATTATTAAGTACATCCTTTTCAGATCAAAATGCAATAAAAATTACATTCAATAAAGGGCCATG
Organism: Vombatus ursinus; assembly: GCF_900497805.2. Classification (NCBI taxonomy): domain Eukaryota; kingdom Metazoa; phylum Chordata; class Mammalia; order Diprotodontia; family Vombatidae; genus Vombatus; species Vombatus ursinus. The sequence goes on from NW_020954589.1 coordinate 20,461,816, forward strand.
GAAATATAGATTAAAAATTCTTGGAAACTAAATAATCTCATCCTTATGAATGAGTGAGTCAAAGAACGAATCAGAGAAACAATCAATAATTTCACTAAATAGAATGACAACAATGAGATAACACACCAAAATTTATGGGATGCAACCAAAGTAGTACTTAGGGGGGAAATTATATCTCTAAATGCTTGTATCAAAAAAGTAGAGAAAGAGCAGGTCAATGAAGTGGGTGTGCAACTTTAAAAAAAAAAGCTAAAAAAAAGAACAAATTAAACAACAAATCAGAAATCTTGAAAATCAAAAGAGAGATTAATAAAATTGAAAGCAAGAAAACTATTGAACTAATAAATAAAACTAGGAGCTGATTTCATGGAGGAAGGGAGGGAACAATAAAATAGATAAACCATTGGTTAATTTGATTAAAAAAAAAAAGAAAAGAAAAGCACATACCAGTATCAAAATGAAAAGGGTGAATTCAGCACCAATGAAGATGAAATTAAAGCAATTACTAGGATCTATTTTGCCCAACAATATGCCGATAAATCTGACAATCTAAGTGAGATGGATGAATATTTGCAAAAAAAAATATAAATTATCCAAATTAACTGAAAAGGAAATAAAATATTTAAATAACCTCATTTGAGACAAAGAAATCAAACAGGGCATCACTGAACTTCCTAAGAAAAAAATCTGCATAACCAGATGGAGTTACAAGTGAATTCTACCAAACATTTAAAGAACAATTGATTCCAATGCTATATAAACTATTTGGGAAAATAGGCAAAGAAGGAGTCCTACCAAATTCCTTTTACAACACAAATATGGTTCTGATACCTAAACCAGGAAGAGCAAAAGCAGAGAAAGAAAACTACAGACCAATTTCCCTAATGAATATTGGTACAAAATTTTTAAATAAAATACTAGCAACAAGATTACAAAAATATATCACAAAGATCACACACTATGACTGGTGGGATTTATACCAGGAACACAGGGCTGGTTCAATATTAGGGAAACTATCAGCATAATTGACCACATCAATAACAAAACCATCAAAGATCATGTGATTATTACAATAGATGCAGAAAAAGCTTTTGACAAAATACAACATTCATTCCTATTAAAAAACACTAGAAAGCATGGGAATAAATGGAGCTTTCCTTAAGATGATAAGTAGCATCTATAAGAAACCATGAGCAAGCATTATCTGTAACAGAGATAAGCTAGAAGCCTTTTCAATAAGACCAGGGGTGAAGCAAGGCCCATTATCACCACTATTATTCAATATTGTGCTAGAAATGCTAGCTATAGGAATAAGAGGAAAAAAAAAGAAATGGAAGGAATTAGAATAGGAAATGAGGAAACAAGACTATTACTTTATAATGATATGATGGTATACATGGAGAATGATAGAGAATCAATTAAAAAAATAGTCAAAATAATTAACAACTTAATGTTAGCAAAGTTGCAGGATATAAAATAAACCCACATAAATCATCAGCATTTCTATATTTTACCAACAAAGTCAAGCAGCAAAAGATAGAAAAAGAAATTCCATTTAAAACGGCTGTAGACAATATAAAATACTTGGGAGTCTACTTGCCAAGACAAATCCAGAAACTATATGAACACAATTACAAAACACTTTTCACACAAATAAAGTGAGATCTAAACAACTGGAAAAATATTAATTGCTCATGGGTAGGTCAAGCCAATATAATAAAAATGACAATTCTATCTAAATCAATTTATTTATTTAGTGTCATAGCAATCAAACTTCCAAAAAATCATTTCATAAAGCTAGAAAAAATAATAATTAAATTCATCTGGAAGAACAAAAGGTTAAAAATATCAAAGGAATTAATGGGAAAAAAAGTGAAAGAAGGTAGCCTAGTAATACCAGATCTCCAACTGTATTACAAAGAAGTAATCATCAAAACAATCTGGCACTGGCTAAGAAATAGAGTGGTGGATCTGTGAAATAGATTAGGTATACAATACACCATAGTAATCTAGTGTTTGATAAATGCAAAGATCCCAGCTTTGGGGACAAGAACTCACTATTTGACAAAAATTGCTGGAAAAACTGGAAAGCAGTTTGGTAAAAACTTGGTATAGATCAACTCACGCCATATATCAAGATAAGACCAAAATGGGGACATGATTTAGACATAAAGGATGATACCATAAGCAAATTAGGGGAGCACAGAATAGTTTACCTGTAAGATCTATGGTTAAGGGAAGAAATTAAAACCAAACAGGAGAAAGAGAGCTTTACAGGAGTAAAATGGATAATTTTTATTTCATTAAATTACAAAGGGGATTGCACAAACAAAACCAATGGAGCCAAGATTAGAAGGAAAACAGGAAACTGGAAAAAAAAATTTACAGCAAGTTTCTCTGATAAAGGCCTCATTTCTCAAATATATAAAAAATTGAATAAAATTTATAAGAATATGAGTCATTCTACAATTAAGAAATGGTCAAAAGATATGAACAGGAAGTTTTCAGAAGAAGAAATCAAAGCCATCAATAGTAATATAACTCTATTGATTAGAGAAATGAAAATTAAAACAAATCTGAGGCACCACCTCACACCTATCAGATTGGCTAATATGACAGAAAAGGAAAATGACCAGTATTGGAGGGGATATGGGAAAATGACAACACTGGTGCACTATTAGTGGAGTTGTAAACTAATCCAACCATTCCAGAAAGCAATTTGGAACTATGCCCAAAGGGCTGTAAGACTGTGCATAACTTTTCACCCAGCAATACTACTGCTAGGTCTGCATCCTAAAGGGGTTTAAAAAAATAAGGACAAGGACCTATATGTACAAAAATATTTATAGCAGCTCTATATGTGGTGGCAAACAATTAGAAATTGAGGGGATGCCCATCAACTGGAGAATGGCTAAACAAGTTGTGGTATATGATTATAATGGAATGGTATTGTACTATAAGAAATGATGGGCGGGATGGTTTCAGACAAACTTGGAAAGACTTATATGAACTGATGCAGAGTCAAATGAGCAGAACCAGGAGAATATTGTACACGGTAACAGCAATGTTGTAAGATAATCAACTGTGAATGACTTTGCTATTCTCAGCAATACAAAGATCCAATACAATTCTGAAGGACTTTTGATGAAAAATGCTATCCACCTCCAGAGAAAGAACTGATGGAATCTGAATGCAGATCAAAGCATACTGTTTTTACTTTTTTTTTCATTTTTTGCTCTGTTTTCTTTCACAACATGACTAATATAGAAATATGTTTTGCATGACTGCACATGTATCACATTGCCTGCCTTCTTAATGAGGAGGAAAGGGAGAGGAGGGAATAAATTTGGGACTCAATTTAAAAAAAAGAATGCTAAAAATTGTTTTTAAATGTAATTGGAAAAAATAAAATATTTAAATTTTTAAAAATCTCATTTGATCCTCACAATAACCCTGGAAATAGGTACAATTATTAGCTTCATTTTACAGTTGAGGGAATTGGGGTAGATGGAGATTAAATGGCTTGCCCAAGATCACACAGCTAATAGGTGTCTGAAGCTGGATTTGAACTCAGGTCTTCCTGATTCTAGCCCCAACATTCTATCCTCTAAACTACACTGGAAATTCCCCAAAGTCTTCAGGGAGGCAAGCTGGAAAAAAAAAAGGAGATGGTAAAAGAGTCTGTTTGACCTCCATATAGAAAAATAGACAAAGATCCATCTCTTATCTTCCACAACCCTCTTCCTCCCCAGACAAAGAAATGGCTTTTTTTGAAGGGGGGAGAGGAGGAAGGAGGAGGACACTGCCTGTTCCTCTTGAGGAAGACTTCCCTTAACCTAGGCTGGTTCCAGGTCCAGTCTCTTAAATCAAAGCCCTAGGGAGAATAAGTAGCCCACAGTAGTGTTGTCCAGGCCATTCTTCTCTTTGATTCACTCTTTACTCCAAAAGGAATGGTAAGAGGAACCAAAAATGTTTAGCCTGGAAAAGAAAAGAGCCATCTTTGGCTCTATTCGAGAAGCCACACCTACATCCCGGAATCTTGGATTAAAATTCTCATCTCCCCATTCAGGAAGACCCAAATCCCTAGCCAATCCTAAACCAAACCAAGCGAGTTGGATTTTTCTGTTTTGCTTTGTTTTTGTTGCAGCCCAGTGTAGCTGGAAGATCACTGGACTGGGAGTCAAGAGACCTGGACCCTAGATCTGTTTCTGCCATTAAGCAGCTGTGGGATTTTAAGCAAGTCACTAGGATTGTGAAGGGCTTCCAGTTCGTGCCATATGTAGACTGGGTGAAGAACCTGGGATGTTTAGCCTAGAGAAAAGAAGACTTAGGAGGGACATGACAGCTGTCTTCAAGTACTTGAAGGCCTGTCCAAGGGAAAGTAATTAGCCTTATCCTAATTGACTAAGAAAGGCAAAACCAGGAAGGGTGGATGGGAATTGCAAGTAGACAAATATTGGTTTAATACAAAGGAAAACTTCCTTCTAATTAAAGCTATCCGAAATTGGGATGAGCTGCCTTTAGAGGTGGTGGATTCACCCAGACTAGAGTTCTTCAACAAAGGCTAAAGTTCTAGCTTGATTAGTGAGAGTTTTAAACAAAGGCTAAATGACCATTTGTTTGGTATGTTATAGAAAGGATTCTTGTTCAATCAATAAACATGTATCAAATGGCTACTATGTGCTAGGTAGTTTGCTAGGGATACAAAATCAAAATCAAAACAACATATGCATGTGTAAGATGACAAAAAAATATATATATACAAAGTAATTAGGGGTAACAGCAGTAGCTGGGGAATCAGGAAATGTATCACGTAGAAGGCAGCACATGAACAAGGAAGTCTGAGTCAGCATTCTAAGTATCAGCAATAAGGAGAGAACACATTCTAGGCACAGGGGACAACCTATGCAAAAGCATGGAGAAATGAAAGGAAATGTCATGTATGAGAAGAGCAAAGAGGTTCATTTGATTGGACCATGGAGTGTATAAAGGGGAGTAATGTACAATAAACCTTGAGTCAGATCCTAAAGGGCTTTTGTTGTTAAACAGGAGTTTGTATATTATCTTAGAGGCAATAGGAAGCCACTGAAGATTTCTGAGCAGGAGAACGCTTCAAAAATGTCACTTTGACCACTGTGTGTGGGATGAACTGTGAGGAAAGAGCTATGTGAGAGGTGGGTGAGGGCCCCAACTAAGGTAGTATATGAGTGGAGACAAGGGGATGAATGTGAGACTTTTTTCCCCTTAGGTAGAACTGATAAGGGGGCAGGTAGGTGGCACAGGGTTTAAAGTGCTGGGTCTGGAGTCATAAAAACTCAGCAGGGATGCAAGTAGGGGAGATGGCTTTGGTAAAGTGAAAGTTGACTGTAGCGAATGTAGAGGTAATGTAAAGGAATAATGACAAGGGGTTTTGAAAAAAATCCATCTGGAATTACTTGAATTTTCTCAGTAAAATGTAAGAGGCTGTTCTCTCCTGAGAGGGGAAGAAGGAGGCATGCTGTGGAAGTCTTGAGGACAGAAGACAAGGGTATTCAGATATAAATTGGACTCCTGAGTGAGGTCCCTTCCAACTCAGAGGTTCTGGGATTCTGTAAATGTGTTGGATTTGGAAAAGAGAGAAGGAAAGAGGTAATGCTAGGTGGGAAGGATGATACAAAGGTCCAGAGATAGTATATTTGAGAAGATGGTGAGAAATTGTCTGGCTGGAGAGAAGGGGATGGGATGAAGTAGTAGTGGAAGAAACATCTGGAAAAAGTAAGCTTCAGCTCAGACTATAGAGGACCTTGAATATCAGACTAAGGAGTATGAATTAGTCTAATGAGCAATAGGGAACAACTGGTAGTTTTTGATCAGGAAATAATATAATCAAAAACTGTGCTTTAAGAAGATTAATATGGCATCAGAGGGTAGTTTGGATTGAAGATGAATGAGCCCGAGGGGTTTCAGAACTATGGTGAGTGGTAGAGAGAGTGAAACACAAGGAAGCCACAGATCCTTTAAGTTGTGAAGTGTTGAGAATAATCACAGGAAGACATGTATGAGGAGGTGAGCGTTGAACCTCAGAATAAATTATGTTTCCCCCTATTATGTATTTCTCCTTCCCTGGTGGCCTAGAAGTCTCCAACTACTTTTAATACATAAAGATACTATTTAGAAAGTGATGATAAGAATTCTTAGCACCTAGATACAAAGCACACAGATATGAGCATTCCTCTAGTATCTCTTGCCCGGCCTCATTTATTGGGATAAGAAGAAGAGAAGATAAGGGAGAGGTTAAGAGAGAGATTTGAGTCCTAGTAATGGGACTAATCATGTTAAGTTTTTGGGGGCAAGTGTTGCCCTAAGAAACCATGAGCATGGAGAATTTAGTGAAACACGGGAAGACTATGAACTGATACAGTTTAAGGAAGCAGAACCAGAAAAAGAATATATGTAAGGACAAGAATGTAAATGGAAAGAATGAGAAACCAAAATTAAACACTATGTCATTATCGTGACCAAGCTTGGCCCTGGAAGAGTGTTGAGAAAATGCCCTTCCTTCCTCCCTTCTTTTCAGAGTGTGGAATAGGGGGAATGGGAAGGGAATAAGCATTTATACAGCATCTACTATGTGCCAGTGCTAAGTGCTTTTCTATAAATATAATCTCATTTTACCCTCACAACAAACCTGCAAGTTAGGTGCTATTATTACCTCAATTTTACAGTTTAGGAAACTGAGGCAAACAGATCAAATGACTTGCCCAAGGTCACACAACTAATAAGTGTCAATGCTCACCCTAGAAATTTGACATTCAAATCTCTGATTCAAGCTGACTCTAGCACACTCTTACGTAGGGGTGAGGTAAGGTGATAGCTAAACTCAATACCTCACACACACACAGCACTTCTCAGTTATTACAGAAAGGCCCTGAAAGCTACTCTGAATCTGGCTGTCAAAGGACACACTTAGACACAAAGACCTTCTTAAAGTGTCTCTTTCACTGGAAGTGGAACAGGGTCAGGAGTCAAGAAGGTGTTAGACTGGAGCAATAGAATCACGTGACAGTCTTAACTCAAGTGAAGGGAGAAGAGTGCCCTCTGAACTAGGGTCTCTGGGATAGTCCTGAGTGATGCCTATGGGCTAAAGCTGGGGAGGGAGTGGTGACTGTGGAAGGCAGGCCAGATGGGAATGCAGCCATTCTTTCTCAGCCCCTATCACAGTCTGCTGTACAGAGCAATCAATTGGCAGGCATTTATTAAACATCTACTTTATGGGAGGTATTGTGCTAAATTCAGGGGGTACAAAGACAAAAGTGAAACAATCTCTACCTTCAAGAAACTTACATTCTATTGTTATGACTTTATCAGGGTCAGTGAACTTGAAAAATGTATCTCTATAAATATATATGTATATATGCAACTACTTCAATATAATTGGCTTCCTTTGTAATCTTTCATATTTTATTTTATGCATTTAAAAACATAATTCTGAGAAGAGGTTCATAAGCTTCACTGACTACCAAAGAGGTCGAAAGTTAAGAACCGCTATCTTAGATCAATTCATTTCACTATACTTTACAATTTCTTGCAAGACCACATGTACATTTTTGTTGTTGTTTGGTTATTCAGTCATGTCCAACTCCACATGACCCCATGGACTTTTGCCCATGAGATTTTCTTGGCAAAGATATGGAATGGTTTCCTATTTCCTTCTCCAGTGGGCCCCCATTTTGCAGATGAGGAATTGAGGTAAATAGAAGTTAAATAACTTGGTCACACAGCTAGTAAGTTTCTGACACCCAGATTGAACTCAGTCTTAGCTTAGCATCACCTAGCTGCTTCACATGTACATATATAAGTATGTATAGAATATCTATGTAGAGGTAGGGAGTCGTTTCCCCCTACCTTCCCACATCCAGCTTAGGGGATGTAACCAGAGAAAATAAGAAACAGATATCAGAGGCGACTTGGTGCTAATGTGTTAAACTAAGTGAAAAAAAAATGTGTCTGGGGGCAGCTACATGGCACAGATAGAGTCCCTGCCTTGGAGTCAGGAAGACTCAAGTTCAAATCTGGCCTCAGACATTTCCAAGCTGTGTGACCCTGGGCAAGTTACAACCCTGTTTGCCTCAGTTCCTCATTTGTAAAATGAGCTGGAAAAGGAAATGGCAAACCACTCCAAGAAAACACCAAATGGGATCATGAAGAATCAAACATGACAGAAACAACTCAACAACAACAAAAATGTGTGCATGCCTTGTTATCCCTTTAGGAAATGGAAGAAGTTGTCTGATGGAATTCTAGGAGAAGCTTTTCATCAGCTAGCCAGAAACTGGCCACACCTCTGATGGCCCTTCAAAAACAAACTACCAACCCTGATGATTGAGCCAAAGCCAGGAGCAGCCGGTGGAATGTCTCTACCAGAGGGCAGCAGAGGGGAGAAGGGATTTTCTTTCCTGCTCCCACCAACTATGACACACTCTCCCACTAGAGATACTACATTCAGTGGGGAGCAGAGAAATAGAGAGAGGGGCAAGAAGTAGCTTTGTAGAGTGACCTCTGGCAGCAAAGAATAGAAACTGACTAGGAATTCAAAAAAGAATTAGTCCTAGGAGCCCAGAAACTAGGTATAGACTAACATCTCACACCATATACCAAAATATAGGTCAAAATGGCTATATGATTTACACATAAAGGGAGATATTGTAAGCAAATTAGAGAAGCATAGAAAATTCTAGGTGTCAGATCTATGGATAAAGGAAGAAGTTATGACCAAACAAGAGATAGAGAGCATTATGGGATATAAAAGGAATAATTTTGATTTCATTAAATTAAAAAGGTTTTGCATGAATAAAAACCAATGTAGCCAAGATTAGGAGGAAAGTTGGAAATTGAGGGAAAAAACTTTTACAGCATTTCTCTGATAAAGGCTTCATTTCTCAAATATATAGAGAACTGAGTCAAATATATAAGAATATGAGTCATTCCCCAATTGATAAATGGTCAAAATATATGAACAGGAAGTTTTCAGATGAAGAAATTAAAGTTATCTATAGTCATATGAAAAAATGCTCTAAATCACTTTTGATTAGAGAAATGCACATTAGAAAAACTGTGAGGTACCACCTCCCACCTTAGCTAATATGACAGAAAAGGAAAATAATCAATGTTGGAGGGGCAGGAAGAGCAGAGTTCTTATTTCCCATTGTTCCTCGTCCCTTACTTTCAGTTAGGCTGATGTCTCATCACTGTCCATAATTCAGTGCAATTCAGTTCAATAAACATTAATTGTCTATGTGCAAAGAACAATGTTTATTCTCCTAAATAAGAGGAGGGAAAATTATAGTACAATGTAGGTGGATTAGGATGAAGCAGAGGTGGGGAGAGGTGGTGAATTTCATGTCTCCAAAGATCTTGAAAGCAGAGAGTGGATGACAACTTGTTGGGGCTGTGTAGAGAATCCCTTCTTAGACAAGCTTTGAGGTGTCTTCCAACTCCAAAGTTCTATGATTCTATTGCTTCCTTCATTTGTCATAGGACCACATATTTTAAAGCTGGAAGGGTCCTCAAAAGTCATCTACTCCAATTCCCTTTTATACAGATGAGGAAGATGAGGCCAAGGGAAATCAAGTGACTTGCCAAATGTAAACATCGGAGGAAGGACTTGAACTCAGGTCCCCTAAAAACAATACTCTTCCCATCCCTTCAATTAATGATCACCTAAGGCAGGACTCATTGGAAGAGACCCTGATTTTGGGAAAGATTAAAGGCAAAAGGAAAAGGGGAAGGCAGAGGATGAGATGGATAGATAGTGTCATGGAAACAACAAACGTGAACTTAGACTTCCAGAGACAGTGGAGGATAAAAGGGCCTGGCATGCGATGGTCCATTAGGTCATGAACGGTCGGACTCAACTGAAAAACAACACCACCACCTAACTTCTGACTATAGAGATCCTACCCATCCTCGAGGGACAGTTATGTGGCACAGTGGATAGAGTGTGGGGCTTGGAGTCAGGGAGACTCATCTCCTTGAGTTCAAATCTGTCCTCAAACACTTCCTAGCTGTGTGACCCTGGCAAGTCACTTAATCCTGTTTGCCTCCATTTTCTCATCCTTAAATTGAGCTAGAGAAGGAAATGGCAAATCATTCCAGTATCTTTGCCAAGAAAACCCCACACGGGGTCAGGAAGAATTGGATGTGACTAAACAACAACTCCCATCCTTGAGAGTCCAGATACAATGCTACCTCTTCTGTGAAACTTTCCCAGAAAGGGCCACCACCCTTTATCAATTCATCACTTTTCACTTCTGAACTCCTATAGCACTGCCTGGAGTACACACAGTTTAGTACTTACTCACATCTTAATTATCACTTAGTGTCTTGCCTTGTATGAGTCCCTGTTGTCTTATGTGTATCTATTAAGTTGTAAGAACACTGGTCTTGGAGTCAGAAGGCTTGGGTTCAAATCATGATTCCTATTCTTATTATCATTCAGCCATGGGGCAAGTCTTTTAACCTATATACAAAGGGGATGTGTTGGTTTTCATTATCTCCCTCCCTCAGTGATTGTGAAGAGAGCACTTTGTAAGCCTGAGAGAGCTAGATAAGTGTGAGTAAATTTTATTGTCTCTGTGGCTAGATTATAAGCTGCTTGAGGACAGGCACTGTGTCTTAAACATCTTTTTTTTTTTTGTCAGCCATATTGCTGTGGCCCCAGAAAGGTCATCCTAGGTAATTCAGAAGGGGATAGAGATAAGCAGGTAAGTTACTATTGTGTTAAAAATTAGTATATACCTTTAAAAAAACTGAACAAATAGAAATTCACAGTTTTATATATAATGCTCTTTTCTTGTTCTTTGCACATTGAAATGTTCATGTTTGTTGCTGTTCATAACATTCATAATAAAAAAAATTAAAAATAAGAAAAGGTATTCAGCATATATTTTGATTGATTGATTTGGTCTATATCCCGGCCATCTCTGGTCTAGATGACCCAAACCATCTCCAACCCAGACCCTGTCACTGTTCCCTACTCTAGGTGAGGAACTTCTCAGATTTGCCTGTCTATCACACTGCTCTGCTGTTAAGAGTGCTGTTTTCGGGGCAGTTAGGTGGCGCAGTGGATAGAGCACTGGCCCTGAAGTCAGGAGGACCTGAGTTCAAATCTGGCCTCAGACCAAACACTTGACACTTACTAGCTATGTGACCCTGGGCAAGTCACTTAACCCCAATTGCCTTAAAAAAAAAAAAAAGGTGCTGTTCTCTAAATAAAAATAATCTCCTAGGCTAATCAAAGCTAGATTTGGTCTATACCATGTACTATAATAGCAGCCCTGCAGAAAATCCTTGTATTCTCCTACCTCTAGCCAATGAAAGTCATAAAATCCTAGAATGTTGAAGCCCAGGAAAGGTCTTGTTTTACAGATGAAAGAAAAACACAGACTTGAAATTATGTGACTTGCCCAAGATCACACAGTTAATTATTAGCAAAGTTAGAACTACAACCTAGGTCTCCTTACTCCTGGTTTGTCCACTATGCTGGGCTAGCACTCCCAATTAATTTCCATGGTTCTCAAAAGGACTGTCTAGACTGAGCTTGTACTAGAATCATGAGTGATACTAGGAAGAAAGACAAGGGAGAAGAGAAGAAGTTTACATTCATGAAATTGAGTAACCACAGGAAGAACCACAAGCCTCTCAGAGTATAGCAAGAGACAGGGACTCAACTGTGTCTGCAAAGCCTCTCCCTCAATAAATTCTACAAGGAAGACAGATGCCAAAGCCCTTGTGGGCACAGTGTACATAATTGTTGGAGATGGTCCAGGAGAGCCCAGGGGGTTTATGAGGTGCCTGAGGGTATTCTGGATTTGGAGATGCTGCAGCTGTCACCAACCTGGTCACTCTTCATCACCACTCACTCCCAGAGGGCCTGAGTTCAAATATCAGCTCTTATACCAGCCTTTACTATCTATAGGACCTTGGGCAAAATCATTTAACCTCTTTGGAATTCAGTCTCCTTACCTGTAAAATGAGGTCTGAGGTCCATTCCAGCTCTATATCCAGGAACTCAATGGTCCTACTGAGCCATAAGCTCAGAGGGTTGGGGGAAATGAGTGTGGTTGCCATTTCTCCAAACCATGCCCTCAGGCTAACCCCCTACTCTCTCTCCTGTGCCTTATGCCAGCCCGCCTACAGCTGGTTTCTTACGGCCTTTGCCCCTGCTGCCCACACCACACTCCCTCCTTCCCTAGGTCCCAATCAATCTTGCTTCTGACTGCCCCATAAACCTAGAGCCCGCAAAACACCAATGGCGCGCCTCCTTCACGGAGGTCTGGGACCTTAAAACTTAATAGTCTCTCAAATGCCGTAACGCTAGAGGGGACTTTTATGGACTCGACCAGGGACAACATTATGAAGGGGTGTTAGCAGCCCAATCTCAGTGGCTCATGGTGGAGAACTAGGGGCCAGTGACCCTATGCCCTCCTGGGCCAGGGATCAGGGTGGGAGGGGGAGGGTGCCTTGTTGTCCTGGGATAGAGCCAGGAGATGGCCACAATCCTCCACTTGGAGCAGGTCTATAGGGCCAGATTGCTGTCTGACAAGGTTATTACTGAATGATTCCCTTTGGAAACAGGGGCCTGGTGGGAGGTTGGGACCCCCGTTGCCCCAGCATGATTGAAGCGAGACGGATTGGTGGGAGGAGGATGGGGGGAAAATAGCCTGGTGACTAATGAGCGGCGATTTAAAGCTCTCGCCACCATCAATGGGGAGCAGATGGAGAAGGAGGAGAATTCCTGAAGCCAGAGAGGTGTGGGCTGCTGGGAAGGGGAGGGGGAGGATGAAGGGGGTGAAGGGGAGAAAGTGACAGGAGGGTAGTAAAGGGGGGAGGAGAGGACCAGTGCCCAGACTGCCTAAACAGAGTAAGTGGGGGAGAAGGTTACGTCAAAACTACCCCCTCTTCAACCTACCCAGTTATAGACAGAAAAATACGCCATGTCTAGAGCCCAGTTCCAGAGGACAGAGTAGGGCAAAGAAAGGACAGGGCTCTGGCTTAGCTAATGCCCCCAAGCAAATTGTTGGTGGTGTTTTCTAAGCTGTTGCTTTGCTTGCTCTCTCTCCCCCCCTCCTCTTTTCCCTCTATCTTTCTTTTGCCCTCTTTTCCTACAGTTCCCCTCTAACCTTCCTATTATCCTCCCTTTTCACTTCTGTAATTCCCTGTTCCACTCTTCCCAATTCTCTCCTTATTATCCTCCCTGAGCTCTCTTGCCTCCTGAACACCCTCTCTCCCTGTCCCCTGCCTCTTCATTTCTCTCTCACTCTGGCCCCCTTCTCCATTTTTATACTCCCCTCAATACATGCAGGGAAAACACTGGGACCAGGGACCTGAGGTCCTACACAGACTTTAGTGTGTGTGGGCAGCTCCTCAAATGCACACTAAATAAAATACCTTGATTCATTTGCCAGTACACACATGCACACATACTGTCACACTCGCAGTTACATTGTACACATTCACCTTCACACACTCACACATGCACACATTCACACACACATACACATATTTTCTTCATTACCTCTTCCAATACTGTCTTTCTTCCATCTTGAGTTCAATGTTGTTTTTTGTCTCTTTCTGACCCTCCCCCTCCACTTCCCCTCAATTTATTCCAGCTGTGAAAACCTTTTTCCCATCTCCTCTGTCACCCGGGCAGATAGGTGAGTGGCAGGGAGAGGAGCCCACTCCGCCACCGTGGGTAATCGATCCCAGATGGTAGGCCTGGCGACCAGCCCAGTCTGAGGACGGCTCCTGCAGCCTCAACTCCATCGTCTGGGTGTGAAACACCAGCCCACAGCTCCAGCCCTGAGCCTCTGGTGGAGCTAGGGAGACCAGGTTCAGAAGAGACCAGAAGACTAGGGGTACAGAGACTAGAACATAGAGGTGGCCAGTTGAAGAAAAGTCAGGTTGGAATTGGGGTGAGGTGGGGTGAGGGAGTGAGGGGCAAAAGGCTAAAGTGGAACAGGATGGGAGATGACAGAGCACAAGAGAAGCCAAGGCAGAGGAAACTGGGTCACTGGGGAGGGCAAAATAAAGGTGACAGCCTAATATTCTCTATCTCTTTCTCCTTTCTATTCTCTCTTCCCTCCTCCCCTCTCAACCTACTCCTCCCCTTCCAACTCTCTCAACTGCTGGTTTATTCTCTTGCCCCCAGGAGGGGAAGAAAGGTTACATTTCAATGTAGTAGAAAGTCAGAAGCACCTGGGTTCAGATCCTACCTCTGATAACTATGGGTAAGTCTGGAGAAATAATTTCATCTCTCTGAGCCTCGGTTTATATTATTATATTTAAAAAGATGATAATAATGATACTCGCATTACCTATAGCACAGGTTATTTTCAAGGAAGGGCTCTTGTAAGCTTGAAAGTAGTATAAGAGTATGAGCTTTAATCTTTTGTCTATTTTGGTTAGCAATGTTTTAGATCAAAAAAAACTTCCAAGGAAAAGGAAGAGCTCGATCAAACAGTCATTCAACAAGTATTTGTTGGAGGAAGGTCTGTCTCTGCAGCTAACGAACATGAGGTAAAATCAGGGGCATGCTGGAGCCAGTTGTAACCAGCTCTCAAAAAACAGTTGTTAAATTTTCAGAATGAGCACTGATACCTCAGAAACTGGCAGATGCAACAATCTGGCTTGATTTATTAGTTGCACATCACTCTTCCCCACCCCCCAGCCAATTGTTAAACATTTGCTAGTATGCCTCTGGTTTGTTGTTGTTGTTCAGTTGTGTCCAACTCTTCATGACTCCATTTGGAATCCAGCAAAAATGCTTAAGTGATTTGCCATTTTTTTCTGCAGCTCCTTTTATAGATGAGGAAACTAAGGCAAACAGGGGTTAAGTGACTTGCTCAGAGCTAGGAAGTGTCTGAGGCTGGATTTGAACACAAGAAGATGGGTCTTCAGGATTATAGGCCTAGCACTCTCTCCACTATGCCACCTAGCTGTCCGTGTCTCTGGTTGGAGTAATCTAAAAGCATATTATCAATCTTCCACTTCAACCTCCCAGTCCCCATATGATGACAGCTGACATTTATATAAGACTTCAAGGTTTGAAAAACACTACAAATATTAATTATCTCATTTAATCGTGCATCCTTCAGACGTTATTATCCCCATTTTACAGATTACAGAATCACATATCTAGAGTCATAAGGGACCTTAGGGGTCATCTAGTTAAACCCTCTCATTTTATTGATGAGAAAACTGAGTCCCAGAGAGGCTGTGACTTGCCCAGGGTCACATTGCTAGTTAGTATGATAGCCTGAGCTCTGTAGTCCCACAGAATTTAAACCATAGGATCCAAGGACTTAGGGCTGAATGGAAGCTCAGGCATTTTATAAATGTCCCAGTGAGTCATAAGTCCCAGTCAAATGAAATGTCTCATTGGAAATCACACATTGGATGACCATCACAGCCAAAATTTAAATCTAATCCTCTGACTCCAAATCCAGTGCCCTTACCTCAATACTCCTGATTGCTTCCTATTTGAATATCATGTGTATGTTACTGATTGAATGATAGGCATATGTTGATCCTGTATAGGATACAAGAGAATGGGGGGCCATCTCCAGTTGTCCTGATCTATATCTTGTCACTGGATCTAGCTGGCTCCAGAGGAGAAAGTAAGGCTGGTGACCTTGCACAGCCCTCCCTCACTTAAATTTAATTCACTTGTAAGTCACGGCATCATCTTCCTGTTGTCCTGGTCTTCTTCAAGAAAAAATGAGAAAGAACAACAAGAAAAGCCTTTCACCCCTTTCACCTCCCCCTCGGAAGTTTGCAGTCTAAGAAGACAAGACCTCTGATCCTCTTCTTGGTGTAATAGGAAGAACACTCGATTTGGGAGTCAGGATGACTGAGGTGTATCATTTCCCTGTCTCTGGCAGGAAACTGTCTCAGTTTTCTTACTTGCTCAATACATTGTTCTAGACGCTCAGAGAAGACTTGGGATCATACAACCTCAGAGCTGGAAGAGATCTCAGAAATCATCTAATCTAGGGGCTCTCAACATTTTTGTGTGTCATTGGCCCCTTGAGCAGTGTGATGAAGCCTTGAATCTCTTCTCAGAATGCTTAAAATAAAAAACATAGTATACAAAGGAAGCAAATTATGTTGAAACACAATTAATAAATACTCCAAGTTAAGAACTCTTGATCTAATCCAATCCCCTAATTTTTGTGGATGTAGAAACTATCCTTCAGAAAGGGCAAGTATCCTGCCCAAGATCACACTGCTAGTTATTGGCAAAGCCCAATCCAGAATCCAGATATACTAATTGATGAGGGTTTTTTTTTTACTGTCCCATATTTTTAGCTCTACATGTCTCCAACTAAGTCCCTGGGGAAGCACGAACCACCAAACATTCCATTAATAGCCCAGCGTCTAAAAAGAAGTAAGTCTTATCTTGGTTTTGAAGGAGATGAGGAGCATAGATTGATATAGAGGAATGAAGAAGGCATTCTACATAGGGAACAGTGGACAATGCTGAGCTCAGAACTAGAGTAGGCAAGATGAGATTACATGTACAGGAACATTGGTCACTAAGTATTCATCAAACACTTATTGTGTGCCGAGTTGTATAGTAGGTGATGTGGATATAAAGGCAAAAATGAAACGGTCTCTGCCCTCAAGTAGCTTACAATTATATTGAGGGAGGTAATCATCTCCACTGCAATAGATACAGTCACAGAATATAGTCTGTCACACATGATGAGGTTTTAACCTGTACACCCTGATGCCTTTCTCAGGTGTGAATGCTTCTCTGAATGGGTCAAGAAGGAGCTATCTGAGCAAGCAGTTTGGCCATGCTTCTGGAAGTTTTAAGTGCTTGGATCCTAGATGAGTTTCAGAGAGAAAGGCTGAGTAGCAGAAGCAATACCTGCATATAATAAAGCTCAGCAAGGGAGGGGATTTTCTCTCCTCTCCTTTATTGGGCATGTCACAGTAGCTACTGGATCAGTAGAAGACACTGCATTTGGCAAGAAGCAGAGACTTAAGCTCCAAACAGACATACAGAGTCACTGAAGAAAAGGCAGCAGCTTCAAAGAGTGTGACCCCTGGCAATTGAGAAATAAGCTATGGAGAGGAGTAGACTTTGGTAATTACCAAGAATTCTACAAAAGAGAAAGGACTTTTAGACCCTGCAATGCCAGTTGTGATTTGCTTTTGCCACACATGTATCCTGCGTCTGTACCTCCCCACCATTGTACTCTAAGTTTGAACCCCTCTCCCCATGGGCACTGAGTCTATTTATGGGAGATGTACAGGCAAAAATGTTCTGTAACTACTCTTCTTACCATTCTATCTCATTAAATGCTTTTGCTATGAGTTGATTATATCTACTGGCTGATTGTTAATGAGAAGCACAGTGGAAGGGACTCATGGGCTACATTAGTAGGATTAGCCACCCACAGGATTAAATCTAGAACCCTAAGATGGTTTAGTGTCTCTGAGGACACAACCTATAAGTGTGAGTTAGTGTATGGTGTTATATAATTACATACAAAATAAATACAAGGTCATTTTTGAGAGGAGTCACTAGCAGCTAAGAAAATCAGGAAAGACTTCACCTAGAAGGAATCCCATGAACTGAGTCTTGAAGGAAACTAGAGATTCTAAGAAGCATAGGTGAAAAGGAGTATATTCCAGGCATCAGGGACAATCTGCAAAGGCAGGAAGAGGAATGACAGAGTGTCATAAGAAGTTCAGTTTAACTTTATCACAGGGTTCAAGAAGGAGAGTAATGTGTAATGAAAATAAATAAAAACCAAACAATGGAGTTTATATTTTATCCTAGAATATGAAGCCATTAGTTTATTGAATAGGAGAGTGATATGGTCACACCTGTGCTTAAAGAAAATCACTTTGGCAGCTGTGCAGAGGATAGACTGGAGAGAGTAGAGACAAGGTAGAGAGATGAATTAGGAGGCGATTTCAACAGTGCAGGTGAGAAGTGATGAGGGCTAGAAATAAGGCAGTGGTTGTGTAAGTGAAGAGAAGGGGACAGATGTGGGAAATGTTGTAGAAATAGAAAAGGCAACATGACAAACAGGTTTGGCAGGAACAGAGAAGTCACATTGGGCAGAGCAGAACCCCAGGAGGCCAGGACACAGAGCAATGTCCAGTGGTTCAAGGAACCATAGCACCTTTCTTTCTAGGAATGAGCAAACAGGCTGAGTTATCCCTCTGTGTACCAGGTGCAAACCAATTCAATTAAAAACCAACATTAAATGCTACATCCAGGATGTTGGACTAGAAATAGGGGTAGAAAAAAGAAGCATGATATATCTCCTGCTTTAAAAGAAATTGTAATTCATAATGATGTGCATTCATACAGAGTTTTATAGTTTTTTGTTTATGATTTATGAACCTTATGACAACAATTCAAAGTAGGGAAATAGGTAAGTTATTCTCCTTTTACTGATGAGGAAACTGAGGCTCAGATGGGGTTTAGTGACTTGTTCAAGGTCACATAGTCAATTAATAAGAGACTGGGCTTCTTTAACCTTGGTGTTCTGATTCTAATACAGTAGAAATTTCAAATATTTGTTCTGGAGTCAGAGGGTTTGGCTCAAATCCTGCCTCTGATACATTACCTGTGTAATCTCAAGCAAATCATTTAACCTCTTTGGGTATCAGTTTCTTCATCTGTAAAATGACCTCATGGATTCTGAGGTCCCTTCCAGCTCTATGCCTAAGATTCCAAGGTTTCTCTCTGTTCTGCTCGAGACTAGCCTGGCAGGTCCTGCCAAGCTGGAAGGGCTTCAATACAAGTCCAGCACCATACAACACTCCTATCATATAAGAACCAGCCTGGCTAAGTTCCAAAGGGATCATCACTGAAGGGTCAGTCACCAGTAGAGTGAATAGGGGAGAGAGGGGCTCACAGAAACTAATCAGGCCATCTACAAGGCATGATGGAGGAGATCTGTGGAAGGAGAACCTCGGAAAGAATATAGGCTTTGAAGTTAGAGGACAGGTTCAAATCTCACCTCTGACACTTACAACCTCTGTGTGACCTTGGGAAAATCACTTAATCTCTCTGAGGCTTCCATTTCCTCATCTGTAAAATGAGGAGATTGGACTGGATAACTTCTCAGGTTCCTTCTAGCTCTGCATCTATTGATTGAAAATCATGGACCTTTGAAGTCTTGAAGTGAAAAGGCACTATAAATTCCCCAGCCAACTCAAAGTCAATTCAACTAATATTCAGGAATCATGTCCTATGAGCACTGGGGGAGACACAAAAGTGAAAGAAGACCTTCTGCCTGTCCTCATGAAGCTTATAGCCTAGTAATCATTGGAGTAAGATGTGAAGATGTTCTGCTCAAGGGAGAGTTGGAGTGAGAAAATTTGGGTCCTAGATTTAGGCATTAGTGTATCCCTTAGACCATGGTTCCTAAGTGTAGCTCCCTATACCTCCCTGGAGACTCACAGGATCTGAAGGGGTTGAGAAGCCCTGAAGCTGGCTGGAGGGCTCAAACCCATCACCTTCCCACTCCCCAGCTGTGTGGCTCCCCGTGATGGATGGCTTCTTGTCTCCTGCTTTATTAAATTCATGCAGAGCCATTCAGCCCCGGATTTGCAAGAGGTTTAATGAGCATTTGGAAAGGATCGGAGAGGGAGGCCAGGATTTCAAGGGGTTACCAAGACCCAGACAGGAAACAACAGCTTGGGCTCCCAGGCAGCCCCAGAATGCAGGTCAGGTGTCAGAATTTGGGGAGAGTGTCAGTTTCGCATGAAGGACTTCAAGTCCCCAGGTGAGATGGAACCACAAATTCTTTTGTGTCCTTCTCTTCAGTCCTCAATACCACACACACGCACTCAGGCTTCTGTGGTGGAGCCAGTCATCATATACTGAGAGCCCTATTCTGCAGAGCCTTCATCTGGGTGCTAAGGGTAGCTGTACAGAAAGTTGTTTGTCATCCTTCCTCCATACCACCCCCCCATTCCCGGCTCTCCCACCTCCCAATGAAATTAGGCCAGGAATGATTTTTAGTGGTAACATATGTAGTGGAAGAATTATAAGATTTTGGGGCAGCTAGGTGACCCAATGGATAGAGCACCGGCACTGGAGTTAAGAGGACCTGACTTGAAATCCAGTCTCAGACCAAACACTTGACACTTACTAGCTGTGTGACCCTTGGCAAGTCACTTAACCCCAATTGCCTCACCAAAGAAAAAATTAAATTAAAAAATTAAAATAAAAAAAGAATTATGAGATTTTGAGCTGAAAGAAACCTCAGAAAACATATAGTCCAAGCTCTATATTTAACAAGGGAGGAAACTGAGGCACAAAGAAGGGAAGTCAGATCAAAGATTTAGGTCTCTAAGGAACCTTAGAGGTTCATATATCTAAAGTCAGAAAGGACCTCAGAGATCATCTAATCCAACCTTTCCATTTTATAGATAAGGAAACTGAGGTCCATAGAGATTAAGTAATATGCCCAAGGTCACACACATAATAAGTAGCAGAATCAAGATTTGAACCTAAGATCTCTGATTCTATATTCAGCATTCTTTCCACTATAGCAAACATACATAGTCACTACTTTACTACAAAGTAGCAGAGCTGAACTTCAAAACTAGGTTACCTAACTCTACATCAGGCGTTTTTAACCTTTTCTGTGCCATAGACCCTTTTGGCAGCCTGGTGAATTCTACGCACCCTTTCTTAGGATAATATTTTTACATGTACACAAAAATGCATAACATTAAAAAGGGGAACCGGGGCAGCTAGATGGCGCAGTGGATACAGCACTGGCCTGAAGTCAGGAGGACCTGAGTTCAAATCCTGCCTCAGACCGAACACTTGACACTTACTAGTTGTGTGACCCTGGGCAAGTCATTTAACCCCAATTGCCTAAAAAGAAAAAAAAAAGAAAAATGAAAAATTGTAAATGGGGCAGCTAGGTGGCATGTGGATAGAGCTCCAGCCTTGGAGTCAGGAGGATCTGAGTTCAAATCCGGCCTCAAACACTTGACACTTACTAGGTGTGTGACCTTGGGCAAGTCACTTAACTCTGCCTCACCGGGGGGGAAAAAAAGGAAACCAATTATACTGAAATCCAGTTATCAAAATAGTTTTTAAAAACCACAAATTCAAGGAACCCAGTATAAGAACACCTGCCCAAATCAGGAGCTTCTTCCACTTTGTCGTGATCCTGGGCATCAGAATTCCTGTGGTTTATTCTCAATTCTGCTGTATGCTCTTCAACAAATCATTTCCCCTTTCTGGGTCTCAGTATCCTAAAACAATCCAATAAGCATATATTAAGCACCTGCCATGTAAAGACATTACCATGTTAGGTGCTTGGGATGCAAAGACAAAACAAATAATAACCCTGCCCTCTAGGGGCTTACATTCTACTAGACTATAGCATGTTCACATCTAAGTATATATGGAAATGTGTGGTTATTCTTGGAAGGGAAGGAGAGGGAAAGAACAAGCATTTATTAAGTACCTACTATGAGCCAAGTGCTTTTACAAATTTTACCACACAACAACCCTGGGAAGTAGGTGCTACTATTATCCCCATTTTGCAATTGGGGAAACTGAGGTAGACAGCTCTGAAGTATCTGAGGACCTATTTGAACTCAGGTTTTTTGACTCCAGGCCCAGCATTCTATCCATTGCACAATTACTACTAACAAGTAGAGGGATCAAGAAAAGCTTCCTATAGGAAGTGGTACGGGAGCTGAACCTTGAAGGAAACAAGAGGTTCCAAGAACCAGAAATGAGAAGGAATTGCTGTTTAGTCATAGGAAACAAGAGCTTAGGCAAAGACATGGAGTAAGGAGATAGAGTTTGGGGAACAGTAAATAGGCCAACTGGATCGGAACATAAAGTGAAGGGGAAGTTCTACTTTATCTAATTTTTGTATTTCTCCCAGTGAAAGAAGAGAAGAGAAGAGCCTGTAGACTGAAACCAAACTGTA
This sequence comes from Vombatus ursinus, assembly GCF_900497805.2. Taxonomy (NCBI): domain Eukaryota; kingdom Metazoa; phylum Chordata; class Mammalia; order Diprotodontia; family Vombatidae; genus Vombatus; species Vombatus ursinus. The sequence goes on from NW_020954589.1 coordinate 20,483,787, forward strand.
CCAAGCTGAAGAGTTTGTATTTTATCTTAAAGGCAAGTAAGGAATCACAGAGGGTTCTTGAGAGGGTGAGTAACATGGTCACACATGCTTTAGTAAGATCATTTGGGTAGCTATCTGGAGAATTAATTGGAGAGGGAATAGCTTTGAGCTGGAAATTTAATGAGGAGACTGTTGCAATAGTCCAGGCTAGAGTTGATGAGGCCCTGAACTAGGATGAGGGCTAAGATGAGGGAGACAAGGGGAAAGATGCAAGAAATGTTGTGGAAGGTAAATTCAGATTTGGTAATTGATTAAATATGAGAGCAAAAGAGAAAGAAGAGCAAAGGATGATTCTGAACTTATAAATCTGGGTGACTCAACAGAAATGAGGGAATTTGAAGAAGAGTAGGGTTAGGGGATAAGATAAAAATTCTATTTCAGATAGGCTAAGTTTAAGATGACTAAAGACATCAGTTGGAGATATTCAAAAATTTAAGTGACTTGGAGGATGTCAGCAGACAGAGAGCTGTAAGTCATCTGTATAGATGATCATTGGGAGATGATGACATTATTGAGAGGGGGCAGAGAAGAGAAGAGAAAAGAGAAGAGAAGAGAAGAGGAGAGGAGAAGAGGGGAGAGGAGGGGATGGGAGAAGGAAAGGAAAGGAGAGGAGAGGAGAGAGAAGAGGTCCTAAGACAAAATTTAGTAGGACACTTATGATTAAGAGGTAGGATATGAATGATGATATAGCAAAGGTATCTGAGAAGTTGTCAGATAAAATAGGAGAGCCAGGAAGAGAGTATTCAAGAGGAGGTGGTCAATAGTGTCAAATGCTACAGAGAGGTTAGGAAAAGAATGAGGAATAAGAAAAGGCCACTGAATTTAAAGTTCTTGGAGGGAAGATTCAGTTAAGCAATGGAGTTAGAAACCAGATTGCAGGGAATGTGAGAAGAGAATGAAAGGAGAGGAAGTAGAAGCAGGGAATGTAGATACCTTTTTCTAGGAATCTGGCTGAGAAGGAGAGAAGACACATAGCATGATAACTTGAGGGAATGGTGGAGTCAAATGAATGTCTCTTAAATATTAAGGAGATCTGGTCATTTTTTAAGCATCAGGGAAGGAGCCAGTTGATAAGGAGAGGTTGAAGATTGAAGGATGATGTGATGGACAAGCCTACAGGAAAGACAAGAGATAATGGCCTCAAGGTCAAAAGAGGACATGTTGCTTTGGGCAAGGATAAGGGCTACCCCTTTGTCAGAGATTGAAGCAAAGTAAGAGAAGACGGGTGGAAATAATGTTGAGGGGTTTTGAGGTATAGGATAGGGGAGGAGTTCATGACAGATGGCCTCCCATCTGTAAAACAAGGTATTTAAACAAGATGATTTCTAAGGTCTCTTCCAGCACTGAAATTCTATGTGTTTTAATATGCTTTGTTCTGAGGGCTTTTCCTGCTCTGAGACTCTATTATTTTTGTTTTGACATTCAATGTTCTAAAGTCCTTTCTAGCTCTGATCTTCTAGTATTATAAGTCTTCCTTAAAATGTTCAGTAAGTACTTTCAAAAAAAAATTTATGCCCCTATCAAATCATTTCTTTACTCTGTGTCTGATGGGGAAGACAGGGTACATATATACAGACATATACATATGCACATACAGACACAGACACAGAGAAAGCTGATCTAAATTCCTTAAAAAATATTCTCCTACCATATTTTCCCCAGATCCCAGTCTCCTCTTCTGGAACTTGAAAGAGCTCTGATCCTATAGGAGCTCTTTGAAAACAAAGGCCAGATCTAATTTCTTATCTATTGCAATTTTTAAAGTGTTTCACTCAATAAGATTATAAATCTACAGATGGAAATTTAGAGGCCATTTAGTGCAAACCCTTCACTTTTAGCTGCAGAAACTGAGGCTCAGATAGAATTAGAGTGATCTGCCCAGGGTCACACAAGTAATAAGCGACAGAGCCAGGATTCGAACTCAGGCCTTTGGTTTCAAGTTCAGTGTTCTTTCTACTGTACAAAACTTCCTCTTGATAAATGGTTGTTGAATGAATGGAACACAAACAAACCAATAAAAACAAATGACCAAAAGCCAATGTGAATCTAGAGATTCCAAGAGTATGAAGACTGAAGGAGGAGTTGCAATGGGGGAAAGTTCATCTGAGTCTGCCATAGTCCTCCCCTGATGTCTCATCTTGGTGTGGAAGATAGTCTAGTTCTCCAAGCGTTATGACAGTGGAGCACATGATAGACAGACTATCAGTCCTGCAAAGAGTGACTAGGCTAAGTATTGAGAGGCTCAGCCCAGAGCCTCTATTCGATGAATAGAGTTCTGTGTTTGGCCACAGAAACTCATTAAGACACACTACTAAGTCCAGGTGGAAGTTTGGGGGATGCATTGCTAATGGGAACATTTATACAAAGAGTCTTGTAAGATATTTAATTATTTAGAAGTTATAAGGATCTTCGAAGGGTTGATCTAGGAAGACTTCCTCAAGGTGGTGAGGTTTTGAAATAAGAGGAGTCTCTACACATGTATAACCTATATCAAATTGCTTGCCTTCTCAATAAGGGAGGTGGGAAGGGACAGAGAGAATTTGGAACTCATTTTAAAAAAAAGAATGTTGAAAATTGTTTTTATATGCAATTGGGAGAGATAAAGTACTAAATAATTTTTTTTAAATAAGGAAAGAAGAGGAGTCTAATAGGCCAGTCCTGTCTCAGGATTACAGTTCAGGTGTGAGATTGGAATGAAATTAAATACCCATAGTCCATACAACAGTTAATTAAAAAAAAAAGATTTACTTAGCCATGGCAGAGAGTGGATATTCAGCACAAATACAGTATTAATTCATTTGGATGTAGCTTCCCTGTCTCTGTGATGACCATGTTGGTCTGATGGACAGAAACCTGAGTGAACGACTGACCATTCCATTATACTTTGGCTTTTTGTACGTAGGCCACTAGGATGCTATGTCAACTATCCAAACCTTACTCTCCTAATCCAACTAAATCTGGAGAACAGTTTCAATATCTTTTAAGAAGAAACTAAAACAGTAGTCATGGATTAGGGTCTTAGGATATTGCTTTAGATTGACAGAAACAATATGGCAGAAGGTGTCTAGGTAGGAGCAATGGCTTGAGCCAGAGCTTGCAAATCATGTTAGGAAGATGGTGAGCAGAGTAATGCATCTAGAGTTGAAGAACAAGATCTAGGAGCGACCAGAACAAAGACTGGTGAAATATGGAAGATAGGTGACGGTGAAGAAGGGCAGCACAGGACCAAAATTGGTGGAGGGACTCCTGAAACCAAACTGATTTTATGTAATGAGCAATGAGGATGACCACTGGATTTGGAGTCAGAGAAGCTGGGTTTAAACACCAGCTTTGATCTCTATCCTGCACATACAAGAGGTCTCTGACAGGAAAATGGACCCAAACTTGAATCACAAAGGTACTGAAAAACATAGATAGGAAACATGTACCTCGTGGCCCTGGAAGTTCCTTTCTCCCTTTTTTGAGACCCCAACAAGTATAGCATAGCTAATAGATGGGCTGCTGTCTTGCTTAAAGAACATTTGTGTCTCAATTGCTGGACTGATTCACTCTGGGTTGGGTCTAGCAAAGTCCTCCCTGGCCTGCAGTTACCAGCAGACTCTGCTATTGACTCCAATTGCTGGACCTCTAAGAGTTCTTCAGACCTGTTGAAGCTCATAAACTCAAAACATAGTCCGTTCTGTTTCCCAATATTCATTCACCTAAGATCAGGAAAGAATAAACACAAGAGATGAAAGAAATAGAGACACTATATGCTCATAGATACATGGTAGCCAAGCAGGGAGACCAGGCAGCTACATCTGCATCTAAAGCTACTGATTCTGCCCAACCCATCCCACTCCACCTTCATCCAGAGGTTCATAGTAATACTTGATTTGATTGATACCAGAGAGCCAAAAGAGGCTGATCTCTTTGTATAACAAGTCAGTTCCAACTCTGTCATTGGTCTTTCTGGTTCTAATGCCAACTAGAAATCTCCTCTTCACCCAGAGCCCCTGGACATTCATGGGTGGGATCTGGCTCCACATGTTGGGTTGGCAACAGACAAAAAATATTGTACACATATTCTGTGTAACCAGGGAGAGCATATCTGTACATGCTCTAAGGACTGAGCCCTCATTGGCCAGGCCACAATTACACAATCTTTGTGTTACTCAAGACCAAGTCATCTATTTCTTTGACTCCTGAGACCTTGATGGGGGGGGGGGGGGGTTCTTCAGACCTTGAAGTCCATAGAGCCAAAAGAAAAAGTACATATGAATTCTTCAAATTCTGGCTTAATGAGCACAGAAGCAGGTGGGATGACAGGTGAGGGTGGCATTAGGTAGGCAAGGAGGCTTTTATATGGCCTTCAGTTTCCTCATCTGTAAAATGGATAGATTGGACTAGAAGATTTCTCAAGTCCCTTCCAACGCAAAGTCATATGTTCCCTGTGGCTTCTTGATCATAAGGGAAATAATTATACTCTCCTGTCACTTACACAGCTCATGTTTTAATGACATCTCTCCTGACTAGTCACTAGAGAGTAACCTTTCCACCCTCTGATCTCTTATGGCCCTTATAGGCTTATGCAGTTAAGCTAGAAGGGACCCCAAAGTCCATCTAATGCAATCCCTTAATTTTACATATAATGAAATGTAAGATGGGCTCAAGGAAATAAGCAACATATCTGAAGTCAGGCAGGTAGAAATTATCCAGTTTACTGTCTACACCATTGATTTGGGGTTACTCTGTGTTAGTGTTACTCCATGCGTATGTAGAGCTTTTCTCTCTAACTGGAGTGTAAGCTTCTTCTTCTTCTTTTTTTTTTTTTTTTGCTTTTTGGTGACTTGCCCAGGTTCACACAGCTAGTATCAAGTGTCTGAGGTCAGATTTGAACTCAGGTCCTCCTGACTCCAAGGCCAGAGCTCTATCCACTGTGCCACCTAGCTGCCCCTGGATTGTAAGCTTCTTGAAGGCAGTAACCACATTTCATATTTATGGTGTATCCCTTAGGTGCCTAGCACAAGTCTGGACACATAATTTATAATCATAGAATTTTAGATCTGAAAAGGAAATAAATTAGATCTAGAGAAGAGATTAAGAGATCTTTTGCTGGATGAAAGAGAATCTGTGAATCAGAAGAGAAGACTTTTTTTTCCTGCTCCCTCTTGAAGTAGGACTTCAGGAATGCTCTTCCTAATCTTCCCTAGGTAATAGATTGGACCTTGACTCCAATTCCTAAAATGCACTTGTTCTTGACCTCTGTGTGGGAGCATCCTCTAGCTCAGGCCACAGCCCTTCTGTATCTCTCTTTCTGACCCATTCTTGTCCATATCTTTCCATATGAGATGAAGTGAGAGGTGAGAACTTATTTTGTTTCTTTTAATATTCCTTGGATACTACATGTCATATTGAAGTATTTTATCTATTTTTTATCTATCACTCTCACAATATAATAGGCCCACCTACTGAGAGATGTTGAGACTATAGGATCCCACTAAAAAGCACTTGATAATCAATCAACAAGTGTTTGTTAAGCACCTACTATGTGCCATGCACTAATCTTGATGCTGAGGGTAAAATGAGAAAAAATGAAACAGTCTCTTCCCTCAAAGAGCTTACATTCTATCTGGGAAAGCAACACACATTATTTAAGTAAATTTAAGTAAATACAAAGTCATTATGGGGGGTAGTGAGTGGGGCACAAGTAACTGAGAAGATCAGGAAAGGTCTGAAAGGACCCAAGAATTCTCAGATGTGGAGGTGAGGGGAGGGGATTGAATGTATTCCCAGGTGTGGGGAAACAGCCTGTGTAAAGGTATGGAGATAGAAGACAGAGGGTTGTACATGAGAGGGAAATAGACTAATTTGGCTGGAAAATAGGGGCAAAATGCCTCTTTAAAGGCTCTCCTCAAACAAGATATCTCTCATGCATACGGTAAGATCATACAAAATTTCATAACCAATGAGACCATGGCTCCAACTTTGTTCAATTTTCTGCTGATAAAACAAGGCATAAAACAGAAAGACATTTGCTCCTCGAAAGGATTCAACCAGTGTCAAAGTGGATGCCCTGAAGAAATCCCAAAAAGAAAAGAAATTCCCTAGCAACGGAGAGGTTCCCCAGATTTTCTTGTTCACAGATAACATTATGTTTATTACTTTAAGACCTCCTCAGTGAGGTCTATGACCACTCAAAAGATTTCATCCTAGTTATCCACACAGAGAAAACTAAGTGGATGAAGATCCTCAGTGAAATTCATGACCATACAAAGAGGTTATCCTAGTTATCCACACAAGGAAAACCAAGTGTATGAAGAGTAACAGTGTATATCATAACACGTGACTAGATAGATAAACTGCTGAGTTAGTCCATCAACTGTCATAGCTTGGACAGACACTGTGGGTAGATAACGAGCTGTAGCCAGAATGAATAGGCAGAGAGTGAATTGGATTGCATTTGTGATACTGCACAGTGCTGTCAATAATCCCAACCACAAAAGTCTATCTGACACCAATGGTCTCCTGTCTAAGCTTTATGAATTTGCATCCTGGAACACCACAATGGCTGAAAATTCACTGACCAAAATGGCAATAAAAAGACAAATGTTAAGTATAAGTAGGCAGCTGCATATTACCAATGATGATGACTTTGCTTCTGAAAAATGGAGTAAAAGACAAAACTGAGGACATGCATGATGTGAAATGATGGAACCTGCTTCTCATGCTTGGTGTATGTTGCTAGATATATGAATTGGTTTATCATTTGTATTCTGCCATGCCTATGATCTATATTTGTCCAACAGAGGTAATACATTTGTGTGTACTATCATCTCCTAAAGGAGCAGTAGGTAGATGAGGCTTTATTGGCAGATTTCAAAGCCTTGCCTAATTTAACTCCAAGACAGTTGCTAATGTCATAACCTTTCTCTGTCCCTTACTGTCTTTGTCTGTTTCTCTGCCTATCTCTATCTCTCTGCCTCTATGTCTATCTTTCTGTCTTTTCTGTGTCTCTGTCTTTCTCTTTGTCTGTTTCTCTCTGACTCTCTGTTTGTCTGTCTGCCTATTTCTTTCTCTCAGAGATTTCTAGGGAGAAAGAGAGCATATAATCTGAGATTATTAATTATATATAATTATATATTATATATGTATCATCTTATTAATATAAGAGGGCATAGAAGACCCCCATTCTGTCAAAATTCTTTATTGTTAACCTATTATTCTGACCCTACTGGTTAACTCAAGGCATCAGAGAAATTTAAAGGTAGCAATGAGGTTAGTAACTGAGACTCTGTTTCCTCATCTGTAAAACAGGGATAATAATCCCTCTAATATCTACCTCATAGGATTGTTGGGAGACCCAAATTAAATAATGTATGTAAGTCTTTAAAGTGCTATGTAAACCCTAAAATGTCATATAAATGTTCTCTCTACACAGTGTTCGGTACAATAGACCATGTTAATGGTATTCTGATGCGTGGTGATGGTGATGGTGATGATGATTAAAGTGATGGTTATGGAACTGAGTTGGGCAATGATACACCTTTGCCAGGCTGGTGAAGTGGAAAGGACATTGGATTTGAAGTCAAAGGGCTTGAATTTGAACACCAAATATTCTACTTATTACCTGTGTCACCTTGAACAAGTCACCCTCTCTGAGTCCAGTTTTCTCATTTGTAAAACCCAAAGGTAAGCATGTGAGAAGGGAAGATTGAACAGGATGACTTTTAAGGTCATTGGCACGCTGGTAAATGTTTAACAACCAGATCTTGGGGAGTGGGGAGGGGAACAGTAGCCTTGGTGCACTTTTAAGTTTAATTTGCATTATTAACATTTTCTCCCTTATTTTCTTAAGTTTAGAAGGCAATCAACAAAATAATAAATCAAGCCCTGATTTATAGTTTGCTGATTTCCCAGGTCTAAATGCTCACAGTGATAATTTACTAATTGGCTCTCCAGTTCAAGCTGGTTCCATCACACTCTGCCTAAGATCCTTTCTAATTCTAAATCTGTTAACCTGTGGTAACAGTAACAGCAAAAGTAATGGCATTGGAGGTGGTGGTGATAGTGAAAATGTTAGGGGTGGTGATAGTGATGATGGTGATGATATTAGGGTTGATCTTCACAGTGATGGTGTCAGGGATTATGGTAATAGTAATAATGATGGTGACAGTGATGGTGCTGGGTATTCAGTCATTGTGGTAAACTCTACTTGGAGCCTAGAAGAGCTGAGTTCAAATTCTACCTCTGAAACATACTAGTTGTGTGACTATGAACAAGTCACTCACCCTCATTGAATCTCAGTTTCCCCCTCTGTAAAATGGGAATCTGGAGTACCTCCCTCCTAGGGTTGTTGTGAGCCTCAGATGAGAGAATGTATGCAAAGCTCATCATAAATCTTAGGACATCATACAAATGTTATGATGGCGGATGTAGTGATGAGGATAGCACTGGGAATGGTGGTGATCTTGGGGATGATGACAGGGGGGAAGATGGTGAGAGTGATGATGATGGTGATGGAGAGGAGATGATTGTGATGGTGCTACTGCTGCTGCTTCTGCTGTTGTTGAAGTTGCTACAGATGGAGAGGAAACTAATAATGATCGTGATATAGACCAGAGGTTTCCAAACTTATTTGGCCTCCTGCCCCCTTTAAAAAAAATTTACTCAGCACTCCGATGAAAATCAACTTTCTTTAACCCTTTAATGTTTTTTTAATTGGCATTATTTCAAAAAATGTAGTTTTTAAAAATAAACACATTTAAATTTAATAATTTATTGTAAATTTGTGTAAATACTGTAAATTTTATTGTAAAATTGTAAATTTATTGTAAAATTGTAAATGTGTAAATTTGTGTAAATTTCCTGCACTGAAATTTTGATGATGCAATATTGTATCATGTAATCATATAGTATTGTGTTGTAAACAAGTCATTACATACACATATTCCTGCCCATGCATGCTGGACTTCCCAACAATTCAAAGCACCTCATTTGCCAATACTTGCTTGTTAAGACCTGTCATCAAACTTGACCACTGATCAGTTATAACTTGCATTTTGTGTGTTTATTTGGAAAATAATGTAATCACTATGACTTTAACTCTATTACACAACAGATGAAACATGTACAAATGGTTTTTCAAAATTTTCTAATCTCCTTTCCTTTTGCTTCCTTGCACTGCCCCCTTCTTTTTAATCAATACCCCCCAATTGCACCCAGGGATACTACTGCCCCTCTGGATCATTCCAGCACCCGCAGGGGGTGGTAACATCCACTTTGGGAACCTGTGATGGACAATGATAATGTTTCTCACTATCCAGTCTAGCTTCAGTAGGCTTAAGCAGACCAAACTCACCAGCAGAAAAATTCCCCTTTCCTACTTTGTCTCAGGGAGGTTGCTGTTCTTCCTTTATTTTCAAAAATGGCCTATGACATCAAAATGTGGAGTAAAATAGTGGATGATGTGTAATGTCTTGACGTGCAAGTGAATTGGATTTAAGTGAGGTAGAGTTATACAAAGTTGTCAGTCTCTCTCTCTCTTCCAGAGTCGTCAGAGTCCAGTGGCAGGAAAAAAAAAAAGTTAGGATGACAGGCAATGGCCTGGGATGCCATGGATGACCTTGGTATCTTTAATGTCTGACCAAGCTCTAAGCACTCCACAGCTCCTGCTTCAGCCACCTTCGTGGCCATTAGAATAAATTGTTCTCACTCCTCTCCTCCACCCAGCGAAGTCTTCACATGCTTGGAGTAGACATCCCTCTAATTCATTGATGGGTGTGAGGTCCATGGGTTACCCTCAACCTGGTTTAGCCTGTCTGCTGAGATAGTTTTACTAGGAATAGGTGGGAGTTGGATGACAGGTAGACAGCAAAGATGGATGAGCAGCCATGAAAAGGGTTTGGTAAGCCCTCACACCAAAGGTGCTAGTACCAGGGAGGTATCCCTTTGGTAAGCCACACTGTTCATACAACATTTCTTAAACTGTTTCATTCAAAGTTCAGTCAAATGATTCCCTACATGGCTGTTTCAGTTCATTAATCTCTCTCTCTCTTTCTCTCCCTCCCTGTTTTCCTCCCTCCCTCTGTTACTCTTCCTCTCTCTGTTTCTGTCTCTCTCCTTTCTCAGACTCTCCACTTCATCTATTTTATTCTCTTCGAGTCCATTTATCTCAGCCCGCATCTGTCTCTATTCTCTTTGTCAACTGTCTCTCCTTTCACCTATCCTCCAGAGTCATTTATTAAGTACCTACTATGTGCCAGGCATTCTGCTACTTTGTGGATACAAAGAAAAGCATATGGCAGTCCCTCCCTTGGGGAGCTCAAAATCTAATGGGGTAAGATGATACATCCTGCTGCAGTCCCTCCTGACCTCTTCTCAGTTCTTTGTGCCATGTTGCCCCCTCTAGACCACCCTAGCTGGTTGGCAGTCTCCAGACAAATGCCAATAGAAATAGGCTGCAAAGCTAAGCTCAAACACTGTCTATCCCCAGGGAAGGTCAGAACCTAGGAAGTGCCCTTCTGGCCTCTCTTTAGTGTCTTGTCTCCCTTTCTTTGCCCCTAGCTACTCCTTTCCTTCCTCATTCAAATTTTCCTTCTTCCTTTTTTCTCTCTTCCTTTCAATCTCTTTTTCTTTTCTTCTCTTTGCTTTTTTCTGTCTGTCCTTATGTCTTCATCTCATATGTCTCAGCTCCAATATTCTTCTGTGTCTTTCTCTGTTTCTGTCAGTCTCTGTGTGTCTGTCTTTCCACATTGCTCTCTTTGTCTCTACCCTGCGTCTCTATCTGTACATCTCTGTGTCTCTTTCTGCATCTTTTTCCTTGGCTGTCTCTGTTTCATGTTTTCAGTGTGGCCCCCTGTTCTCTCTCCCCTCTGTGCACATTTGCCTATGTGTTTTTCTCTCCATCTCACTACCATCTTCTGTTATTCCCTATCTCTCCCTCTCCCTCTCTCTTTTTCTGTCTCTCTGTCTCCCGGGGTCTCTCTCAGGCAGCATTAGTCAGACTGCACTTTGCAAGCTCCCGGAGGAGACCCCCGCTCACCCCTCCCAAAGTTCACTGCCTTGTCAAACGGAGCTAATCTCCTTCGGGAGGAAAAAGCCTCATTCAAACCCTGCACGTTGAGGGGGGGAGGGGATTGAGGGGGATGGGGAGGTCTCCCGGCTGCAGCCTGAAAACACCCCAGCCCATAATGCCCCTTTTGTTCTAGGATGGTAGGAGGGGGGTGGGCGGTGGAATGAAAGGGGGGGGATATTAAAGGAGCAGGTGAAAGACATATGTCTTCAGCAGTCACAGATAAGAGCTTACCCCCTTCTAATCTGACTGAAGCCTATTATCTTCCCGACACAGTCATTACTATTAATATTAAACACCCCCCAAAATCTGGCTTGAAAACAACCTGAAGGGGCTGACTTTCAATCTACTAGCCATTTCAGAGGAAGAGGCACTGTCCTGACCCCACCAACTCCCAGCCTCCCTTCTCACTACTGGCCAGCCCTCAGGCCTTCTGGGCCCTCTCTGCCACCCTTGACCCCTATTCCTTCCCGTTTCCCCTGACCCTAACTTCCAGCCTCTCTGTCTCTTAGCCTCTCAGGTACTATCCTTTCTCTCTAGGTCCCTCCCTGACTCTATGCCCTAGGCCATACTAATTTGTTCATTAGTATATCTGTAGTGGCACACAGCCTGCTGTCTATGTGGGTGGTTCTGCCCAGCATCTCCTGTGGTCGTGTCCATGTGAGATACACAGTACCAGCTGCCTCTCAGTGAAGGAGGACCTAGAAGGAAGTGGATACTTAAGACGACCAGCCCCTCACTCCCTCCATCACCTATTTCCTGAGCATCTGCCCACTTGTATTGGTTGGATTTACACTATGCTGCCACCAAGGACTTCCTGGGCTTATAGGGTTAAGAGTCCCAAATGCCACTACACACACACACACACACACACACACACACACACACGGATGAGTTAAGTATAAGCACCTAACTCTGGCATTCAAAGCCCTCCTCAATCTGGCTCCAACCTGTTTATCTGGTTTTATGTTATATGGTCCTTTGTATATAGTCTACTTTTTACTAAGTTGGACTGTTATCCACATTTCCCTTCCTTATTTGCCTACTTCAATTACTGTTTTCTTGCTCCTGCTATCTACCATATCTGCAATGGATTCTCTTATCCACCTCAACCCAACTACACCAACTACATTGAAATCCTTCCCTTCCTCCTTCAAAGCTAAGTTAGATGCCACTTCTTCCATGAAACTTTTCCTGATTCCTCAGCTGAGATTAAGTTCTCGCTTCTCCAGTTCATTTAACAGATGAGGAAACTGAGGCAAACAAAGATTTTTTTTTTTAAAGTGACTTGCTCAGGGTCACACACCTAGTAAGTGTCTGAGGTCAGATTTGAACTCAAGATTATGAATCTTTCTGGTTCCAAGCCCAGTGCTTTATCCACTGTACTACCTAGCTGTTCCTTATATAGTAGGGACTTAATGTTTTTGCCCTAGCCTAACTTCCTTTCCCTGCTGGTTAGTCATCAGTAAGCTCCATAAAAGCAGGGACTGTCTCTGGCCTCTTTTTGTATGCCCTGGGGCTTTGCATAGAGCTTGGAAAGACTTTAGCACTAAATAAATGTTGATTGATCAATTGATAGTAAGTAGCTCAAAAGCAGGGCTTGAACTGTATCTATTTTTATATTTTACATTGTCTAATAAGGTGCCTCAAATAGAGAACTTAATGAATGAACAGATGAACAAATGAAAAGTGTTTATTAGTGCTTACTGAGTGCCAAGTACTGTACCAATCAACATGTGTTGAGCCCATAAACCTACAGGTAGGAAAGTAAATATAAAGTTACTACTTACAATGATTATTCATGTCATTGCAAATCATGTTTACAAAATGTTTTCCAATGCACTGTCCCATTTAAGCCTCACGACAAGCCTATAAAAAGGGTAGAAGTATTATCCCCATTTTACAGATGAGGACACTGAAAGGGCAGATAAGGTTAAGGAACACAAATAGTAAGACTGAGACAATCCCACACCTTCCAACTCCAGGTGCATCACTCATTCCACTAGAGATAATGGAAGAGTATTAATGGCAAAAAGCCATTGTTTGAAGGATCTTGGGAAAGATAGAACATTATTATACAGCTCTCACAAATTCATAGAATCATAGCTTTAGAGTTACAAGGAGCCTTGGGCCTAATCTAACCTTATCATTTTTCAGATGAGGAAACTTGAGGGTCAGAAAGTTACATTTATTTGAACTCAGGTCCTCTTAACTCTAAATCTAGCTGTCATTCTCCTATGTTCCAAATAGAAAGATTCTCAACAAGGCCATCAGTTCCTAAAACTTTTTGGTCTCATAAGCCCTTTATACTCTCGGAAGTTACTGAGGACCTTCCACAGAGCTTTTGTTTATGTGGGTTATATCTATTGATATTTACCATATTAGATCTTGAGCACCCTCTGGAAGTCCAGACCACAATCTGAAAACTGCTGGAGCAGGCCATCCGTCTGGTCAGGAAGGCACTAAAATTATTCCAGCCACTCCAGCGAAGACTTCACAGCCTGCTTTGGTAACCTATCCCAGTGTTCTTCTGCCCTTTGTCAACAAATCCTTCCTGACGACTAACCTGAATCCCTTCTGCTATACCCTAAGCCCACATCTTCTCCTTCAGAGGAATGGGCATCATCTGAAACCTTCATTCTATTTCCCACCTTAGTGCCTCCACATAGCTAGAATAAACTCTTGGTATATTTCTGTCCCATAGAATCTTTATCTTCATTTGGGCTTAGCTCAGGTACTGCCTCCTACCAAAACCTCCCTCTTTTCTCCACTTGTTAAGGCTCTCTTCCTCCTGCATTCATGTATCTAACTCATTTTCCAACTCAGAGGAATGTAAACTCCTTGAGGGCTGGGATTATTTCCTGTTTTGTCTTTTTATCCCCAGCACCCAGTAGGTGAAAATGAATAGGTTTGGGTTTTTTTGTTTGTTTTTTGTGGGTTTTTGGGGGGGGGTGACTTGCCCAGGGTCACGCAGCTAGTAAGGCTGGATTTGAACTCAGGTCTTCCTGACTCCAGGGCCAATGCTCTATCCACTGCGCCACCTAGCTGCCCCAACGTTATGCATCTTCTATTGTATTTATATTTCTTTTGTCTAATATCTTTCAATTACTTTCTTTTTGGAAGGCAGTTGGGGTTAAGTGACTTGCCCAGAGTCACACAGCTAGTAAATGTCTGAGGCCAGATTTGAACTCAAGTCCTCCTGATTCCAGAGCCCATGCTCTCTCCACTGTGCCACTTAGCTGCCCCATGAATCATGAATGTTTACTGATTTAGAGTTGAAAGAGAATTTAGAGGTCATCTAGTTCAACCCCTTCATTTTGTAGAAGAGGAAATTGAAATCCAGAGACTTAATCAAGGTTATACAGGTATTAAGAGCAACTAGGTTGGGGCAGTTAGGTGGTGCAGTGGATAGAGCTCCAGCCTTGGAGTCAGGAGGACCTAAGTTCAAATCTGGCCTCAGACATGTAACACTTACGAGTGTGACTCTGGGCAAGTCACTTAATACTGATTGCCTCACCAAAATGCAAAAAAAAAAAAAAGAGCCGCTAGGTGGCTCAGTGGGCAAAGCACTGGACTTGGAATCAGAAAGGCTGCCTTACTGAGTTCAAATCTGGCCTCAGACACTTACTAGCTATGTGACCCTGGGCAAGTCACTTAACCTTGTTTACCTCAGTTTCCTCATCTGTTATATGAGCTGAAGAAGGAAATGGGAGACCACTCTAGTATCTTTGCCAAGAAAACCCCAAATAGAGTCATAAAAAGTCAGACAGGACTGGAAAAAAAAAAACAGAATTTGAACTCACTTCCTGTGACTCTAAGATTAGCACTCTTGTCACTATAGATTCAAAGACAGTTATACGATCCTCCCTAAACTCTTCCCCCATTCCCAAGAAGAATCAGGGAGTAAAGCCAATTCTTCATAGATGGTTCAACCCTCAAATTCAGGATTTTTGAAAAAGTCCTATAATCAACCCATCTGGACTCTATTCATTGTATAAATTTATACTTCTCTGCATGTCACCACATACTAGTAGTACCTCAGTCTGTGTCCTTTTTGTGAGTTCCCTATTTCCTCTTCCAGACTGAGTTGTCCCCCAGGGAAGGGATTGTGCCTCCCTCAGCAGATTAGGAGTAACTAAAGAACAGGGACCACCCCACCCCTCATCAGACTCAGTACTTCTGAAACCAGGGTCTCAGTAACTCTGCTCAACACAGGGCTCCAACCCACATCCAATCAGTTGTCAAATACTATTGTTTCTACCTATGCTACATCTCTCATATTCTTCCCCTTCTGTTTTCTGACTTCTGTTTTCTGACCATCCTGGTGCAGGGCCTCATCACCTCATATCTGGAAATAGCATTCTCATTGGTTTCCCTGCCTCCAGTCTCTCCCCACTCCAATCTACCCTCCATTCAGCCATCAAATTGATGTTACTAAAGCATAGGTCTGAGACCACACCACACCCTCCCCCTATTACCCCATATTCAATAAACCCCAGTGGCTCTCCATTGCCTCCAGGACCAAATATAAAAACCTCTGTTTAGCCTTTAGAGCCCTTCATAACCCCACCCCCTACTATCTTTCCAATCTTCATAAACTTTACTCCCCTGCACATACTTTCTGATCCAGTTTAACACTAACCTTTCTGTATGACTCACACCAGATACTCTAATATTGGACTCAACATTTTCACAGATTGTCTCTCATGCCTAGAATTTTCTCCCTCTTCATCTCATCCCTGGCTTCTCTGGCTTCCTTCAAGTCCCAACTAAAGTCTCATCTTCTGCAAGAAGCCTTTCCCAGATGTCCTTAATATTTATGCCTTCCTTCTGTGACGATCTGCAATTTTTCCTGTATGTTTCTTTTTTTGTAGAGTTACTTGCATGTTGTCTCCCTCATCAGACTGTGAGCTCACAGGGACTTTTTTTGCCTTTTCTTGCATCCCCTGAGCTTAGCACAGTGCTTGACACATAAAAGATACTTAATAAATAGATAACTGATGAATTGACTGACTGACTGACTCAAAGGATCCATATAGGCTTCTTAGGATCATAAGCATAAAGCTAGAAGATCCTCTAGTCCAAACCCCTCATTTTCCCTATGAGGAAATTGACTCTCAGAGACTGAAGTGATGTATCCAAGACCACAAGGTTAGAAAGTAGCCAAACTGGGATATAAATTCCCAGGAAGAGCAATTTGCATTTAATCATAAGAGATTTCCATTTTGATGTGTATCATGAGTTCCAGACAGTGTAGGGCTACCTGATGGATGGTTGGCATGTTCCAGGCTAGGGAATTTTCAACATTTGTCTTAGTGCCTTCCTCCCAATGCCAAGAACAATCAATTATAATAAAAAATCTGCTGTGTAAAAGTATCTTTCCCTACCATTCTTCTCTAGAGATAGATAAATGGGCAAGTGAATGGATGGAAAGATAGACAGACAGACAGATGAATGTGTGAAAAGATAGCTGCAAAGAGATGGATGGATATGGAAAGACAGAGGGATAGATGAATGAAGGGAAAGATAGATAGACAGACCTATGTGATCTCATTTGAGCCTCACAATAACCCTGTGAGGAAGATACTACAGACATTAACACTGTTCAGTTGTTGTTCAGTTGTGTCTGACTCTTCATGACCCCATTTGGGGTTTTCTTGTCAAAGATACTGGAGGGTTTGCCATTTCTTTCTTCAATTAGCACTGTACAGATGAGGAAACTGTCACTCAGAGAGCTTAAGTGACTTGCCCAAGGTCACATTGCTAAACATTGGCAGAGAGAAGTTCTTAACTGAAATCTTTAGGACTCTAAATCTACCCTCATGACCACCAAATTGTCCCCTCATGCTCAGCACCCTTACCATTCTGATTGCTATTAATATCACCATCATGCCACCACTGTCACTGTCAAGCTCACCCATAACTTCAGGGGCATGAAGATCTTTGTTACTCTATGGAGTAGGTTTGTTTGTTTGTCTCTCTCAACAATACGACTACAATCTCTGCCCAGTATATTGGAACAAGTCTCTAATCTTAGCTCAGAAGGCTTACACTGGTATTCTTCACTTGGAACATTCCCAGTGCCTTGCATGGGGACACCATGATCATTTCACATCCACTTACTACACTCCAAATCTTAACACATCCTCCCTGTGTCAAGATCTTATTACTAATGATCTTAGTATAGTTTTTTTTATTTTTTTAATTTTTTAATTCTTTTATTTTTTAGGCAATTGGGGTTAAGTGACTTGCCCAGGGTCACAGAGCTAGTAAGTGTCAAGTGTCTGGTCTGAGATTTGAACTCAGGTCTCAGATTTGAACTCAGGTCCTCCTGACTTCAGGGCCGGTACTCTTGGTATAGTTAAGATATATATAATATATCTCAGGGCAGCTTTTCTGATGTCACCAAAATCTTGGCAAAGCAGCTTTATGAAGTGGACAGGGAACTGGGTTTGGGGGTCAGGAAAACCTGGGTTCTAATCCTACTCAGATACTAACTATATGACTCTGGGCAAATCATTTAACCACTTTGTCCTTCAGTTTCCCCATCTATAACACCAGGAGTTTGGACTTGATACCCTCTAAGTTTCCTTTTGGCTGTAGAACTCTGTTATGATCCTGTGATTCTTTCAAGGGCTGGTTGTGTACCTGGGGCAGACACACCTAGGCTTGTTGTTGTTCAGTCACTTAAGTCATGTCTGACTCTTCGTGACCCCATTTGGAATTTTCTTGGCAAAGATACTAGAGTAGTTTGCCATTTCCTTCTCCAGCTCATTTGACAGATGAGGAAACTGAGGCAAACAGCGTGAAGTGACTTGCTCAGGGTCACACAGCTAGTAAGTGTCTGAGGTCAGATTTGAACTCATGAAGATGAGCTTTCCTGGCTCTAGGCCTGGCACTCTATCCACTGTACCACCTAGCTGCTCACACCTAGGTCTAGGAAACTTTATTTCTACATGTTGTTATCTCAAAATAGAGCTTTCAGAAAAGATGGCCAACTTTATATGGAGGTAGAAGTCATTGATTAAGGCTTAAAGTCCTTGTTTGTTAGTTTTGGGGGAGGGTGGAGGTTGAGAAAAACAAAGTAAAAGAAGACAGCTCTCAGTGTAGAAATGAATGCATCAGTTAGTGTTTTGGAGATGATTTAGAAAACATTCAGGACTTCTTTGAGATTCTAAAGCAAATGGTAGTACCAATCTCAATTAATACTTCCTTGCCCCCAAGTTGTTGGAATTTCCCAGTTCAACAGAACTCAGCAGCCCATGAAATACAGTCCATCAGCCTGCCATTGGAGAAGGACCAGGGCTTGTCCTGGTCTCTGTCTCATTCATAACAGTCTAGGCAAGGACAAGAGAACCCAAATTAGTTCACTGAGCAGTTTCTCCAGTGTCCCTTAACCATGCAGGATGGCAGAAGGGAATGGAAGAGTCTGCCTAAACACTGGGAAGCCCAGCCACTAAAGATGGAGAGGAAGATGACTTCAGAAAGCACAATGAGCTATTGTACCCCTCCCCCAACATCCCCCTTAAAATCCCCCCACCTTCACACACACCTCAGCACAGAGTATCCTGTTTACCTGCCTTCAGGACCTGGCCCTATCCTGGGTGCCATTCTGACTAGGGCCCACGCACTTCTCCTGCCAAGCTCTCTGCCTACGCAGGAGCCATTGGCTTGGTGACAATGTCTCCTCCATGGGGACTTTCCCCCTTTCTCTGCTCCATTTCACTGTCATACTGGAAGTAAACACACACAGAGAGACATAGACACACACATATATACATATAAACCAACCAGACACACATCTGGTGCCCTCCACATCTGAGTCCCCTAGAGACAGGAACCTCTGGCCTAGAGGGGTGCTGAGAAAGGGCTTCCCTACCTCCTGAAACAGGGGATTAGGAGGAAAAGGATCTGTGGTGGCAGAATGTTGAGGAGGGAGAGAGAAGGGGGCAGGGAAGGAGACAGTAATCAACCACACAATTAGGAGAAGGTCCAGTCACACAATGGCTCCTCTCTAGTCCTCATCCCTTTCCCTCAGCCTGGTATACTGAAGAGGGGGAGAGGGAAAAAGGGGAGGAGAAGAAGGTTTCGTGGGAATCCTGAGCCAGCTTGTCCCTGGGGACAGAAGACCCATATTAGTAGGTCTCTGCATCCAGATAAATTGCCATTATCCCAACACTAAAACCTCCTGGGAGAGGTGTCTGGGACAAATGGGGTAGGACTTAAGGACCCACAATTATGCCTGAAGAAAGCAGATGGGGTGAGGGGTGGAATGAGAGGGCCAAGTTGTCAAAAGAAGGGAATTCAGACTTCTCTTCCCTGTAAGATGAACCTCCTCTAGGCCTTGGGACTTATGGGGAGAGGGCGGTAATGAAGCACAATTCATGGGTCTTCAGGGGGAGAGAAAAGAAAAGGTAGATGGAGGAGGGAAGAGGAGAGAAGAAAAGGGGAGGGTAATGAAACAAAAAAGAGGTGAGAAGAGAGGAAAAGGGGAATGGGAAGAGAGGAAAAAGAGAAAGAAAAAGAAGGGAAGAGGGGTAAAGAGAAGTGAGGGGAAAGGAGAGTTTTTTCCCCATAAAAGTGACCCTGAGAAACAAAACAAAAATATCCCAATCAATAAGCAATTATTAAACACCTACTATATGCCACACAGTGGATTAATAGACAGAAAGCTGGTCTCAGAGTTCAGAAGACTTGAGTTTGAGCCTAATCTCTGGTACATACTGGCAATGTGACCCTGGGAAAGTGACAACCTCTCCATGCTTGTTAGTCAAAACTCTAAGACTATAATTTGCAGAGAAGTTATGGTCTTGCATTGGAAAGGGAAGTTTGGTTACTATGCTAGCCACTGGTAATGCAAAGACAAAACCAAAAGGTAGATAGATGGGGGAATCATGAAAATATCTCCATCTTACTGGCACTGATGTGACTCACTACTGAACAAGGCAAAGACATCTTCAACCGGTACTTACTGAATACTTATTGAGCACCTTCTACTTGCCTGATATTAGGTCTGGTGCTGTAGGATGATAAAGAAATGTATGAGATTCTCCCACAAGGAGTCTGGTTAGGGAGACATCCAGCACCACTCCCATTTCCATTCTCCCTTAGCCTTTGTCTCCCAATGCTCCACAGATTGGAAGGTGGAGCTAGTTAGGAAAAGAGGACAGAGGCACAGAGAAAGATGACTAACAACATCAGGGAAATGGGAAATGTCCAGTAAGTTGTACTGATAGTATGGGTTAGGACTTTCACAAGGCATCCTAGACAGAAACATGGAACTGAGCAGCATGGGCTCCTAGCTACGTGTAACCAGCTTACTAAATTGGGGACAGGTCTGCCCAAATGGATGTTTAGGTCACAGGAAACCTTTAGGGCTAGGCTTTCAGGGTGCCAGGAATTTAGCTTCCTTGAGTTATTGGGAGCAGCTTCAACAATTCAAGATGTCCCTGGATACATATGGACATAGGGCTCAAATACTGAGGACTGGAAAGAAAAAAATAAAAATAAATAAATACACAGAATTACATAGTTATACATATACTAAATATATATAGCTTGTATATAATTATTTTCACATATACATACATGTGACAATAATTACCTGGAATAGTAGGATCAAATTAATTTTTCAAGGAAGAAGAAAACATGGACACATTTATAAGCAGCAAGAAAAGAGCTAGTAGATAGGGAGAGACTAAACACTGGAGACAGAAAATGGGGATGAAGAACTCAGAGAAACATGGGAAGATTTATATGAACTGATACAGAATGAAATAAACAAAACCAGGAAAAACAATATACACAATTGATACCAATAAGGTAAAAAGAACAATTGAATAAAATAAGAGCAATAAAATGAACTTGAATTATAATTGTATTGACCAATCTTGGTCCCTACAAAGAGATTTGTTAAAATGCATCCATCTCCTTTTGTTGGAGAGGATATAAGTGTGGGGGATATATGTGTGCAATGTTATATATGCCATCAGGTATGGTTGATGTGACAGTCCATGTATCCTTGTTATAAGGAAGGCTTAATGGGTAGGGGAGTTTTCATATCTGGAAATGAAGGTGACATAAAAACAAAAGACATAAATAAAACTTTTCTTTAAATTAATGAATCTCTTAGCTTGGGTCTCTTCTTTCCCATATAAGAAAATTTTCCCTTCTATAAATCTATCAATTAATAACATTCATTAATCACCTACTATGTTCCAGGCACTATGGTAGGTCCTGAGAATTCAAAAACAAAATATGAAATAACCCCTGACTTCCAGGCGATTATTATGCTCTGTGGGAGTGTACATCCGATTAAGTATCTGTAATTAACATATCAATTAAATGTATACAAAGTAAACTAAATCCAAAATAATTTGGGAAAGAGGAGTCCTGGTAGCTAGGAAAGGTCTCACATAGGAAGTGAACCTCATATTGAACTTTGACGGAAGTTAGGAATTCAAGGAGGCAGAGGAGCAGAAAGTAAGATATTCCAAGATATGAGGAAAGCCTAAATAAAGGCCCAGAGATGAGCTTGTATTGTATGTGTGAGAAGTAACAGTAAGGTCAATTTGTCTAGGGCCAAAGTATGAGTGAGGGGACAGTCAATCACTAAAGCAGGATCCTAGGCACCAGAACAACAACTATCTCCTCCACCCTGGCCCTACTCTTGATGCCAAGCTCCCTGTCCAAGAGCAGGAAGTGTGTGCTCTGAGGTGAGGGGTGACAGACCTCTGAAGGATTTGTGAGGTAGGTTAGAGGAGGGAGACCCACCCACCTAAGCACCCACTAGTTCCCACAGTACACTAAGAGAAAATAGTGGAGGATAGAAAAAGTCTATTTCCTTTATCCCCATTAGACATTTTTGGTGACCTTTAAATCTTAAAAATACAAATTGTTAAAAACCAACTTGTAAATAAAATAACAATAAACCTGTTTTCTACTGTTAAAAGTGTTGAAAATTTTAAGGATTTTTTTCCAACATGACATCATGAATTTTTTTTTTCTAAGATGGGCTCATTCGAGTCGGAGCTGAAAGAAACCTTAGAGAACTAAGACCAATCCCTCCTTTTACAATTTGGAAAGTGAGGCAAGAGAAGGGAAATGATTTATCAAAAGTCCTATTGGTAGTAAATCTCGGAGCTGGGAGTGGAGCCCAGTTCTTCTTACTTCAAATCTAGTGTTCCTTTTGCTACAGGCATTATAAACTATAAAGAACCCAGAGGGTTTTAATCTGTCTCTGACCAAGCAATCAATATCTCCCTGGTTGCAGGTGCCTAGGTCAGTCCTCCTTGCTTCACAGGCTTCATTTTCTTTGTAATACCCCTTCCCACCTCTCTTTTCTTCCCTCTCACCCCAGACCTCAGGAACAAGGAGCTATGCTTGTTCAGAGGGATTTCAGACAGACTACTGGGCTGTGGAAAGTAGTAACAGACAAAGGGATGGAGAGACTAAGGCAGAGAAGCAGAGACTGAGAAAAAGCAATTGGAGACAGAGAGAAAAACATAGATAGTGTGTGTGTGGGGGGGGGGGGGGAAAGAAAGAGGGGGGGGGGGGGGGGGGGGGGGGGGGGAGACAAAGACAGAGTGAGAGGCCCCGTGGGAAGGGGAGGGGAGGAGAAGGGATGGGAAGATTGCTACAGGGAAGAGAAGTCTCTCTTCTTCCCCAGGCCAACCTCAGCTCTGGCACAGGCCCCACTGGGCAAGGGTCCCAGGGATTTATTGAGTAATCCTCAAATGATACACTCTCCCTGATTTGCTCCCTCTCCTCCTCTCTCAGAGGATCCCATTGTCTCCTGACACTCTCTGCCAGGCTCCCAGGCCTTCACCATGGCCTTCTCACAGGATGCTCTCCCATTGGGAGCCCTCATTCTTCATTTCTGTCATCTGCCTGTGATCCACAGTCACCTCTGGCCCAGGGTCCCAGTGTGTTTGTGTGTGTGTGTGTGTGTGTGTGTGTGTGTGTGTGTAGCAGAACCACCACGTGTTAGCCTGAGGTGTCTGTGTGCCTTCAGACAGTACCAGGCACGAGGTTGGCAACACCTAATAAACATTAAGAGAAGCCAGTTAGCAGGGTTACAGCCTAGGCAGAGGTTTTGCCTGTTGTGAGGTGACTGTATTTTGGATGTCTGGGACCTTGGGTCAAAGCCAGGATGTGGGTTGGTGGCATGATCTCTGCTGGGTCTAACAGTGTAGGAGGACTCAGTGAGGGTCCAGGGAGATGGGTTCCATGGAATACTGGTGGTGGGGGCAGGGTGTGAAGAAAAAGAATGTTAGGGCAAGGTCAGATACTGCATTTTTCACAGTATGTAGGAGGGAAAAAAAGTGGACTTCATAGACATTATTTCTTCTTTAACTTTTTCTTCCTTTCTTTCTTCCTCCTCTTTTCTTTCCTTCTCCTTTCCTCTTCTTTCCTTCCTTCCTTCCCTTCCTTCCTAATTTCCTTTCTTTTCCATTCACCTTTCATTCTCCCCCAGTCTATCTCTGTTTTACACACACATACACACACACACACACACACACGCACACACACACACACACACACACACACACGATGAGCAAAACCAGGAGAAAAAGAAATTGAAGAAGGGAAGGCTAGAAGGGCAGACTCTTCACAAACGACACTTAATTCCCAGTCTGGACTAGGCCAGGAGCTTGAAAGCAGCTAAATTAGCAAAACAGAAGTAAACTGTTGATTGCTTCATTGCAGGATTAAGTGTGATAAATGGGGGGTTTGTTCACTCCCCAGTCCAGATGTTGTGTCTAAGCCTGGATTTTTTTTAAGGTTTTTTTTTTAAACATTCTTGGCCCAGAGCCCATATATATTTTGGATACTGCAGGGAGTATATAATATCATTGGAAAATGATGCGGTCTGGTAACCTTTTAAATAACATTTCCTCCCTCCTCTATTTTCTAATAGTTTGTTTTTCTTTCCATGTTTGCCTTTTATTGGGGGAAATTTTTTTTGGAAATTAATGAGGCTAAAGTTTGGAAGGCGGAAAAAAGAGGAAGGAGGGAGGTAGAGGAGTATAGGGGGTGTCGAGCTGAGGCGTGAGACTGGGGGCTGGTCTGGCTTTTATGTCTTTTAAACCTTGCCGAGGGTTTTCCCCCCGATTTTGTTTTTTCAGCCCCCTCCCCCTTCTTCTCCCCTTCCCCCTCCTTGGCCCTCCCCCCTTTCCCTGTCCCCCCAGGCTGGCTCTGGTCCGGGGAGGGCAGTCCCAGAGGCCTGGGACTCTCTGTTCCACTCTGGACTGGCCCTCCTCCTCCTGCCCTCCCCCCCGAGGTGAGGGACTGGGGCCCGATCGGACTCCCAGAAGAACCTGCCATTCCCCAGCAGCCGCTGCTTGACATGAAAAGAGGATTGGGGGAGGGGGGCGAGGGGGGGCGCCTCCTTCCTGAGTGAAACATACGGAATCCGGCAGGAATTCAGGCCTCCCAGATTTAGGAAAACAAACAAAGGAAAGATTGTCAGAGTGGGGCCTCCTCGAGCCGCCGGGCCAGCGCGCTGCCCTCCTCTCTCACCCTCAGGGGGCCGGGGCTCGACAGCTTTGGAGGGGGCGGGGGAGGGGCGTCTGTGCAGAGGCCAGAGGCGCGGGGGAAGGGGGCCTTCCCCGTGTGGTCCCAGCCTGCTTCTCCTGCCCCAGGCTCTGGCAGGCCAAAGTGGGGGCCTATTGTCTCTGGGGGGTCCGGTGAAATTCACCTCTCCCTGCCTCCAAGGTTGTGGGAGTGAGAGGGAGGGGAATCTAAGGGGCAATGAAAGACTTCTCTGGATTGACTTGGACCTGGAGAGTTAGGTCATCTAGTCCAACCCCCTGCCTCTGGCTAGGGCATCCTCTTGCAAGTTTTCCGTCACCCCTGCCCCCAGGGCTACTACGGAATTTCAAAGTTCTGGCTCTAGCCGCGGAGAAAACTTGGCTTCTTGGAACCCCTTTTTTACAGGAGAGGGAAAGGGTCTTTTCTCACTCCTCGCCTCCCTCCCCCAGCTTGCAGTTCCCAGACCACTTTTCCAGCAAAACATACTATAATCTGGGAGTCGGAGGACGTGGGTCCCAGCTCTGCTGTGAGACCCTGGGCGAGCTGTGAAACCCCACCTTTGGGTCTCAGTTTCTTCACCTGCACGAGGGATTTGGCCTAGAGTCTCATCCACCTCGGTTATTTTGAGTCTGGGACTCCGTCCTGGGTCAGGCCTCCCGGGCCCCGGAATCGGGGGGAGGCCTGGAGGGAATTATAAAAGGTGAGAATGTCGGGGTATAAAAAGGGGAAAGGGAAAAAAATTCTGGGAAAACAGCAGCGATCGGGGCAGTAAACACCTGGGAAGCACGCGCCCGAGAGTCCTTCTTCACTCCCTCCCGGTCCCCTCCTCCTCCTCCTTCTCGCTTCTCTCTCTCTCTCTCTCTCTCTCTCTCCCTCTCTCCCTCTCTCTTTTCTGTCTTGCTGTTTCTCTCTTTCTCCCCGCTAAAGGTAGCCGGCCGGGCGGGCGCGGGGCCAGAGCCCGGGGTCCCCCGGGAGAGCTTTGCTCGCGCTGAAAGAGCCCTCGCGCCTGCCAGCCCAATTAAAGGGCCGCACAAGGGAAGCAGCATCTGGAATTGCGCTGCCGCTCACAGCCAAGTCACAATTGTTTAGTCTGCACGTCGGTGCAGGGAGAGAGCGGGGCTGGCGGGCTGCGCGGTGGCCCCCACATCTGGAGCCGCGGCCAGACAGCCCTGCTGGCTGCCGGCCTGGGTGCGTGTGCATTTTTAACTTTGGGATTTGCTGACAAGTTAAGAAGTCAGAAAGTCAGCAGCGGGGAACAGGCGCAGCAGCAGCAGGGAGAAGAAGGCTAGAGAGGAAGGGAGTGAAAAGGAGGGGAGGTTGGGGGCGGGTAGTAAAAAGGGAGAGGAGAGGGGAGGGATGGGTAGGAAGAAAGTGAGAGGAGCTACCAGGAGGAGGGGGGGAAAAGAGCAGGATAGGAAGGAATAGGAAGGCGGGGAAGGAGAGAAAAGAAAGAGAGAAGAATTAGAAGAGAGGAGAATATTCTGGAGAATTAGAAGGGAAAGAAGGAAACAAAATAGGACAGGGAAGAACGAAGAAGAGGAGAAGAGAGGAGTGGAGAGAGGAGGGGAAGGGAAAGGAAAGGAAGGGAGGGGAAAGAAGAGGGAGAGGAGAGAAGGGAAGGGGAGAATAGAAGGGGAGGGGACAGGAGAAGAGGGGAGGGGAGAGGACAGGAGAGAACAGGATAGGGGGAACACAGGACAGAGGAAGAGAGAATAGGAGAAGAGAGGGCAGGACAGGAAAGATGGAGAGAATGAGAAAACAGAGAAAAGACAAGTGGAAGGGAAAATAAAAGGGGAAGGGAAATATCAGCCCAGAGGTACAGATACCTGAAAAAAAAATCAGATACACACTTAGACAAAGAGACATACAGACTCACACAGAGACACATTGATACGATCATGTTGCCTGAATATGGATTTCTCTCCTCTTCACCAGGACCAGCTGTTTTATCCCCTTCTGTTGATTTTTCTTACAGGCTTACTCCCCTCCTTCTCCTCCTCCTTATCCTCTCCCCCCTTCTCCTTCCTCTTCATTAATGAAGTGTCTGAATTAGCCTGAAATCCCAGACTCCTTAGCTGAGCAGAACTCTCAGGAGGTTTAGACTCAGAGCATAAAACCCTGCAATGTTTATAGCTTGAAGGCGCTTATCTAGTCCCATTAAATTTTACAGAAGAGGACACTGAGGCACAGAGAGGGTCATTGTCTTGCTCCAGTCACACAGCTAGTTGGTAGCATGGACAAGACCAAAGCACAAGTTTCCTGTCCCTTGTATAGGTAGGTGCTCTTTTTATTAACCCAACTGTTTCCTGCAAGTCCACATGACCTGTTCTTCCCTGAATTTACAGTTTGTACTGTCCTAAAATTTACTACTTGATTATGGATTGTTTTGTGTCATTCTTAAATTATACATTGAGCAGATAATTTCATTTCCCCAGGTCTCAGTTTCCTTATTTATAAAATAGATAGCTTCTTAGGTTCCTTCAAGTTCGTAATCTATCATTTGTTTAACTTTTATCTTTGTAGTCAGGCTTCTTTGCTTCCCCCTTAGTGCCTAGCAGAGTGTTGAGCTTGTAATAAACCACCTGCAGATACTGGTTGGAAAAGACCTTCACTACTTCCCTTCCTCTCTGAATATTCATGAAGTCCTTCCAAGGCTTAAATTTTTTTTCTCTTGTTCTGTCCTTAGGAGAAAAAAGAGAATTGGCTTTTTCCTCAATAAGAATGTGTTTTCCTTTCTATACAAAGGTGACCCATTATCAGTTGGGTAATAATAACCCACATTTCTCTATTGAGTTGAGGTTCACCAAGTAAAGAGTTTCTTCACAACAATCCTGTGAGGTTACAGGTAATATGCATATTTTGCCCCTATTGTGTAGATAAATAGAGTTTACAAAGCACTTTCCTTTAAGTAGTACAGGTCTTAAAGTCCAATCTTAAAGATGAAAAGGTAAAGGTCAGAGAGTTTAAATGGTTTACTTGTAGTCACACAGCTAGTAAATGTGGGGGACGAGACTTCTGACTCCCAGACCATAACGGGCTGGGGTAGAGGTGTGCTTTGATGTTTCTACAGAAGTGGGGATGGCTTGCTCTTGGAATCAAAAGACCTGTGTATTTATCTTGGCTCTGATGACTTACTAAATGTGTGACCTTGGACAAACTGGTCACATCAGAACTGACTTCTAGTACGGGCTGTGATGGTGAGTGTGTGATTTTGGACTAAACCTCAGTTTCCTCATCTGTTAAATGGGATTAATAATACTTTCATAACCCACCTTATATGTCATCAGGGGTGCTTTGTAACCTATAAAGTACTAAAGAAATGTGGGTTATTATTGTTACCTCCGCTAGGCTGTTTTATCATTTTATCATTTATCTTCTTTGCTTTCAAGGCAGGCCTTTGGGAAAAGGTTAGTCAGAAATTCTGTCAAAGACTCTAGAACTGAGCACACCTAAGTTCACACCATTACACTCTGAGCTCTTTGAAAATGGGTGCTGTTTTTTGCCTTTCTTTGTATCCCCAGTGCTTTTTGGTGTCTGGCACAAAGTAGGCGCTTAAATAATGCTAGCTGGTTGACATCTATCTAACTTACCCTTCCTGGATGGAACCTGTTACCTTGGTTTTATTAGCATGGTGTACCACCTTAGCTAACTAGCCCCAACCTACTCACTCTGTAGTTTTGCATTTCAACTTTTTGGACTTCAGTTTTCTGGTTGGAACTTGAACCAGATAATCTCTAAGAATCCCTTCAAACTCTGGAGCATCCTAGGGTTCTGGAGCATTCTAGGGTTCTAAGAACCCAAAGATAGACCCTGACTTTTTTATCTTGTCTTTATGAGCAGAGATGAAGTTTTAAAGTTAGGCTGTCTTTTCTGAAGGTTCCAACTCCCTTAATATATGAAAAAGTTCTTAAGGATTAGAGTTCTCCAAAAATGAGATGAGCTGCCTTCCTAAGGAGTAAGTTCCCCATCTAAGAAGGTATTGAAGCAGAAGCCAGAAGCTGCTTGTTGGGGTTGGTATGGAAGGCATTCTAATTCAGGTACAGTTTAGATCAAATATCTTTTGAGGTCCCTTCCATCTCTGAGGTTCTATGAGCTTTTGCATATTTGCTTGACTTGAGTCGTTTCAGTCATGTTCAACTCTCCGTGACCCCATTTGGGGTTTTCTTGGCAGAGATACTGGAGTGGTTTGCCATTTTTTTCCCTAGCTCATTTTACATATGAGGAAACTGAGGCAAACAGGTTTAAGTGACATGCTTAGGGTACACAGCTAGTAAGTAAGTATCTAAGGTCAGATTTGAACTCAAGATGAGTCTTCCTGACTCCAGGACTGGTACTATGGCACCACCTACCGCCTTGACAGCCTTCTTTGTTTCAACCAGAGTCCAAAGTAGAATGTAAACCGCTTGAGGGCAGGTACTGTTTCCATTTCCTTAGTGCTTCCAGCAGTGCCTTGAACATAGCAGGACCTTAATAAATCTTGATGTAAGAAGGTTGTCCAGAAAAGAGAAAAATAGAGATGAAAGGAGGAAGTGGTCGAATGGAAAGGAAGTACAAAAGCTAATGGGAAAATAACTCCTTAAAAGTTAGAATTGGGCAAGTACAAGCTAATGACTCTATGAGACATCAAGAATCAATCAAAAAAAATCAAAAGAATAAAAAAAGAAGAAGAAATTGACAGTGAATAAGCCATATGAAAATAAGTGGATCTGAATACCATGCCAATTGGCACTCAGTTCTTGGCACCAAAGCTAGGGTGCTATTTGGAGAAAGAATAATCTGTCTGTACCTCCAGTACCACCTAACATTTACATAGCACTTTTAACTTTCTGAAGTACTTTTAAAGTTATTATCTGGATCCTCACAAAAGCCCAGAGAAATAGGTGAGGTAGGTATTATATTCCCCCTTTGTCAGATAGAGAAACTAAGTATCTCAGAATGGAAGTAACTCACCCAAGGTCCTACACTCAAACCTAGGGCTTCTAACTCCAGGTCAATTATTCTTTCCACTAAACCTACCCCTTAGTCTATCCACAAATATGTTGTGAGCATTTGTTGTGTGTGATACATAGTGATATAGTGGTATCTACCTGCACATAGGAGTCAGGGAACCTGAGTTCAAATTCTGACCCTAACACTTAACCATAAAGCATGTAACGTCTTTGAGGATGAGTTTTATAAAACTGTAAATCAGAGATGATAGTAATATTTGCACCAGTTACCCTTGGTATGTATTTCGTGAACCTCAGAAAATAGACCTATTATATTAAATGCTAAAGAATGGGCAAGGCAGAGTAGAAAGAGCACTGAATTTTGAGTCATAAGAACTGGGTTTGCCACCCCCCCCTTCAACCCTTCAGCACATCACCAGACACTAGGGTTCCCATGGGCCTCAGGGCAACATCAGTGCAGCACCAGGTAAACATCCAGGGCCTGCTGCCCCTAGCACAAGAAGCCTGAGACAGTGCCCCTTCTACCGAAGGGAGCAGAGTTCAAATTTAAATGAAAGGACAAAGGCCAAAAAAGATGAGACAACAACAAAAGAATCTGACCACAGAAAGTTATTATGGTGACAGGGAAGATCAAGACACAAACTCAGAAAAAGACAACAATGTTAAAACACTTATGGGCAAAGCCCTAAAGAGAAATGGGAAGTGGTTTCAAGCCCAGATAGAACTCATAGAAGAACTCAAAAAGGAGCTTTAAAATCATATAAGAGAGGTAGAAGAAAAATTGGGAATAGAAATTGAGAATGATGCAAGAGAATTATGAAAAAAAATCAACAGCTTGGAAAAAGAAAACAACTGCTTAAAAAAAGTAGAACTGGGGGCAGCTAGGTGGCTCAATGAATAGAGCTCTGGCCTTGGAGTCAGGAGGTCCTAAGTTCAAATCTAGCCTCAGACACTTAACACTTACTAACTGTATGACCTTGAGCAAGTCATTTAACCCCAATTGCCTCACCAAAAAGAAAAAAAAAGTAGAAGTGATTTTTTAAAAAAAAAAAAGTAGAACTGGTTAAATTGAAAAGGAGATACAAAAATCCACTGAAGAAAAGAACTCCTTAAAAAGTACATGGCCAAATGGAAAAGGAAGTACAAAAACTAACTGAGGAAAATAACTCTTTAAAAGTTAGAATTGGGCAAGTAGAAGTTAATGACTCTATGAGACATCAAGAATCAAACAAATTCAAAAGAATAAAAAAAAATAGAAGAAAATGCGAAATACCTCATCAGAAAAACAAATGACTTGGAAATGAGATCCAGGAGAGACAATGTCAGAATCATTGGACTATAAGGCCATAATCAAAAGGAGGACTTGGACAGCATCATTCAAGAAATTATCAAGGAAAACTGCCATGATATGCTGGAAGCAGAGAGAAAAACAGGCATTGAAAGAATTCCCCGATGACCTCCGCAAAGAGATGGCAAAGTAAAAACTCCAAGGAACATTATAGCCAAATTTCAGAATTATCAGGTCATGGAAAAAATACTACAAGTGACCAGAAAGAAACAATTCAAATATTGGGGAACCACAATCAGGATTATACAGGGTTTAGCAACTGTAACAGTAAAGGATCAGAGGACATGGAACATGATATTCTGGAAGGCAAAGGAACTAGGACTACAACCAAGCATCACCTACCTGGCAAAATTAAGCATGGACTTCACAGGAAAAAATGGTCATTCAATGAAAAGAAGGATTTCAAGCTTTCATAAGGAGAAAACCAGAATTGAACAAAAAATCTAATCTCTTATAGCAAGACCCAAGAGAAACATAAAAAGGGGAAAAGGGAAAAGAAAACATAAGGGATTCAATGGAGCGAAACTATTTACATCCCTACATGGGAAGATGATATTTCTAATTCTTAAAAATTGTACCATTAATAGTATAGTTAGAAGGAATACACATAGAGTATAGAGTATAAGGTGAACTTGAAGGAATGACATAGAAAATAATTAAGGGATGAGAAAGGAGAACACTGGGTGCAGAATGAAGGGAGAGGTAGAATGGGATAAGTTATTTCACATGATGAGGTACGGAAAAACCCATTACAGTGGAGGAAAAGATGGGAGGGTGGGTGATGGAAATTGCTTGGGTCTTACTCTCATCAGTATTGGCTCAAAGAAGGAAAAATATACAAAATCAGTTGACTATAGAAATCTATCTTACCCAACAGAGAAGGAGGAGGGGAGGAGATTAAGTAAAGGGAGAGGGGGGCTAACAGAAGAAAGGGTAGATCAAGGGAAGTGGAAAACAGAAGCAAAATGGGTGCATGATTTAGACATAAAGGGTGACATAAAGGTAAGCAAATTAGAAGAGCAAGGAATAGTTCACCTGTCAGATCTATGGAGGAGGGAAGAGTTCATGACCAAACAAGAGACAGAAAGCATTACAAAATATAATTTTGATTATATTAAATTAAAAAGCTTTTCCACAAACAAAACCAATGCAACCGAGATGAGAAGGAAAGCAGAAAGCTGAGAAAAATCTTTACAGAAAGTATCTCTGCAAAGGCCTCATTTCTCAAATATATAGAGGGCTGAGTCAAATTTATAAGAATACAAGTCATTCCCCAATTGATAAATGATCAAAGGATATAAACAGGCAGTTTTCAGATGAAGAAATCAAAGCTATCTATAGGCATATGAAGAAGTGCTCTAAATCCGTTTTGATTAGAGAAACGCAATTAAAACTCTGAGGTACCACCTCATACTTATCACATTGGCTAACATGACAAAAAAGGAAAATGATAAATTTTAGAGAGGATGTGGGAAAATTAGAACACTAATGCATTGTTGATGGAGGTGCGAACTAATCCAACCATTCTAGAGAGCAATTTGGAACTATGCCCAAAGGGCAACCAAATTGTGCATACCCTTTGATCCAGCAATACCACTACTAGGTCTGTATCCTAAAAAGATCATAATAAATGGAAAAGGCCTTATACATGCCAAAATATTTATAGCATCCCTTTTCATGGTGGCAAAATATTGAAAACTGAGGGGATGCTCATCAATTGAGGAATGACTAAACAAGCTGTGGTATGTGAATGTAATGGAATACTACTGTGCAATAAGAAATGCTGAACAGGCAGATTTCAGAAAAACCTGGAAAGATTTCTACTAACTGATGCAAAGTGAAACAAACAGAACCAGGAAAATATTGTACACAGAATCAGCACATCGTGTGATGATCAACTATGAATGACTCAGCTCGTCTTAACAACACAATGATCCAAGACAAGTAGAAAGGACTCATGAAGGAAAATGCTATCCACATCCAGATAAAGAACTGATGGACTCTGAATGCAGATTGAAGCATACTTTTTTCACTTTATTCTTTTTTGTGTTTTTTTCTCTTTTGATCTGATTTTTCTTTCACAGCTGTGACTAATACAGAAATATGTTTTACATGATAGCACATGTATAACCTATATCAAATTGACTACCATTTTAGGAAGAGGAGAGGGAGGGAGAAAAATTTGAAACTCAAAATCTTATAAAAATGAATGCTAAAAATAGCCTTGACATGTAATTGGAGAAAAATAAAATACAATTAAAAATGTAAAAAGTACAGAAAAAAAATTGAGAAAAAAAGAAGACCTGGGTTTGAGTCTCTCTGGCTTACTAGTTATGTGACATTGAACAAATTTCTTCTCCTCTTGAGACTCCACTATCTTATCTATATGGTTGTTTTGTGGCTAGAACAATATTCATGGATAATAATGAAGATGACTAGTCCAAGACTGACAGTCTCCAGAAACTGCAGTTGATTGGATAAGAATAAAGCACTTAATGAAATAAGGGGAGACAGCAAGGTGTAATGTGATGATAATATTCATAGCTAGTATTTATGTGGCATTTGAAAGTTTGTAAAGGGGTTTACAAATATTATCTCAGTTTATCCTCACAACAACCCTGGAAGGTAGGTCCTCTTATGCCCCACTTTACAAATGAGGAGGCAGACAGAGGTTAAGTGACTTACTTGCCTAGAGTCTACAAAGGCTACTAAGTGTCCAAGATGGGCTTTAAACTTAAGTCTTCTTGACTGCAGATCCAGTATGCCATACGTTTAGACACCTAGCTGACTCTAGAGAAGTGATAGAGACAATCAAGCTTTTGGGTATTCTAAAGAGGGTTAGCCCAGTGGGCTGGGGTCACCAAGGAATGCTGCATGGAGGAAGTGGCGTTTGAGTTGTCTCTTGAAGGAAGTATAGTATTCTTGTAAGTGGAGTGGAAGGAGAAGGACATTGCAGATGAGGAGAAGGTAGTAGGTGGGGAAGGCAGAAGTTTTAATTGAAGAGCACATGAAGGAGACTTGGTCTCCCTGTGGAGTGGAGGGGTGCATATTAAGGAGAAGTGAGAGAGAAAGTAGGAAAGATAGGGTAGGATCAGACTGATAAGGGAAGTCTGGGGTCTCATCATTTAATCTCTTCCTGTGGTTTCTGCTTTTTCTCTATCTCTCACTTCCCCCCTTTCCACCCCCCCCCCCAAAAAATAAAAGCAAACCTCAGAGAGCTACTTGGGATCTGCTTTCAGAAGTTAGGGGTTAGAGAATGGAGGAGAGCCCAGCTCAGGTGTGTGGAGCTAGGGGATCCTCACCTGGTTTGGTCTCCCTCCATTCCCTAACCAGGCATCCCCTGGTCTCAATCAACTCTTCTTTTCCAAGCAGTAAATAGATGTTAAAAGCAACAGTCTCCATTTAAAGCTATGCAAGGCAGGGGGAGGGCAGGGAGGAGGGGCCCCGATGGGCCCTTGTTTGGCAATGTTTGTACCGCAAAACAATCTTAATGGACAGAGATTTATCACCGTTTTCATTAGCCAGAGTTGCTTCGGTTTAGAGTTCTCTACCAGAGTTGAAGATTTATGGTGGGTGGAAGGGTTGGGGGCTCAGGAAATGGGGGGGGAGGGATGAAGGTTTGGGCTCATCCCATACTGAGAGAACCTACATTTTCCCCGATTGGGGTGGGGAATAACTGGACCAGGGATACAAAAGATTTATGCAGCCTATAGATAGAGAACTCTTTCTCTTCCCCGAATTTAACCCCTTTCTCCGCCAAATTGTTATGACTGAAAGTCTGCTTTGGTGAAAAAAGCAAAAGAATTAAAAATCATTTGACCTGGGTTTAATAAACATTAATTAATTAAACATATATGCTATGAACTATACTGGGGAGTGGGGTGGGAAGGGGAAGAATAGAAAGGCAAAAAAGAAGGCAGACCTCAAGGAGCTTACATTCTTTTGGATTCCATGGGTTCTTGCCCTGTTCTGCAATTACAAGCCAGCTGTGTGGCCCTGGGAAAATCATTTAACTTCTTGGGGACTTCTTCACCTGTCAAATGGTCATGGTGATACTGGAGAGGGTTTTGTAAACCATAAAGAACAATAAAAATGTGAGCTAATTTTATGAATGTTGAAGGTTGAAGGAAGTAGGGATGTGTAGGGGCAACTCCTCGGAATACTTCAGCCTTCATTGATGGTCATCTCTGATTATCCTGGAAGTGAATATTTGTTGAATTGAACTGAATTGACTCTATTCAAGAGAAGACCCAGGGCAGACCTGAAGTGGGCATGGGTAGGAACGTGTCCTGGCCCCAAAATATTTTTCTTATTGATGTTAGACATTTCACCACTAAAAAAGAATGGGAAATTAGAAGACCAAAGTTCGAGTAATGGTTCCGTCCCTAACTGTGTAATCTTTTCCCTTTCTCTATGCCTCAGTTTTTCCATCTATAAAATGAAAAGGTTGAAAGGGTTCTCTTAGGTCACTTCCAACTCTGCCATTCTATGTTCCATGTTCTAACATTACATGTTCTAGATTAGTTCTAAGATCCCTTCCCGTTCTAATTGCTAATATCCGTTACTTTTTGGGGTGGGGATTAAGTAGTGCCTTTTTTCTCCCATTTCCTTTTTGGAAACACAAACCCTCAGTCTGAAGAGGGTAACTAACATGCTCACCATCTTAGTATGAATGAGTATACCAGATGTTTTTCTCTTAAGGGGCTAGATAGATTGGGCAGCAGGAGAGTCCTGGGCTGAGGAAGGTGGGAGGAGGGAGGAGTGCCTTTAAGGATGGTACATCACAATTCTGTTCTAGGGTGTCATTCAGGCTCTATAGGAGAGGAAGTACTTGCCCCCTCCTAACCCCCTTCTAGGACAGAAATCTAAATCACTCTCCTACCAATTTTCTACAGAATAGCCCTCTGTAGGCAGTTAAGGGATGAAAGAATCTTGTCAACTCAATTTATCAATCAATCAACAAGAATGCGTTGATCGCTTACTTTATGCCAGGCTGGGGATACAACAAAAGATTAAAAATAGTCCCTGCCCTCAAGGAGCTTGTATTCTAATGGAGAGGAGGAATTAACATGTATATAAATAGATATATACAAGATAACATAAAAAAAAAGATGGAAGGTGACTTCAGAAGAGAAGGCACTAACAATTCAAAGATGGAGGGAAGGCTTCCTGAAGAACGTGGTGGTGGTGGTGGTGGTGGCAGTGGTGGCTGCAGCAGTAGTATTGTTGTTGTTGTTGTTGTTTGACCTTTGTTCTTGAAGAGGACTAAAGACATCAGGAATGTGATAGCTTGTCTTTCAAGCCAATTGGATTTAAGTGAGGCAGGACTGTGCAAAGTCATCAGCCTCAATCTCTCTTCCAGAATCATTTGGAATCAGGAATCCCTAAGAGGCAGATTTGAGGGAAAAGAGCATTCCAGGCATGGGGGACAAGCCAAAGCAAAGCCCTGAGAGGGGAAATGGAGCATAGTATTTAAGGAACAGCAAGTATGGCTGGAGATCTTAGAATTCATGGAAAGGAGTAATGCGTAAGAACACTGGAAAGATTGGAAGGGGTCAGATGGTAAAAAGCATTAAGTACCAAAAAGCTTTAAATGTCTTTGTTTAGGCATTTGTATTTTATCCTAGAGTTAATAGGGAGATATTGGAGTTTATTGAGTAGGGGAAGTGATGTGGTCAGACCTATGATTTAGGGAAATCACTTTGGCAGGTGAGTGGAGAATTGATTGGAGTGAGGTAAGACTTTAGACAGGGAGCCCAATTTGGACAGCTATTGAAATAGTCCGGGTAAGAGGCAGGCCTTAATTCAGACGTTAGTTGTGTGAATGTAACCAAAGGGATATATATAGGAAAAACATTGTGGAAGTAGAAATTGTCAAAAAAGATTGAATTTTTTTAAATGCTGACATTTGTTTTTCATGTACATATTCACTATACATATTTGTAGTTTTCTTACCCTCTCAATGGGGGGGGGAGAATTTGGAATTGAAAATAAAAGTGAATTAAAACTACAAGATTTGGCAACTTATTGGATATTCTATGTGAATGAGAGTAGTGTTGAAAATGACACAAAGCTTTTGAACCTGGGTGACTAGAAGGACAATAGCACCCTTGAAAGAAATAGGACAATTCAAAAGAGGGGTGAGATGGATGTGGGAGCTAATGAGTTCTGTTTTGGATTTGCTGAGCTTGAGACATCCAGTTCAAAAATACAATTCAATTGAACAAACATTTATTAATAATACCCTTATATGCAGGGCATGTTGCAGAGTGCTGGGAATATAAAGGTGAAAAAAATTTGACAGAGACTTTATCCTTAAAGAGTTTATGGTCTAATAAAGGAGGAAGGGGCATGTACTCAAATATCTGTAATAGAGTCTATAGTGGGATAAATGTATAAGAGGTCAAATGATCAAACATGTGGCATGAGAATTTTGAGGAGTAAAATCACTTTATTTAAATTTTTTAATATTTTATTTCTTCCAATTACATATAAAAACAATTTTTGACATTTTTTTAAATTTTGAGTTCCAAATTCTCTCATCTTCTCCTCCCTGCTCCCTGAGAAGGCAAGTAATTTTATATAGAACACACATGTGCTGTCATGCAAAACATATTTCCATATTAGTCATGTTGCAAAAGAAACACAGACCAAAAAAAATGAGAAAAATAAATTTTAAAAATAGCTTAGATTTGTATTCAGACTCCATCAGTTCTTTCTCTAGGGGTGGAAAACATTTTTCATCATGAATCCTTCAGAATTGTCTTGGATAATTGTATTGATCAGAGTAGCTAAGTCTTTCACAGTTGATCATCTTTACAATATTTCCATTACTGTGTACAAAGTTCTCATGGTTCTGCTCACTTCACTCTGCATCAATTCATATAAGTCTTCTCAGGTTTTTCTGAAACCTCCCACTAAT
The DNA here is from genome assembly GCF_900497805.2 of Vombatus ursinus. Lineage (NCBI taxonomy): Eukaryota > Metazoa > Chordata > Mammalia > Diprotodontia > Vombatidae > Vombatus > Vombatus ursinus. The sequence continues at coordinate 20,521,631 of NW_020954589.1, forward strand.
CATTTCTTATAGTACAGTAGTATTCCTTCACAATCGTATACCACAACTTGTTCAGCCATTCCCCGATTGATGGGAATCCCCTTGATTTCCAATTCTTTACCACCACAAAAAGGACTATTAGAAATACTTTTGTACATATAAGTCCTTTTTCTTTTTCCTTGGAGATCACTTTATTTTTATAAAGAAATATTATTACTTCATTGGTCCTCAGAGCAACTTTATGAGATAGGGAGGAAAAAGCTATTCCTATTTTAAGATGAGAAAACTGAGGTTCTGAGCAGCAAAGTAACTTACCTGAGGTCCCATGGTTCATATCGTAGTGTGGTCAGGATTCAAACCCAAGTCTTCTGATTCCTTGTCCTGTGCTCTTTAGACCACCCCAAGAGCTGCCTCCGAAAATAAAATCATCCCACACTCAAATGAGTCTAATGATCAGTAAGTCAATGATCTAATGAGTCAAATCATCAAATGAGATATTTGCAAAAAAAAAAGAAAAGAAAAGAAAGAAAGAAAGAAATAGATGAAAGAGAGGGGAAGGAAGGAAGAAGGAGGGAGGGAGGGAAGGATGGAAGGAAGAAAGGAAAGCACTTAGCACAGTGCCTGGCACATAGTAGGTGCTATATAAAAGGTCATTCCATTTTGTTCCAGACTCTTCTCTTTACCATCTTGCCCCATGTTCCTTAGCCCTTGGAATAGAGCCTGCTTAAGATGACCTGTTAGATCCAACGTGTGTCATCACAGGGCTTGGCAACCTTTGAAAAGTGTTATACCATAGTTCCTACATCTGGTTTTTTCATGAGTCAGGCAGTGGGGGAGGGAGAAGGATGAGTGCTCACACCTGCTGTCACTTCACTGCCACCAGGGGAGTGGGGAGAGTATATGCCAGATGCCGAGACCAAGCCATTGCAGCTTTTGAAATCAATGAAGTGGGAGTATGGCAATGATAAGTGACCTTTGTGCTGATGAGATTTGACTTACTGTGAGGGTGCTCACACCTGCTATGGGGATCTCGAGTCAACCCACCATTTTGCCTACTGTGGCAACTGATCAGCCACAGATTTTGCTTTGAGCATCTGGTTGCCATTATCACCCACTCTGCTTACTTAAAAGTCCTTTGTTGATATTGCCACCATCTTAATCTGGTCCTGTACAGCCTGTGAAAAGGGAAATCTTTTGAAGCCAAATCATTTCAGTAGCCCAGAAAAAGTCAAACTTCCAGGGAGAGAGGATCGCTCTGCCTAAGTTAGGGCTTTGCAGGCATGTGCAGGTACATTGCCTGTCACTATCATGAAGGGGGCATGGAGAGATCTTAATCAGATGGGTGAGATGGGAAATTTCAGGAAGCTGGATAATTTCCTGGCTCTTTTTTCTTTTTTTTAACAACATAGCTTCATTATTTGGTTAAGAATGCTATAAATTCCCAAAGAATTGGGACGTATTCCAAAGTGAGGGATAAGTGACTTTTGGATTACCAATAGCCCTGCTCAAATCAATTTAGCTCATGAAGTATTTGCTGAGTGTCTACTTCATGCCTAGTGTATTGCTAAACAGTAGTAAGGGATAAGTAATAAGGCATGTGGTCCCTACATTTTAATAGCTTATCTAGACTAGGGGGATAGAAAAGACAGAAATACAGGAGCAGGTTAAAAGGGACCTCTAAGGTCGTATGACCTAACTTATACCAAATCAACTATCCCTTCTACAAAATACTTAAAGAAATGGTTATCCAGCTTCTTTTTTAAAAATATTAAATCTCCAGTGTTGGGACACCCTGTATTTCCAAAGACAACCTTTTCTACCTTTAGATAGTTCAAATTGTTGGGGACTTTTCCCTTACATCAGATCTAAATCTGTATCTTTGTAAATTCCATTCTTTGTTCCTTCTCCTGTCCTCTGGGGCCAAATGGAACATGTCTAATCCCTCTTCCACATGACAGTTTTCTAATACTCAAAAACAGTAAGCATGTACCTCCCAAGTGTTCATTTTCCTAAGCAAAACAAACCAATCCTCATTTGACATGGATTCATGTCCCCTTACTATCCTGACCATCCTCTTTCTGCTGGACTTCATCTTGTTGATCAAAGGCCTTCTTAAAATTTGTCATTCAGAAAGTATTCAGATATAGTCTTTGGATATAGTCTGATCAGGGCAGAAAACAACTGGACTTTCACCCTCTTCATTCTGGACACGGTGCCATCTTAACTCCTAGGATGGAATTAGCTTTTTATGACTGCTGCATCACACTATTGATTCGCACTGAATTCGCAGTCCACCAAAAAAAAAAAAACAGATCTCTTTCCCTGAACAACTGTTTCCTAAGAAAGTTCAAGTCCCATCTTGGTCATTAACTGAAGGTGTGACTTTAAGTAAATTGCTCCACCTCTATGAGCTTCAATTTCCTACAAAAATGGAAGTGATCATATTACTGTCTACTTTACAGGTTGGTTGATAGGGTCCAGTGAGACAATGTTTGTGAAGGTGATTTAAAACTGTAAAACCCTTATTCAAATATGAATTACCACTGTAATGCCATAGGTTTGGGAGTTAGATGGAACTCTATGGACCATCTAGTCCAACTGGTCCATTTTACAGATGAGGAAATTAAGGCCTAGGGGAATGCCTACAGTCTCCTATCTGTTCTCTTTCTTTCTCTCTCCCTTCCTTTTTCTTTCCTTTTCTCCTTCCATTTTTCTTTTTTTATATTCATTTCTTATATTTTATTTTTTCTTTTTAAATGTTTTATTGATACCTTTTTTTATATTAGTTACTTTCCAATGGCTCCCTGTTCATCACCATTAGAACACTCTACTTGCAACATTCACATGAATGAATGAAACTATTTATCAAGCAACTGATAAGTACCAGGCATAGTATTAGGCATTGGAGGTGCAAATATAAAAATGAAACAGCCATTGCCTTCAAGAAGCTTATATTCTAATAGGCAGTGACAACACATATAGAGAAGAGGTGGCTAGAATAAGGAGGTTTTTACACTTTTTTTCCCTCTAGGGAAGGGGAAGGAAAGGAGGAAAGGGAGTGAGCATTTGTGTAGCATCTACTATGTGCCAAGCACTGTGCTAAAGGCTTTTTACAGATATTATCTCACAGCAGTTCTTCAAGGTAGATGCCATTATTATCCTCATTTTTACAGTAGAAGCAGCTTAGGCAGAAAGAGGTTAAGTGACTTGCCCAAGGTCACACAGACACCTGTCTGTTTGAATTCAGGTCTTCATGATTGTAGATCAAGCACTCTATCCACTGAGGAACAAGAACAGTGACTGGAGCCAAGCACAATGGATTGTTTTACTCTTTTCATCATTCTCAGACCATAAGGCAGAAAGCCTGGGGATTGAGGAGTGGGAAGAGGTCAGTGCTTCAGCACAGTATACAAGTCTGCTGATGAGCTGGTGGTAAGATGTTTAGGGTGGAAGGATATGAAACATGGGGTGGAGACTGGGAAGGGAGGTGGTTAGATATAGTTAGGTGAATTTGTACTCATTTATCTGTCAAAAGAACTCAGTTCTAATTATACATGAACTGTTTGAAAAAAATAGATAAAGAAAGGATCCTATTGTATTACTTTTATGACACAAATATGGCCTTGCTACCTAAACTACAGCCAGAACAGAGAGAAAACTATAGACCTAATATTGATGCAAAAATTTTCAATAAAATATTAACAAGGAGACTACAGTAACATATCTCAAAAATCATACACTATAAACAATCTGGATTTATACCAGGAATGCATGGCTAATTCAAGATTCAGAAAACTAGAATTGACCATCTTAAGAACAAAACCAACAAAAAATCACATGATCGTTTAAATAGATATAGAAAAATTTTTAGACAAAATACAATACTCATTTCTGTTAAAAACTCCAGAAGGCACAGGCATAAATGAAGCTTTCCTTAAAATGATAAGAATAGCTATCTAAAACCAAGAGCAAGCATTATCTGTAATGGGGATAAGTTAGAAGCTTTCCCAGTAAGATCAGGGGAGAAGCAAGGATGCCAGTGATCACCATTACTGTTCAGTCTTATCCCTGAAACTCTAGCTATAGCAATAAGACAAGAAAAATAAATCGAAGGAACAAGCACAAGCACATTTCCTAGTTCCATAGGAAATAAAGATAGCCCAGGATGGCAATCCAGAGCTGAGTGAGTTAATCCACCCAGGGAGGGATACAAGGCCTTCTGGAGGTTTAGTTTTGAGGGTGCTTCTCCAGGTGGGAAGAACAAATGACAAAATATCCAAGACAGAGGGGGTGAAGCATGGCCAAGGGAAACCAATTACTGAGCTGATCATGTCTAATAAAGTATGAATCTATCTAGAGCTGACCACTTCTCTAGGAAGAGGAGGGAGATACATTCCACTATCAGTCTGCTGATGTCCTGATTGGACGCTACGGGTTGATCGGGTTCCGAAGTCTTTCATCATTGTTGTTTTCCTTTACGTTATTGAGGTCATTGTGTAAATTGGTCTCCTAGCTCTACTACCTTGATCTGCATTGGTTCATACAAATCTTCCTACATTTCTCCAAATTCTTCATGGGCAATAATATCCCATCACATTCATATGCCACCATTTATTCAAGCTGTTTTCCCCTAGTCTTTTCCTTGAATTCTCCTCTACCACCCATTCTAGGTCCTTGGCCATCAATAAAATCCCTGGAAATTATGGTGGGATGAGGCTTTTGCAATCATGTTTTCCACCCAACCCCCCACCTTTACCCTCATCCTCAGGGTTGTACTCTGGGTCAGTTGTTGCCTGAAGTGGCTTTTTAAGCAATTAGACTGAGCTGCTGGACACTTGCAAGCCTAATTGTTTCAAAAGCCCTTGAAGGGTCTGAATCCCTGCTCTTAGAAAGCCTGTGAAGTGGGAAATCTGTGAAGACCTAAGAAGTGTGAAGAATTAGGGCTTCTCCTCCTCCTCCTCTTCTTTCCTACTCAAAGTCTCCCTCCAAATGGGAAGGTAAGAACAGAGTCAGATGATCCCAAATCTTCCCAGAGCTGTTGGACTCTGTTTCAGGAGATTAGACCATTGGGCAGAGGGTTCAAGAATTCAAGCCATCACTGTCTCCCTTTATGTTCATCCAAGGAAGAATGGACAAGCATCCCACTACCCCAGGCTTCTAGACAGATAACCTAGGGAGGGTGGTTCTCCTTCTGAGTGCTTCCTACAGCTACAGCAGTGGAAAGCAGAAAAGCCTGTTGGGCAGATGCCGTGGAGAATAAAACCATCTTAAAAGTTCTTTTAAAAAAACCATCCAGGGCAGCTAGGTGGCTCAGTGGATAGAGCACCAGCCCTGAAGTCAGGAGGACCTGAATTCAAATCCGGTCTCAGACCAGATACTTGACACCTACTAGCTGTGTGACCCTGGGCAAGTCACTAAACCCCAATTGCCTTGCCAAAACAAACAAACAAAAATCCATCCATTCAACAAACATTTCTAGATATGAGTACTAGCCACAGATCCTACCTAGGAGAGGAATAATTTGTAGTGCCCTTGCTAACTGTGAGATTCTCATGTGTCTCTGGGCCTCAGTTTCCTCCTTTGTAAAAATGAGTTGGACTGGATGACCTCTAAGACTCTTCCCAGCTTTAACATGTTGTGTTTGGAGAAGAACAACTAGTTCAGTTTGGCTGGAGCAAGAAGCTGTGCCAGAGGAGTAGAATAAGCTTAAACAGAAAGGGAGGTTGAGGTCAGAGCATGGAGTGTCTTAATTCCTTGAAAAATCATTACAACTTTTAGGTGACCAGAACTCTTTTAGGAAGATAGATCTGGGGTAGTATTCTTCTCTTCCCTTCTATGCTCAGCAGAGAAGGCAAAAATCTAAGAATAAGATGGATGTTCTGTCACCCATCCCCTCTACCGTGTTTCCTCACTGCCCGGCACACAGTAGGCAATTAGTAAGTGTTTATAGGCTGACTGACTGATTGCTTCCAGCTCTGACATCCTAAGTGGAGCGTTCTAACCTTCTAAGTTCCGAGGTCTCTTCCAGTCCTGACATTCTAATTTTGTGTTTTTCAACATTCTTTGTTCTAAGGTCCTTTCCAAAGGCTAACCATTCTGTGTTCTCCCATCTCCTCCAGCTGTAACACTCTATGCCCATTCATTCCACAAGCATTATTAAGAGCTTACTCCAGGCAGCTTCATGTTTTCTGGTTCTTCGGGAAGTTCAATGCTTGGTTCATTTATTTCTTTCAATCACCCTCAGCCCTCTTTTCAAAGCCTTGAAAGGGCAGCTGTGGTCTATCATACAAAGGGCCTGGGATCTTCAGACAGAGGTCCTTTGCTTGAATACTAGCTCTGGTGATCACCTGAGTGACACTAGGCAAGTAAGTTACTTCCTTCTCTGGTCTTCAGTTCCCTCATTTGTAAAATGAGAACGTTGGAGTAGATGATAATCTGTATTTATAAGCTCAACGGCTCCAAATCCTGTGATACTTGATATGGGAGAACAAGGGTAGATTTTCTGATTTATCCTGTATAAATCTTGTTTGGGACAGCTAGGTGGCACGTTGGATAGAGCACTGGTCTTGGAATCAGGAAGACCCATCTTCATGAGTTCAAATCCAGCCTCAGACTCTTACTAGCTGTGTGACCTTGGGTAAGTCACTTAACTTTGTTTGCCTCAGTTTCCTCATCTGTAAAATATGCTGGAAAAGAATATGGCAAACCACTCCAGTATCTTTGCCAAGAAAACCCCAAATGGGGTCATGAACAATCTGAAACGACTGAAAAAAAAAAAAAGGCTGTAGAACAACAACATTTTGTTTGTACACAGTTGTCTGCATGTTATTAAGACTGTGAATTCCTTAAGAACTAGGACTGACTTTTGCCTTTCTTTGTATCCCCAGGGCTTAGCACAATGCCTAACACCTAGCAGGTGCTTAATAGTTGTCTATCCACCAGCTGACTGACACTAAAGTAAAACAAGTCAATCAGTGGAGGAGTGGGGAGTATTCAGTTTGGGTCAAATTCCAAAGAGGAGGAAAGTGGAGATCTGTCACTTAAGGCTTTGAGGTCTGTGGTCAGATCTTCATTCACAGTTGGATTGATCTAGGTTAGATCTTTGATCTTTATAAGATTATAACCTTTTTAATGGCAGGGATGGCCCCTGAACATAATAGTAGTAATGAAGTAATTTCTATATAGTGTCTTAAGGTTTGCAAAGTCCTGTATATACATTCTCTCATTTGACCCTCACAGTAATCCTATGAAACAGATTCAATTATTATCCCCATTTTACATAAGAGGAAACTTGAGTCTTAGATGAAGTGAGACTAGCTTAGTATCACAAGCTAGTCAGTATCCATTGAGTGACTAGCTCTTGGTTAAAATACAAACTCCCCTGGGAGAGGTTACAATTTAAATGGTTATTTGCAATTTATATCTTTACCTGAATGGAAATTTTGAGGCCAGATTTTCCTAAGGGAAAGTGAAGGCAGAGAAACATTAAAAAGGATCAAAAAATCATTGGGTTTAGAGCTGGAAGGTATCTTCCAACCCCTTATTTTACTCAAAGGGAAACTGAGGCCCAGAAAGGTGAAGTGGTTTATCCACCTGGATAGTATAGCAGAATCATGAGTCTAAGGTAAATATTCAGATTTCAGCATCAGTTTTCTTTCCACCAGGATGTTAAATTTTAAAATATACTGAGAATCTGGAGTACGGGGAGGAAATTCTGTGCAGAGAAGAGGGAGTTTTGGAGACAGGGTGGTGGGAGACAATATGCATGCTTTTGCTCCTACAAACACATCTCACACCTGTGTTCCTAACTCTTCTTCTCTCAATTAAATCCAATGAGAATTTATTAAGCACCCACTGTGTGCAGAGAACTATTTTAGGTGCCAAGGGAAACACCACTTTTAGGTAGCAAGGTTTCTTCCCACAGAGATCTTATGGGGAGATTGAGAAATCCGCATAGAGAGCTATAATATATCCTAATAATCAATCAATCAATAAGTATTTATTAAGCACCTACTATATGTCAAGCCCAGTGAAGAGTGCTTAAGATTCACAAAAATCAAAGTTCTATGGGAGGTCTTTGGGGGAAAATCATTACTTACAGTAAAAATCTCAAAAGATCACATGGAAAATGATGCACTTAAGCTAGGGTTTAAAGAATAGAGAGAAATGAATGAGCAAAAATCATGGATTACGTTCCAATCCTATAATAGGAAACAATGTGGAACAGCACAGTGGACTGAACCACAGGTTGTTTTCAAGAAACAGCCAGCAGTCCAATGGGTTAGAAGTATAGGGTAGATGGAGGGGATAAGGTTGATAAGATGAGATGAGGCTGGAAAAGTCGAGGGTCACTGGATTTTGGAGGGCCTTGAATGCCAGGGGAAGGTATTGGAATTTTGTTTGGCAAAATGGAGCCACTGAGTGTTTTTTTTAGAGCACAGGAATGAAATGATCAGTCCTATGCATAAGGAAAAGAAATCTGGCAATGTGTTTTTTTAACCTTTAAACTTTAAAGGATGGGTGAGGGGAGAAGGAAAGAGAAGAGAATGGAGATGAGCATAGTATAGTGGAAGAAATTTTGCATGTGGAGATAAAGGATCTGGGTTAAAATCTTGGCTCTATCTTTTCTTACCAAGCCATTCCATCTCTATGGGCCTCAGTTTTCTTACCTGTTAAATGAGAAGCTTGGACTAAATCATCTCAAAGGTCCTTCCCAACTCTAAATCCAACTCTGAAATGGATTACCTATTCTCTTTAAGGTCCCTTTTAACTCTAACTCTATGATCCCAAGACCTACTGAGAGACTATTGCAATAGTCCTGGCAGATGGTGACGAGGGTGTGGACCAACCTGGTAGTAGCGGGATAGGAGAGGAGACCGATTCAGGAGACGTCGTGTCTCCGTGGTTGGTGGTTTACATTGAGCTCTCTCCACCTTTCCTCTCCCTGCCCTGGCTCCACCTCCTCACCGCTCCAAGCCCTTCACCTGCCTATAAGGAGGTCGGCCCCATCCCTCCTAGCGCCCCAGTGCTGAAAAGTGCTTTCAGGGTGAAGAGGAAAGGTATTTGGCCCCGAGGCTGGGGGCGGGCGGAAGGGGGTGGTCAGGGAGTCAGACCGCTTTTCCAGGAGGGCTGACGGCTGTTTATATGTAAACATTAAGGAGGGGGAAAGCCGCTTCCTGTCGGTTTAATTTTTTGAGGGGGAGGGGTGAGGAAAGAACTGAAATCCTTACCTGGCAGTCTTCTCTTCCCTTCGTCCTCCCCTCCCCTCCCTTGAGGCTTCTTAGGGCCCTTCTGTTCTACAAACAAATCCCAAACTGAAAGCAAGTGGAATCTTTTTCAAGACTTTCCCCTAAACATCCGTTTCTCTTGCAAGAGATGCCTCAGAGGGGCTCCATGATTTTCACCCATTAATTCCTATCCGTTCTTTAAACCTCAGCTTAGATGCCTCATTCTCCATGAAGCCTTCCAGGATTCTTCCTGTAAGGAATGAGGCTTCTGGCCTCCGGAAACCTAGGGCCATAGCCCTTGAAAAGTAAAAAGAGCACTGGATCTGGAATTAAAGACCTGAGTTCTCTGCCATTTACTCTCTGAGTGACCCCAGACAAACTGCTCCCTCTCTCCTAGCCCCAGTTTCCTCATCTGTTAAAGGAGGAGAATGGATTAAATCATTTCAAGGGTTCCTCCAAACACTAAATCTATGATCCCAGAAGTTGCAAGTTTGTGTTTGTGTGTGTGTGTGTGTATTTGGTAAGGTGATACGATTTGATAGGAAAAAGTCTAATTCCATCCCTACCTCCCTCAATACTTTCTCCAGGGATTTATTTCACTTGTCTTTGCACCACCCCCTCCCCAAAGCCTAGGCCCCGTAGCAGTTTCTTTAGAGATGCTTGTTAATTGATGGATTGTTTGACTGAGTTCCATCAATCAATCAACAAGCACACACACATACAAACACATATATATGTATAGCCTAAAGCCTTGGAAGGTCTGAGTCCAGCCCTTGACATATCCTGACTGGGTGCATCTGGGCAAGTCACTTGACCTCTTAACAACCCAGGCCATTTGACAAGACTATAAATTGCAAAGCAGATGCTAACCCGGATTGGCAGAGGAAATTTCTTCACGAGACATTCCTTATATCAATGAAGTCACAGGTCCAGTAAAAAAAATTAAATTAAATTAAAAAAGCCTCTTCCTTCAAGGAACTTACATTCTATCTGTGAAGATGTCATGTGTGCACGGAAGTAGATTCAACATATATAAAATGTAAGTACATGGTACTTTTTGAAGGGAAATTTGTCTTATGCTACCCAAATTCCTTCCCCAGCTGAAAATGCTGAAAATCATAACTCATGTTTCTATGCCATGTAAAAGTTGACAAAAAATGCTGTTTTTTAAGTTGTGTTCTACTCTTTGTGACCCTTTTTTGAGGGTTTTCTGGAGTGGTTTGCCATTTCCTTTTCCAATTCATTTTACAGATGAGGAAACTGAGGCAAAGAGGGTTGAGTGACTTGCTCAAGGTCCCAACAGCTAATGAGTGTCTGGGGCTGAATTTGAACTGGAATCTTCCTGACTCCAGGCCATATGCTTTATCCACTTCGCCCCCTAGCTGCCCTGTGAGAAGCAACCTGCCTCCCAGCAATGTTGTGAGGTAGGAAGTCTGATAGGGGGCAGCTAGGTGTCACAGTGGATGGAGTGCTGGTCCAGGAGTCAGGAAGAGTCACCTTCCTGAGTTCAAATATGGCTTCAGACAAGGCTAGTAAGCTGTGTGACCTTGAGCAAGTCACTTCACCTTGTTTGCCTCAGTTTTCTCATCTGTAAAGGAGAAGGAAATGGCAAACTACTCCAGTATCTCTGCCAAGAAAACTCCAAATGGGGTCAAGAAGAGTCAGACATGACTGAACAACAACAATAAAAGTCTGCAACACTGCAGTGAATTGAATTACACTTCTTGTTATCTGACAACACCTAGTCTGGCCCTAGGCAGTAGTAAGTGCTCAATAAATACTTGGTGACTTTTTTTTTTTTAAAGAGAAGGGGAAAAGGGGTGGGGGGGGGGAGGAGAGAAGTCATCTTTGTGTTTAAGAACAAAAATCACCTGGTCTGGGGAGGTGGGAGTCAAGGAAGGGGTCTGACAGAAAAAAGTTAAAGAAGGAAGAGAAAAGAATGAAGCCTAAAACCAAAAGCCACAAAAGTACAGCCTACGCATTATGAAAGCAGACCATTTACAGTGGACATGCAGGGGAAACTGATTGATATCCAGACATCATGGGATAATCTCAGAAGGAAGCAAAAATACAATACTTTAGTATCCTAACAAGTCCTATCTTAAAAGGGGCTTCATCTAGCCTAACCCCTTGATTTTACAGGTGAGGAAACTGAGCCCCAGAGAGGGAAAATCAAAAAATCTTAGAATTTGAGAGTCAGAAGAAACCTCATCTGCCAACTAGTCCAACTCATGCCTCAAAAGAATCTCCACTTACTGGATGATTGGTTAAGGAGCCTTGGCTTGAAAACCTCCAAGAAGTGGGAAACCACTAACAATCATTCAACCAGCAAGTATTTATTAAGTGTTTATTATGTACTGGTCACTATGGTGGGCACTTTTGTACAAAGGGAAAAGAAGTGAAAGTCTGTCCACTCAAGATGCAAATGGTTGTGTGTGTGTGTGTGTGTGTGTAACTGCAGGAAGGGGGAGGAGACAAGTAGATATGTAGTTGTGTATATCTATAGGAATTTAGAACATTTGCATACATAGATACGTACAAAATTACTATATGATAGATAATTTGGGGAGGGAGAGAGGTATTTCCATTTGAGATCAACAAAGACTGTCAAAGGCAACACGAAAGCTGAGCTCAGAAAGAAACTAGGGATTCTTAGAGGTAGAAGTGAGGAGGGAGTGTATTCACAAGAGATCAGCCAGTTCAGAGGCACAGAGATGGGAGATTGAGGGCCATCTATGAACAGTAGTTAGAAGAATGTTGTGGTTAGTCAGAAAGCATCTCAAAAAGGAGTAAAAATATAATAAAGCTGGAAAGGTAAGTAGAAGGCTCAGGTGTGAAAGGCTTTAAATCCCAAAACAGAGGAATTTATTTGCTTCTAGAGGTAAAAGGGAGCCATTGCAGTTTATTGAGTAGGGGAATGACATGGCCAGACCTGCACTTTAGGAAACTTCCTTCAGTAGCTATATGGAAGATGGATTAAAGTGGCTTGAGAATCGAGACAGGGATCCCAATTGGTAAGTTAATATAGTAGCCAGGGTGGGAGGTGATGGGGACCCAAACGAGGGTGCTGGCTGTTTGAGAGGAACAAAGAGGATATATAGGACAGACATTATGGAGATAAACCTACAAGATTTGGGAATTGATTGAAAATGTGGGATGAGTGAGTGTGAGGAATTCAGGATTACCTGGCAGTGAGTGACTGGTGGAATGGTGATGTCTTTGACAGAAATGGGAAGGTCAAGAGAGGGGTAGTTTTTGAGACCTGTTGAGTTTAAGTTGCTTTCTGGACATCCATTTTGAAATATCCAATAGGTGACTGATTCGTTGGTTGTTGTCCTTCATTCTCAAAGAGGACCAAAATGACATCACTATGTTGGAGTCAAGGTACTATGTGTCTGACTGTAGCTGATCAGACCAAGGTGAGCTCTGAAGGCTCTACCACAGGTTGAGCACAAATTGTCCTTATGAACATTTGGAGTGGACATGTCTCTAAACTTGGGAGTCTCACGTTTCTGTGATTGCTATGGCAATTCTGCTTCACTCATAGAGTTCAGCACCTTCTTTGATGCAGGCACACCATGCTGGGCAGACCTGTACCAGTGTCTCCCATGTCCCACAATCAATCCCAACGTTCTTCAGAAAAACCTTGAGAGTGTTCTTGCATTGCTTCTTCTGACCACCATGTGAACGCCTGCCTTGTGTGACTTCTTCATAAAATAGTCTTTTAGGCAAACATCCTTTTGGCATTTGAACAATATGGCCAGCCCATTGGAGTTGTGCTCACTGTAGTAGAGTTTGAACGCTTGGCAGTTTGGCTTGAGAAAGGACCTCAGTGTCCAGTACCTTATCTTGCCAGGTGATCTTCAGAATCTTTCTAAGACAATTCAAATGAAAGCAGTTCAGTTTCCGGGCATGGCTCTGGTATACAACAGGTTTCACAGACATACAACAATGAGGTCAGGACAATGGCTCTGCAGACCTTCAGTTTGGTAGTCTGTCTTTTCTCCCACACTTTTCTTCAAAGCCTCCCACACATTGAGCTGGCTCTGGCAATGTGTTCGTCAACCTCATCATCTATATGTACCTCCCTGGGAAATATAATGTCAAGGTAAATAGACTTATCCACAGTATTCAAAATTTTTCCTTTTGCTATAACCAATGGTTCCATATATGAATGATGTACTTCCAAAACCAACCCATTCCACTTTTGGACAGCTCTAATTGTTAGAAAAGTTTTATTCCCCCCCCCATCAAAATCAAATTTATCTTATTGGAACCTCTTAAGATCATATGTTTGTACTCTGTGTGTCCTAGGGGGAAGGAAACACAGTGAGCCAGCAATCCCTGAAAACTCTGTCCGGAGGCTTGACATCTTAGACTTTGCCTAGATTGACTGGGGATCTCATTCTGGTCCTGGCCTGGAACCCAGTCACTTGAGGGTCCTGAAATAGGGGAGAAATCTAATTTAGGGGTATAAGAATAGGGAAGTTGGGACTCTTCCCCATGTTTTAAGATGGAAGAGCTATAGGACCCTAACCAGACCGTGCCTGCTCCTTATTCCCAGAGACACATATTTACAAAGTGCTTAGAGATACTTTTCCTAGCCCTATCCCACCTTGGAAAGGGTAGGTAGTGAGTGACATCCCCCCAACACCAGGGTTATAGGATGACACTCCTCACCCCCCACCTTCAGGAGGACCCCCTTCTTCAGCTCTCTCTTGCTTTATACCAGCTGCCCAAGATCTCCTGAGCAAGCTGGATCCCATCTCCCTCTGACATATCCCCTCACAAACCCCACCCCCAGGGAAATATAGGTCTGGCAGACTGGAAGGCTTAAGAATGAGGGGGAAACATACTACTGGCTAATTTGCAGGAAGGAGGGGGTGGGGTCCCTGACCCAAGAATAAACTCCAGAGTTACCACCTACCCTTCCCAATCATCTTCTACAGATTCACCCTACCCCCCAAACAGCTTGCTCCACCCCTCTGGAGGACAGGCCATGGGGAAGATCATAGAAAAATCATAAGGAGTTCACACTTATGCAGGACTTTTAAGTTTTACTGAGACTTTCCCTTACAACAGCCCTATGAGGTAGGTGTTACTGGAGGAGGGGGAAAAGGGAAGGGAAGAAAGAGGAAACTGGACTGTGATTTCATTAGTGTAAGGGAAATCAGCACCTGCTTTGCAATTTAAGAATCTTGCCTTTAAGATTAAATGTTATTACTCCCATTTTACAGATGAAGAACTGAGGCTCACACAGGTAGTAAATATCTGAGGTGGGCTTGGACTGCAGGTCTTCCTTACTCCAGATCTAACATGCTATCCACTCTGTTAGACATAGGATTAAGAGCTGGGAATGTGTGTTAAAGACTATTCACTCATTTTACAAATGAAAAAACAAAACAAAACTGAGTCTCAGAGACATCAAGTGACTTGTTTAAGATCACACAGGCTCAGACCACTTCTATCTCATTCTTCCCACTCCCCTCCCACCAAAAAATAATATAAGATAAAATGGCAGACAGGCAGGCTCTTCATTTCAACTTCCAAGCAGAGTTTGGGAGGTAGGGGCCCCAAGGGGGTGGCCATTTGTCCTCTGACCAGGAGTCCAGAGTACAAAGGAGTCTGACCCTTCCCAGAGGCCATGCCAATTCAGGCTGACCAACTAGGAAAGTGGACACCCCTGACCTGCCAAGTGTGTCTGGACTCACTGACAAGAACCAAACCCCTTCCCCTCATCTCCCTTCTGCTCCCCTCACCACCCCTACCCCCTCAAATTTGTTATTTTCTTTTCCAGAAAGATTAGTCTATGTTACTCCTCTATCAAAGCCAGGAGAATAAATATGTGGTTGGGAGACAGAAAAACCCAGGCTCGAAGGGCCCCACTCCCCCTGAAGCATAAACCCTGGGGCTTTTAACCAGAATGGCTTTCAGTAAATCTCTCCTATCAGCAGAAACCTTTGAGAGAGTTTGTTTAAAGGCCCAGGAGATAAACAGCTCAGAGAAATGTTTGTTTAAGATGTATGTTCTGTGCCCCCAATCCGAGGCTAGGATTTCTATCTGTGGGGAGAGGAGGGAGCCTAGCCCACTCCTGTGACCTGGGGTGAGGGAGGCCTCCTCGAGGGGGGCCAGCGCCCCATTGGGGAGTCACTCTGGGATGGGGGCTGGGACATGCACCTGAGGTTGCTCTGTGTATGGCCCTTAATGGAAGCACTAGGGTTGGGGGAAGGAACTGGGCCCCCCACACCTGCTAGGATCTCCGAAGGGGGAGGGGAGGCCAAGAGAAAACGCCACAAAGAGGGAGAGCTCATGGAACATTCAACATTTATGAAGGCCTACCATATGTAAGGCCCTGTGATCCACACAAGAAAAAATAAGATATGGTCCCTGCCTCTGGGAGCTTCCAGTCATACATGAAAGGAATTTTAGAGGCCAAATCGTCTGACACACTCCCCACCCCCATTTTACAGATTAAAAAAAAAAAACTGAGGCCCAAGGAGGTTAAATAATTGATTGAAGGTTGAACAGGTAGAAATGATGACAGATGGGATTTCAACTCAGGTTCTCTGAACTCAGAGCCAGTGCTGTGTCCACTGTACATAATAATAATGGCTAACATGTATATGGCACTTGCTATGTGTCAGGCACTGTGCTAAGGGCCATAACAATACTTTAAAAACAATGATAACTAACATAGCTATTAGCTAACAACAGCTAATATATAGCACCTACTATATGTCAGACACTGCTAAGCTCTTTACAATCAGCATCTCATTTGATCCTTACGGCTACCCTGGAAGAGATTGGACTATTATTATCCCCATTTTACAGAGGAGGAAACTTAAGTGACTTGCCCAGGGTCTACAGCAAATAAGTGTCTAAGGCCATATTTTAATTTTCCTGAATTCAGGCCCAGCATTCTATCAACTTTTTCAGACACAAAATTGAATTTAAACACACAGAAAAGTAGCAGCAAAGTGCTACAAGAGCTTAGAAGAGAGAGAACTCATTTTCAGTTGTGGTATCATGAAAACAGCTGAGGTTTAGGGTAAGAGGACAATGGATGAGCTACTTCCCTTCTCTGGGCGTCAGTTTCTTGTCCTGTAAAATGAAGGCAATGATCTCTGAGGGCCTTTCCAGATCTAAAACCATGATTCTACATTTTATTGACAGCCTACTATGTGCTAGGCCTTGAGCCAAAGGTGTAGAGAACACAGGAAGTTTGAGATGTAGACCCAGTCCTCAAGAATCTTACAAGTACAGTTAGCAAGACAAATTGATCTAATACACTGGAGAAGAAAATGAACAATACCAGGCAGTGTGTAAATGGTAAGTGCCTAATCCCCACTCTAGGTAGGTGCTAGAGGAGCTGAGGGGAGAGGGGGGAGGGGGAAAAGGAGAGAGACCTGGGGATTCTGGGAGTCAGGGAAGACAATGGAGGAAGGAGCACTTGAGTTGGACGTTCCCCAATCTCACTTTCCATCTGAAAATAAAAAAGAAAAGTGGAACAAGGTTACTGTGGAGGAGAAAGGGAGGCCTGGAAGAAGAGGAGGCTGGGTGATGGTGAAGGGGAAGAAAACTAGGCTTGGAGGGTAGAGAAAGCTGATAGGGGAGGAAAAAGGAACAGCTTAAGGGAAAGTGGAGGGTTGGTTAATAACAGCAAGTCAGCAAATCCCTGAGCGCCTCAGATCTCAGACCTCAGGCTCTCCCTGGAGAAGCCAGGACTGTACATAGGCATAACTGTGAAGCAGGCAAAGGGTTAACCCTTTGAGACTAATCCCTCATGTCCCCCCTACACTTCCCCTACCTCCATCTATTTCTCTAGAACGCTGAACTTTCATTCATGCCTCCGGCCTGTTCCAGGCCAGCTCCAGAACTTTCCAAGATCCCTGTCCAGAGATATCCTGGCCCTCCCTCGTGATGGGACCAGTCGAGAATTAATGAAGGCAATTCTAGCTAAGGAGTTAATGACTGATATAGGCAAGGTATTGCCCATTTTTTCCTAACACCACTCACTTTCTAGACTTTAGTACTTCCTTCCTTTGCCCTTTCAAAAGGCTTCTGCCCAAGGAGGCTTGCTTTTCTGAGTGATAAGTGCCTAACCTGGTCTGGCATTCACGAAGGGCCCCACCCAAGCTCATTTTATTCCCGGCTCAATTCGGTCTCTAGACTTCTCATCTCCTCATCCGCAATCTCTCCTCCCATTCTGTGTCACCTTCCCTAAATTAGAATATAAATTCCTTGAGGTCAGAGATTGTCTTGATTGATTGTATTTGTATTGTCATGGCTTAGCACAGTGCCTAGCACATAAAGATAGCTTATTTTTTTTATTTTAATTTATTATTTATTTTAACATTCTTTTCTTTTTAAATTTTGAGTTCCGAATTCTCTCCCTACCTCCCATCCTTCCCCCACCCACTGAGAAGGCAAGCAATATATCAATTATACATGTGAAATCACACAAAATATATTTTCATATTAGCCGTATTTCAAAAAAATCAAGAAAAATAAAGTGAGAAAATTAGAGTTCAATTTACACTCAGTTCATCAGTTTTCTCTCTGGAGGTGGAGCTTAAAAGCTTAATAAATTCTCCCTCTCTTTTTCTTCCTCCCTTCTTCCATCCCTCCCTCCCCATTCTCTTTCTCCTTTTCTTTCTTTTTTCTCTTTTCCTCTCTCCCTCTCTGCTCTCTCTAACATAGTGACCATTGCACACACACACACACACTCTCTCTCTCTTTCACACACACACACACACACACACACACACAACCCTATCTTCTTAGATAATACCAATTCATTTTAATAGGGTCCATTAATACTACAATCCAAAAGAAGCAGTAATAAAGTAATAAGAGAATTTCTAGCATGAAATAAAGTAGGAGGCAGGTTTGATATTTTGGGGCAGGCAAAGCTTTTCCCAGCTCCAACTCAAATTACACCTTGAATCCCTTCTTCCTATATGAGAGCAGTAGGGAGTGGAAAGCCAGGCAGCATAAACCCTGGGGCTGTGAGACACAGATTGGATTTGCTGTCAGCAGAAACTTGAGTTCAAATCCCGCTTTGCCACTTTGTAACCATGGAGAAGTCACTTTATTTCTCTGAACCTCAGTCTCCCAACTCTTGAAAATGGGACATCTAATAACTTCTGTACCTACCTCCCAATGGTGTTTCGAATATCAAATATGATAATGGGTATAAAGTTTTCCAGAAATCTTAAAGCCCTAAATGTCAGCTATTATAATCATCATAGTTATCATTAAGATGTGGATAAGGCTCTGGGCCAAAGCCCCTAGATTTAAAGGGGCATCACCCCTGATCCATCTCGGCCTCCATGGCTAGACTTAAGTACTAGGGTCTCCCTAGGATGCTTTTCCTCTTCTCGATGCCTCAACAAGGAAAACCCTCCTGCCTGGCTGCCACGAAGCCAGCACTTTTCTTTTCAAAGCTTCTGCATCTCCTTTCCCTCCTCCCCCCACCCAAAAGGAGGATGCCCCCTCTGTTGAGTACACAGCCTGTAATTTGGCTGTCAGATCCCAGCCAGCAGGTCAGTGTTGTGACTGACTGTATAAGGATCGCTCCCTTAAGGGTAATTACACTAAATTCCCCTCTGAAGGACAGCTCTCTCTGGATATAATACAAGAAAGCCCGCTTCCCCCATTCACTGAAATTCATGAATTCGGCGCCTGTCACCAGCACCCCAGAAACTAGACACTCAACTCCTGAGTTTCAGTGCAACCATCAAGTTGAGCTGCAAGAAGTGTGGCATTCCTTGACACTCCTCCTACAACCCTCCCCCCCCCATAAGAGAAGAGGGGATAAGGAAATGAACAAATATCTGGTATCAGGCAGGAAGGGCCTGAAGGTCACACACAAAGGCATGACTCTGACCCTGGGTTGGCTAAATTGAGAGCTAGGGATGCCTTCATGTGAGAAATCAGAACTCAAGGAGCACCAGGTCAATCCAGGCCCTGGAATAGGATACCCAAAAAACCCAGTCGTTGCTGGGAGAGACAACTTAGGAACTCTTAAAGCAATCTATGTCTTTCTATCAACTCACCCAATTGAGATTAGTTTCATAGTTGCATAGATTTAGACCTTGAGGGACATTTAACCCAACCCCTTCATTTTCCAAATGAGGCAATTGAAAGCTCAGGGAATTGAACTAACTTCCCCACATCACACAGGTTAAAATCAGTAGAGTTCCGATTTGAGCGCAGGTTCCCTGACTCCAAATCTATAGTTGGGATTATAGAATTCAGAGACAGAAGAGACTTTAAAGATCATCATGTTGACCAACCTCTTGATATTAGAGAAGTGAGAAAACTGAGGCCCAGGAAAGGGAATAATTTGTCCAAGGTCCTTCCTTCCTTCAAAAAATATGTCCAAAATACACATGACCTACCCTTCTTTGTCCTTGGCACCACAGGCAATGGAGAGAAATATAAAATATAGTCTTTACCATGAAAGAGTTGACAGTCTAGTGAGAGAACAAGACCTATGCCTCCATGAAAAGTTAAGTACAATATAAGAGCCTATAGAGAAAAGAATGACTGAAAGAACAAAAAAAAATTTAAAAATTAAATAAAAAAACCCAACCCTTGATTCCTCCAAGAGTGAGGGAGATGGGGAAGGTCAGGCATAGCTTCCCACCTGGCAGTCTAGCCCAGTACTCACCAACTTCTCCCAGTGCCCCTCTCTTGGGGACACCTCTCCAAGAGTCCGGGAGTCACTCACCCACAACAAACAGTTAAAAGGAAGAAAGCGGGGCTGGCGATATCAATGCACTTTGATAACAATAAACTCTGCTTTTAATTTATGCTAATGTGTGGGGCTGTGGTGACAGTAAGAACTAAATTACAGAGTGGCTTTCCAGCTGGTAATTATCCCCCCATTTTTCGCTGCTCTGGAAGATGGACACACAATTATGCTCTCTTGCTGTATATTAATACGGATTCTTGACATCTTCAGCAGACCCGGAGCTGTCATCGGGCTTTTTGTCTCCTTTAATTGAAAATTAATGGTTACTGGGTTGCCACGGAAACAGAGGCCACGGACGCCAATGGCGCTCACGTCTCACCAAGGGACTGGCGGCATCAGGAGTCCGGAATGACCTTGAAAGTTAAAAGAAAAAAAACTTAAAATAAAAAAGAGAGGGAGATGGAAAAAAGAATGGTAGATGGTGAGTGGAAGATTATGTGTCAAAGGCGAGACAGAGAGAGGAGAAAGGAGAAACTTAGGGAAGAAGTGGGGGGGGGCATGAATCTAGGGGACCTTACTGCCTTTTGTGTCTGAATTGTTTTTAATGTGAATACCTTATCTAAGGGGGTAAGCGGAAAGGACTATATGATTTCTTGAAGCCCCTTTCACCTCTAAGATCTAAGATTATAGGAAAAACCACTATGAAAATACCAGGACGTCATTGCAGATGACCACACTGAGAGCAAAGAGGTGGGGTACATAGGCAATGACCAGTTGACTTGTGTGGGCAGTGGCCCAGTGACAAAGTGGGGTATGAGCACTAGCAGGGTGATGGGGGGAGGAAGGTGGCAGTGCTATGTGGGCAGTAGCCCAGTGGTGAGATGGGTTGTGCCATCAGCATGAGGGAGGGGCTGCCTCACTCACGGGTGAGTCCTGAGAAGCTGCCACAACATTGCCATCAATTTGAAGACACAACAAAAGAACTCAAATGAGTCTGAGAAGGGGAGGGAAACAAGGAGGGAGGACTGAGGGAGAGGGCCCTGGCAAGGAGGAGTTAATGTTGTTTTTTTTTTTCCTAGAAGGATAAGAGGTAAAAAGAGAGGAAGAAGGTCCCTGAGAAGGGTTTCTCCATAGCAGATAAAATAGTCATTGTAGACAAGCCTAGATACTTTGAGCCACTTTCCCTAGCAGAAAGCTTCCAAGGAGCCAGAGAAAGGCTACTAGGATGTAGGGCAGAAGAGTGACACCCTTCTTAGGACCCCACCCCTCCTGTCCAGATCATCTTAATTGTTCCACCCCAAACAACTCTCAGAACCTCTTACCATTGTCTCCTACAGACCAGTCTCCTCAGGCTAATAATCCCAAAACCAAACCTACCTAGACCAGTCGCCTCAAACTAATCCATTACTGCCAGTCAACCAAGAAACATATTGCGTCAGATAGGGGTACGTAATCTTTTTGGTTTCACAAATCCTTTGGCAATCTGGTGAAGTCTGTGGATCCCTCTTCAGAATAATGTTGTTTTTCAATTCATAATTAAAGGAAATATTCTATTTCATTTAGAGGTTAGTGAAAATTAAAATGCACTTTCTTTCCCATTCAAATTCATGGATCTCCTGAAATCTATCCTCAGACTAGAGACTCAGGTTAGAAACCCCTGTCTTAGACCAGTCTTCCCAAAGACTAGTTCCCCTCACCTGACCAATCTCCCATATCAGCACCATGACATCTGTCCTCTAAGAACATCATCTAAAATCAGAATCCCCAGAGACCAGTTTCCTCAGACCAATCTTCCCAAACACCAGTATCCTCCACCAGAAAATTTCTCACATTCCAACCCAATCTTCTCCAGCCCAGTTCTGGTTGGCACTAAATGGACTATATTAACTGTCATTGCAGGGCACTGGACAATAAGCCAAATAGAGAATGAGGGGTGGAGCACAGTCAGGAAGGGTAGGTTAAGACTTTTCTCTACATTAGTAGAAGACCAGAGATCTCCAGTGAGAAGCTCTAGGGAAGCCACAGTCTAAAGGACTTCACTTACTCTTCATGCCTACATCTCTTTTGTGAGAAAGTATCCTTGAAGAGAAGAAACTCTTTGAGGCAGGAACTTCAACAAAGAATCCAGTCCCAGCCTACTGAGGGAATTGCTTCAGATACTTCTCATTAACTATCAAAGGGGCCAGATTCCACCCAGAAATATTCCAGAAATATTTTGTATGTCTCAAGCTCCATTCTGCTAAGGTCACTTCCTATCCCTCACACAGTGTCTCAGAATCTCAGAGCTGGAAAGGATCCCAGATATCATGGAGACCAGCCCTACCTATACAGTAATCTTCTCTTGCAATGCCCCAGACAGATCCTCCACCCTCCTATTCAAAGACCTCCCATCCTCTCACAGCTTTGCCTTGGAGAATCAAATAAAGAATTTGGCAGAGTTAGTTTTATTTGCACCCAAAACATCATTTTGGGGGACACTTAGCTGCCTTGCTTTTGCAGTGCTCTTGATGAAAATAAGCAAAAAAAAAAAAAGGAAAGAAAGAAAAAAAGAAAGACCGCCATAAAGATAATTGCAATTTAGAGGCCAACATCTGTTGAA
Source organism: Vombatus ursinus (assembly GCF_900497805.2). NCBI lineage: Eukaryota > Metazoa > Chordata > Mammalia > Diprotodontia > Vombatidae > Vombatus > Vombatus ursinus. The sequence continues at coordinate 20,544,135 of NW_020954589.1, forward strand.
AAAGATGTCGAGCAAGTGATATTAACAACCTGAAAAAGTTCTCTAAACCAAGTAATCACATACCTTTATTCTAATTGTCTTCAACATGAAAGTGGTAGGCATGGTGGAGGATAGGAAAAAAAAAAGGATTGGGAATATGGATCAGTATCAAGAAATTAAAGAGACCAAAGGCTAGTTGATGATGTGGAAATATCACACCTACATATCATGAATGTTTTATTTAAAAAGAGAATCAGAAAGCACAAAAAAGTGAAAGTGATTATATCCTAATAGATAGGAAAGGACTAGTTACTAATGGAAAAAACCTTTCTGAATCATCTCTACATGTACATTCAGACCATTGACTTTTTAGGGAAAAAAAAAGATAAAAATCAATACCAAATAAGAAAGAATAAAATGCTATGGTTTGCCATCAAAATAGCTTCAGCTTGACCTATTTAAATAAGCTATCAATGCACAAAAATGGAGAGTGGAAAAAGGAACAGACATTGACATGAATTATCAGCATTTCTAAAAAAAAAATTAACCAATGGATCTCTCACCATGAGGGTTGGCCAAAAAATCCTAGAAGGCACATTAGCCAGCAAACACATGGTCTCTTTGTCAAGTGGAGGGATATGGCAACTAATACCATGTTTTAGAATACAAACTTGTTTGTAAAATTATCCAGAGGAAGATGATGAAAGATTACCAGTGATATCCCCTCATAAAACCCTAAGTAATAGTAGAAGAAAAAGGAGTTTACAGGAAGCTTGTCATGAGACCCAATGAAGTCAGATCATTCCAAAAGCATTTGAAGAACAAACTGGAAAGAGGACAACAAATAAATGAAAAATGAGAAGTATTGTGTCAAGATTTCTAGAATAAACTATTTTTTTCCATCTGACATCAATGACATTTGGATTCTACCCTCACTGAATCCTGTTTTCACTATAAGGGAATGGAAATAGCACTAAGAAGAATAAAAACAGAAAGTGCAGCTAGACCAGAGCAAGTATGCAATAGGGATCCATGATGGAAGCAAGATGGTTTGAGTTTTGTGGGATCATCGATCCTATATAGCTGGATCACTTCTCAAGATATCTAAAAGGGAAGATACTGAATGATTGGGGAAAAAATGATGAGTCTTATTACTATTTTAAAAGGGCTATCAAGAGTTTATCAGTAACTACTAACCCACATGCCTACTTTTTCATCTCTATGAAATCTTTATGAGAATAAATTGCATGTATATTGAGGGGTTTCTTGATGAAAATAGAAGAAGAGAAGAGGCAAGTATTGTCAAACAATATTCTAAAGCTGATCACATCTTTACAGTCAGTCATACAATTGACTGAATGGTGCAGAGAATACAAGATCCCACTGTGCTCATTGTTTGTTGATGATAGGGGAAAAAAAAGCATTTAATGAGGTTGAGCAATATGAAACCGTAAAGGTTCTCCTCCAAAAAGATGTTTCCTTTGCAAAAGTTAAAATCCTATAAGATTCCTTAAAATATGCCACAAAAAGCTTCTTTTAATTATTAGTTAATAATATTAGTAGGCATTAAAAGGCATAAAAATAGGGAGAAATGTTCTTTCCTAGGATACTATTTGCTTGTTACTTATAGAACATGTCTAGTACAGAGTCCAACTAGAAGTGAGATTCCCTAAACAACAGTGAGGTCTTCCAGATGTTCCTATTTGTGGACTATTGTGCTGATTGAATCAAACCTTTAGGAGGCAGGGCCTCCTAAATGAGATCTAACATCACTCAAAAGGGTTTGGCTTAATTATCTGTGCAAGAACAATTCAACAGATGAAGGATGACTATTGTTCTAACAATGAGTGTCAATTAGATGGACAACCCATAGAGATGGTACATCAGCACACATACCTTGGACCCACACTGCGGGTGGACAACAAATGGGGTCCAGAACTGAGCAGGAGAAGAATAATAGCCCATATTGCATTTGGGAAATTATGGAGTATTTTCACTGATGTCAAGTTTCTCCCTAAAATAAAACCCCATCTTTCTAATGCCAATATTCTTTCAATGGTATTATGTGGCTCTGAATCATGGAACGTCATAGCTGCTGAGGCATCTAAACTCTGGGTCACTTAAAGGGCAATGGAAAGATGTATAGAGGACATTAATAGGCTGGACCATGAAGCATCATAAAAGATATCATCAGGGAGATGTATGACCCAAAAAGGAGCTTGGCCAGTCATTCACCAAGAGGAAAAGATAGGAGGTGGACAGACTGAATATGGCATTGGTGCCCAGATAATATGAAGACCCAAGAGGAAAGCCCCCCAGTGCCTTGAGTGGACCTTTCATGGAAGATTTATAACAGGACATGGAGAGGATTCCCGCAGGAGGGGAGACGTGAATGGATCATAAGGCTGCAGATTTGGAGCTTAAAAGAGACCTGAGAAATCCTCTAGTCTAACTCCCTCATTTTATAGATGAGGCAACTGAGGCCCAAAAAGGCTAAGTCATTTGTTCATAATCACACAAATGATAAATTACAGATAAAAAATTCCTCTGGTCCTCTGACATTTTGATCTAGCAATCTCTCCATTGTGCCACAGATAGGTTGCTACCTGTGCTGTTGGAGGGAGCACCCACATCTATGATATCACATGTGCTTCAAAATATTGAAGCATGAGGGCAGCTAGGTGGTGCAGTAGATAGAACACCAGCCCTGGAATCAAGAGGACCTGAGTTCAAATCTGACCTCAGACACTTGACACTTACTAGCTGTGTGACCCTGAGCAAGTCACTTAACCCCATTGCCTAGCCTATATATATATATATGCATAGTCATGTAACCATTTTTGGGTGCCATGTCATACTTTGGATTCCTCTTGTTCCAATAGTGCTAAGGCAGGCAGATGTACATCGTTGGATCAGGGAACTTAAGGAAGGAATTTGGGAAAATAGAGACTAAAAGTAGAGTCATAGATTTAGAGTTGGAAGGGATCTTAGAGGACATAGAGTCATTTTATGGATGAGGAAACTGAGGCTCAGAGAAGTTAATCAACTTATCCAAGGTCACAGAGCTAGGATAATCAGTAACAGAGCTGGGAATTTAACCTATGTCCTCTGACTCCAGATTCAGTGCTCTTTCTGCCATACCACACTACTTTCTAGGCTCTTCAGACATTTTTTTCCTTCTCTATCTCACCATATTTGCCCTTGGCATAGTAGAAATTACAATGACTTTGGAATTAGAAAATTAGTTTTAAGTGCTATTTCTGGGATTCAGTTTCCTGATTTATAAAAGGGGGTATTAATCCCTGTCCTGTCTGCCTCGTGGAACTGTGATCAGAGTCCACAGAAATAATGCATGTAGGGCTTTATAACATACTGTATACACATGACCCCAGACATTTACCAGCTGTGTGACCCTGGGCAAGTCACTTAACCCTGTTTGCTTCAGTTTCATCATCTTTAAAGTTAGCTGCAGAAGAAAATGGCAAACCACTCCAGTATCTGTGCCAAGAAAATCCCAAAAAGGGGTCACGAAGAGTCAGATATGACTGAAAATGACTGAACAACAACATTAATATTTCTTATGAGGACCTCACCCAAACTCCCATTTTGAAGAAATCAGACCTACTTCCTGTCCCTCACTTACAACTTGTCATGCTTACCCATGAGACTAATCAATCATTTACCCTCACCCTTCTATATAAATCCATTCCTTTCCTCCCTGTGTCAGATCCAGTTCAAAACTTCCCCAGGTCAATGAGCCAGACTACATTATCCTGGGTTCATGAAATATAGATCTGAAAGAAAACTTAGACATCATATAACTCAATCTGCTAATTTGACATATAAGGGAAACTAAGGTCCTGGTAACGGTAATGATGTTCAAGACCACACAGATGAAATGGACAGAACTAGAGTTTTAACTTGTCATTTTCTTTTCCTCCTTCTTCCCCATCTTCCTCATAATTCTCCTCTTCTTATTTCTTCTTAAAATAAAAAAAAAATACCTTTGGCTTTCTAAATCCACCCAAGTCTTCTGACTCCGGGTCTCATATTCCTACATTGTCCCATAACTTCTTGATTCCTTAAAGGAGAAGTGTCAAACACACAGATTAAAATATAATTGGGAAATGTTAAGATAAATAAAAATATAATAAGACATAGATAATGTTACTATATGGTTTTCTAAGTCAATATTTGTCTGCAGGGATCCTTTTGTATGGCTTGGTGGCCCTGTTTTTCTCTGAGTTTGACCTTACTGCCTTAGAGCTCATCAATTAGTGTTTCCTGACATTCTCCTGCCCTTGACATTGTAAGCATTTGAAAGTCATTCCAGACTTCGAGTCTTCCTTGTATGACCTTTATTTCCCTGACATTACCTGCCTGGAGATATATCTGCTTGTACTAGCAGTTTGATTCTATTTCAGTGGCTGCCCATGACTGAGCCTTTCTTGAGTTATGCTAGAATATTGCTGTATCAAATAGTGTTAATATTAGTAGACACATGACTAGGTTTTAGGGATATTTTTGTTTCAAAGACATTTTAGTTGGAATGATGTTTAAGAATAGGGGGATTTGGTCTGTAGGTTCACTTGAATTTGTTGACTTTGCTTTGTAAATTGCTTATGGATGTTCCCTATATTTCTTGTTCTCTCTGCTACAACCCTGCATCAGAGGAGAAGCTCCCTGAGGGTAAGGATTGTTCTCTCTCACCAGACTGAGAAGTCTCTAAGGACAAAAACAAAATTACAGAGTCTCCTAGAACTCAGAGGTTTAATGCAACTTCACAGGAATCTTTTCTATTACATCCCCAACAACCGTTCATCTAGCTCCTGAAAGACCTGGAAGGGAGAACTTATTGCGTCCAGAGACATCCCAGTCCACTTTTGGATGGTTATAATTGCTAGGAAGTTTTTCCTAAGTCTGTCTTTCCTGAATTCAACCCACTGTTTTTAGTGCTGCCCTCTGGGGACAAATTGAAGTCGAATCTTCCTGCATTGGAGGGCTCTTCAGATGAGGCTAATGACAATGGCTGACATACATTCTAAATCTTTTCTCCAGGCTGAATAGCATCCGTTTCTTCAGCTGATGCTTGTGCAGCAAGATATTGGGTCTTTGTTTGGCAAATTATGTGGTCCTCTGATCATACCCATCATCTTCTGGTCAATCTCCAGTTAATCATTGTCCTTCCAGAAATGTGGTGCCTTGATCTGAACACAGTGCTTCAGATGCGACCAGTCTGACCAGGGCAGAGGAAAAACTACCATTACCACCAGCTCTCTAAGGCTTATAAAGCTCTTTTCACATAATAACTCATTTGATACTTACAACAATCTAGTGAGGTAGATGCTATTATTGTCCCCATTTTACAGCTAAGGAGGCTAAGATGAGAGATGCTTAGTGACTTAATCAGGATCCCAAAGGTAGTCAATTATCTGAGGCAGAATTTGAATGCGAGTCTGCCTGACTCCAGATCCACTACCCTACACTGGTACCAAGGACTCCTATTTTCTGGATGGCATCCATGCCTTTCTAATTCAGCCCACGATCTCATTAGTTTATTTGTCATGTCACACTGCAGACTCCTATGGACTCTACTGACCCTGAAACCCCAGTTTTTTTTAACCCCAACTATCATCTAGCCAAACCTCCCCATCCTATATTTGTGAAGTTGGATTTTCAACCCAAGTGTAGAATTTTACATTCATCACCATTAATCTTATTAGATTTGGTTAATCGTTCCAGCCTGTTTATGCATTCGTTCATTTTTTAATTTATTTATTTATTTATTTATTTATTTATTTATTAGAGAGCCTAACTCAGTCATCCAATGTGTTAGCAACCTCTCCTAAGTTTTGTGTCACCTGCAAATTCACAACTATGTTGTGTATGCCTTCTTCCAAGTCATTGATAAAAATGTTGAACAGATTAGATAGGGTCAAGAACAGAGACTTGGCCCAATCTACCAGTAACCTCCCTCCATAGGATCACACGGAATCACGGAATTTCAGGGTTGGGAGAAAACTTAAGGCCATCTAATCTAAACAGCTCCTAAAGAAGAGTTCATCATCCCTTTTTGTTATTCAGTCATTTTCAGTCTTGTCTGATTCTTTGTGACCCCATTTGGGGGTTTTCTCAGCAAAGATACTGGAGTAGTTTGCCATTTCCTTCCCCAGCTCATTTTACAGATGAGGAACTGAGGCAGGCAGGGTTAAGTGACTTGCCCAGGTCACACTGCTAGGAAATATCTGAGGCCAGATTTGAACTCATGTCCTCCTGACTCCAGGCCTGGCACTTTATCCACTGTGACACCTCAATGCCCTCACCATCTCTATCCTCCAGTAAAGCAGATAATTGTTCCTTGATGACCTTTAATGAGAGGAATTTATTTCCTCCCAAGACAAACTACTCCACTATTAGATTCCTCTAAATATTAGGGATTTTCCTGACATCAAACCTAAATTTGGCTCTATGAAGCTTTCACTTATAGCTCATAGTTCTGCCCTCTGGGGTCAAGCAGAATAAATATTATAGCATCAAAGATTTAGAAGGAACTTAGATGTGATCTAGTCCAACCTCTCCATTTATAGATCATAAAATTGCCAAGACAGGCTAAGAGACTTGCCCAAGATGATGGAGTGGTTTGTCATTTCCTTCTCCAGCTCAATTTACAGATGAGGAAACTGAGGCAGACAGGGTTAAGTGACTTGCCCAGGGTCATACTAGTAAGTACCTGAGACCGGATTTGAACTCAGGAAGATGAGTCTTCCTGACTCCAGACCCAGCACTCTATCTGCGTACCACCTAATTGCCCTGTCTCTTCCACAGGAGGGCTATCAAATTATTGAAGACATCATATCTCCCCTGAGTTTTTCTTTCTTCAGTATAAACAGCTCCAATTCCTTCAACTGGTTGTCAAATAGCATGAACTTCAAGCCCTTCACAATCCAGATTATTCTTTCCTGGATACTCTCCACATTATCCATGGATTTTCCTAAAATGTAATGCTACCACTGTATCACTGATCTCTAATATTTAGCAATGATTCATCAACTAAGACCAAATCCACCTACAACACATTTTTCTATCTTCCTTTAAGTTCATCAAAAGAGACTGAAAAATCCAAGAAATCCAAGTAAATTATATCTATAACATTCCTCTGGTCAATTGCTGACCAGTAGAAATTGTATGAGCCTATAATGGCAACTAGAAATTGCCATTTTATTTTCTAAATGTTCCTTTATGATCCTTTTATTAATAACTTCTAGAATTTTACCAAGGATAAAGTCAGTAAGAATCTGCCCTCTGGGTCAGGGTCAAAAGAAAGAATAGAATAAATGGGGGGGGTGGGATAGGATTAAGGGAAATAGAGTTAGTTTTTCACAGCATGCCTACTATGGAAGTGTTTTGCATAACTGCACATATATAACCTGTATTTAGTTGCTTGCCTTATCAATGAGGGTGGGTGGGGAGGGAGGAAGGGAGAAAATTTGGAACCCAAAGTTTTAAAAACACATGTTTAAAAAAAATGTTTTCACACACAACTGGGAAATAAGAAATACAGGAAATGGGGTACAAAAATCCATCCTGCCCTACAGGAAAATTGAAGGGGAAGGGGATAAGAGAAGGGGGGAGATATAGAAGGGAAGGCAGACTAGGGGAAGGGGTATTCAGAATGTATGCCATCTTGGGGTGGGGGGAGGGGCGAAATGGGGTGAAAATTTGGAACTCAAAATCTTGTGGAAGTAAATGTTGAAAACAAAAAAAAATTTTTAAATAAAAAAAGAATAAGAAAAAAATAAAATTTAAAAAAAAGAATCTGCCCTCTGCTATTTAAAAAAAAATGACTATATTAACTCATAACCAGCCTTGTGTCCCCTCTCTAGTTTTTTGTGAAATTTTTCCCCCAATGATCACCAATAGTGGTTAAACAATAACATCTATAAGTCCTTTCAGTATCCTGGAATGTAGTTCATCTGTGCCTGGTAAATTAGTGAAAGTAGATGTTTGTTTGGGGCAGCTAGGTAGATAAAATATTCACTTCTTCCCAAGTTTCCTTTCATTTCTTTTCAGCAGTCAATTATTGGTCATAAAAAAATTCAAAATAGCATTTCACTGCATTATTTCCTCTCCTTTTTAATAAACAAAATCACCATTAAGTCAAGTGAAAATTTAGCAGCTTCCCTCATTTTAGAAAAATGAGATCTCCCATGGATGTTCGGGGTACTTAAATTCTAGTATCACTACTGTGTTGTATTTCTGTTTTAAGTTTGTGATATGTTTATAGAACTCATCCTCCATGACTTCTTTCTGGCAAAGTAGGTTGCAGTATATTCCCACTATGATATTGCTTTCTTTTTTTACTTTGTTCTTCACCCAAACACTCTCCACCATGCTTCCCCCATGCTGTGTATTTCCTTACATGAATATATGTTCTTAATACATAATGCTTCTCAATCCTACTGGTTTTTGTCTAATCCATTCTTTTTGAATGAGGAATATACATCCATAACCATATTCTAGTGATTTTATTTACCCCCATAAAATCTCAGTGATAACTACGAGGTTCGGGTGCCTTTTGAACTTTGCAAATTAAGAGCTGAAGACTTGGTTTCACATTACTGGCTCTCTTCTGGAGTATTTGTCTTTTATGAATTACTGGTCCCCTCCACTAATACTCTTTTTCTTATGTCATACTTGCTTCATGTTAGGGGTAGCTAGGTGGCGCAGTGGATAGAGCACTGGCCTTGGGTTCAGGAGGACCTGAGTTCAAATCCAGCTTCAGACACATAATACTAGCTGTGTGACCCTGGACAAGTCACTTAACCCCATTACCTAACCATATTAAAAAAAACAACAACAACAAACAAAAAGGAAAAACAAAAAAAATACTTGCTTCACTTTGTCATATTTGACTAGGCAGATAATTATGACCAGTTTTCTGCCTCTCCTTTCATTTTCAGTCCCTCTGCCTTCCTCATCAGAATGGGAGCTCCTTGGTGACAAGGATGTTGTTCTTTCATCAGCGTGGAAGTTCCCTCAGGTAAGGGTCTATATTTCCCCCATCAGCATGAAAACTCTTTAGTCTCTGGTACCAGCTCTGGTCTTCAGTATTCCCACTTAGAAGCAGAATGTTGCTGTGAATGAAGAACTGCCCTTAAAATCAGGAAGACCTGGGTTCCAAGACCCATCTCTTACACATACTGGTTGAGTAATACTAATAGCTAGCATTTATATAATGCTTTAAGATTCGCAAAGCACTTTAACAATATTTCATTCAAGACCTCACAATGACCCTGAGAGGTAGGTGCTATTATTATTATCATTTTACCATTGAGGAAACTGAGGTAGGGAGCAGTTAAGTGAACTGCCTATAGTCACAGAGCGAGTAAGTATCTTAGGCTAGATTTGAACTCATGTCTTCTTGACTCTTGGTCAAGCACTTTATCCACTGAGCCACCTAGCTGAGCAAAGAACTTACCCTCTCAGTGCCTCACATAACTTCAAGACTATAGACGGTGCCGATTCGCATACCTGTTCTTCAAGAGTACCCCATGCCTATGAAACCACAAATTCTGTCCCATCTCATCTATCCCCCAGAACCCAGTACAGAATGAACATGGGAAATGATAAGAAGAGGAACGTACTAAGATCTGTTACTGAGAACTCACTTGCTGAAGCAGGTGTCTCTGGGAAGTGCTTGGAGATCACAAGTGAGAGAGCAGGAGGCAGGGAAGGGAGCAGAACTCCTGGTGGGGTAGGCCTGGAAGCTCCAGGAACCCTACTCTTTGGCTGGGCACCGAGTCTGGAGATATCTCCCTCCCCTTTCCTGCTTCTATCTCCCCTCTGAGCCTTCTTTCCCAGAATGAGAACAAGAAGAAAACAAGCCAGAATGGAGCTGGCCCCAGGAAACAGCAAGAACCTTCCTTCATTTTTCCCCAGCTTCCCTGATCCCGACCTTAATCCCCTGCTCAGCATCCTGTCAGCTGGGCTGTTCTCAAGCTGACATTGCTGCAGGCGCCTTCTCCGAAGCTTTCCCTCAGATCTGCCTCCTCGAGGGACGTCTAAAGAGGAGCCTGAGATTTCTCTGTTACAGGCTGGTTCACTCCGTGCCCTCAAGCGAAGCCACAGCCCCTTGGGGGGTTGCAGAGGAGGGAGGGAGGCTGGTGGGGAGGGGCTGGGAGGAAGAACAGGAGAGAGCAGTGGGAAGAGAATGAAAGTCCTGCAGAAGGAAGGTGTGAGGGTGCTGAGGAGCTGGGGAATTAGACTGGGGCCTTGTTAGAGCCCTCAGATTCCCCCAAAGCCTGGGGTTTCACAAGCGAGGGGCCCCAGCCTGTGCTATGGGTTCATTCCACCCCAGATTGGGGAGGTCCATGCTTAGGTGTGCAGCATCATTAGACTGTGAGCCAGACTGGATAAACTGAGGCTCTGGCCTAGACAGGGGTTGGCTCTTGCCTGGTCTTGTAAATGGTGAGAAAGAGGGCTTTGTGCCCTACAACCTCTCCAGGATTGCCCAGCAATCATTCCATGTGGGACACTGAAAAAAAAAAAAAAGTCCTGGACTAGGGGTTAGAGAGCTGAATTCTAAACCACTTCTGCCATTAAATCGCTGTATGACCCTGGACAAATTATTTCCCCTCTCTGGGTCTCAGTTTAACCTTTTAATGGGATGTATGGGGTGTCAAAGGAGAACTAGCACCTCTGGTGTGCTAGCCATTTTCCACGGTGCTCATACACCTTTGGTGTCCACCTGTCACCTAGCTCTCACCTGTGGCTCCAAGAAGCTACAACATGGGCAGGGGCCACACCTCAGTAAAACTGTCTAAACCAAGTTGAAGGTAACTGATGGGCCTCAAATCTGTCTGTGAGTTAGGATGATGCTTACCCCAAGCATGTGAAGAATTCCCCGTGGAATGGGAGGATGAGAACAATTTGTTCCAATGGTCATGAGGGTGGCTGAAGCAGATGCAGTGGAGCACTTAGAGTTTGGTCAGGCATTGAAGATGCCAAGGTCATCCATTGCATCCCAGGCCATGACCGGTCATCCTGACTTTTGTCCTGCCACTGGATTTTGATGACTCTGGAAAAGAGTGAGGCTGATGACTGCACAACTCTGCCTCACTTAAATCCAATTCACCCACAAGTCAAGACATCCCCCCATGATGTCATCAGTCCTCTTCAAAAACGATCAACAACAACTTTTTTAATAAAGTAAGTGGATTAGACAAGATGGTCTCTAAAGGCACCTTCCAATTTTGACATTCTATGCCCCATGGCTCTATAAACGAGGCAGATTAGAGTAGGCAGGGAGGACAAGAGGACTCAGGTTTCAAAGGATTTAGAGAAGGATAATGGAAAGACCACAGGCTGTGAAGTCCGAGGACCTGGTTTCAAGTCCTTTCTCTATACTTGCCACCTGCATGACTTTGAGTAAGTCACCCCACTGGGCCTTGGTTTCCTCATCTGTCAAATGATGGGGTTGGACCAGTTGGACTCTGAGGTTCCTTCCATTTCTAGATCTATAATCCTACTTTCCCCATCCAAGAGCTGGAAGGTATTGTAGAGACCGGCTAGAGATCTCTTTATAGTTGAGGAAACTGAGACCCAGCAAGGTCAAATGACTTAATAAGTTAATAAATAGTCAAGACAATATTCACATTTGGGGCCTCTGACTCCAAATCCAACACCTTTGGCATTACCTTTATATTGCGTGGCACTTCAATTAGATATGTGCATGTACTTTTGAAAGAGTACCCATATTAATCAATCATTGACAAGCCTTCATTGACCATCAATGTCTTACCTTAGGTGATGTGGAGGTTACCATAGAACAGACCTGTATAACTTGGCAGTAGGTAGGGGCCAAAATTAAAATAGGCTAAACCTCTTCAGATAGGTTAGACAAGAGATAGACTGACGATGGTTGGTTGCAGCAGGTAACATGACAAACAGCTGAGTGCGAGGTGGCAACCCTACATTTTTGGTGGGCCGCCCAAAATCCTTTGGCAGGCCGCAAGTGGATGTATGTTGTGCAGGCCTGCCGTAGAAGCATAGTGTAACTCACATTTCCAGCCCACAAGGAGCTTACAATCAATTTGGAATTTATCTTTATGTGTGGGAGGTATCATAATATGTGAATGTGTTCCTATGTCCATATACACATTGATATAGATTGGTTGGTTAGTGTCCTTCATTCTCAAAGAGGACCAAAATGACATCACTATGTTGGAGTTAAGGTACTGTGTGTCTGACTGTAGCTGATCAGACCAAGGTGAGCTCTGAAGGCTCTACCACAGGTTGAGCACAAATTGTCCTTATGAATATTTGGAGTGGACATGTGTCTAAACTTGGGAGTCTCACGTTTCTGTGATTGCTATTGCAGTTCTGCTTCACTCATAGAGTTCAGCACCTTCTTTGATGCAGGCACACCATGCTGGGCAGTCCTGTGCCAGTGTCTCCCACGTCCCACAATTAATCCCAAAGTTCTTCAGAAAGACCTTGAGAGTGTTCTTGCATTGCTTCTTCTGACCACCATGTGAACGCCTGCCTTGTGTGACTTCTTCATAAAATAGTCTTTTAGGCAAACATCCTTTTGGCATTTGAACAACATGGCCAACCCATTGGAGTTGTGCTTTCTGTAGCAGAGTTTGAATGCTTGGCAGTTTGGCTTGAGAAAAGACCTCAGTGTCCAGTACCTTATCTCGTCAGGTGACCTTTGGAATCTTAGAAAGTTAAGACAATTCAAACGGAAGCAGTTCAGTTTCCTGACATAACTCTGTATACTATCCAGGATTCACAAGCATACAATGAGGGCAGCACAACAGCTTTATAGACCTTCAGTTTGTTAGGCAGCCTAATACCTCTTCTCTCCTACACTTTCCTTTGAAGCTTCCCAAACACTGATATAGATAGAGATTGTGTGTATGTTATGTCAAAATCCTAGAATCTCAGAAATGGCAAGGACCTCAGAAGTATCCAGTCTAAGATCCTCTCTCTAGCATCTCCAACTAGTAGTCATCCAGCTTCTTCTTGAAGACCTGTATGTCCCATGATGAAAGCTACTCTATATATGTGTATTTGGAATTGATTCTGCCCTATGAACTGACCCCTTTGAATGCGTCCCCACCCCATGGTCATCCCTTCCCCTGACAACTCATAGAGCTGGCAAATGTTCAAAGTACTGAGTGTGATGGGGTCAGAGATCAGAGCATGGGTTGGCCCAGTGTGGCCTTGTTTCCCAGTCCCTTACTACCCACCCCCTACCCCCACCCCAGGATACTCCTCTTTTACTCTTCCCTTCCACTGTCCCACAGGGAAGGAAACTGAGACTTAGAAAAGGTAGCCCAGGAATAGTGCTGAAAATAGGATCCAGACTTCTAGGACTCTGCTCCAATCCCCAGGTGTCTATTCTCCCTCTAGATAAGATTTATTAGAAGTTAGGCATGTGATATAGTAAAAAGATTTGGAGTCAGAGGTTCTAATTCTGGCTCTATCACTTAGTACCTATGTAAACCTGGGAAAGTCATTTCTTTTCCCTGGGCTTCAGTTTCTTCTTCTGTAAAATAAAGGGGTTAGATTAAATGACCTCAATTAGATGGTCTCTAACATTCCTTTTGGCTCTAAATCTTCAATCCTTTTTCTCCCCAACTTGGCACCTCCACTCTAATCAATTATTCTTACTGCTATCTTGCTCACAGGACTCACTCCTTCCTATCTTCTGATGGCTCACTTGTCCCTCTCCTGGGATGCCTTTCCCCTCTCCTTGACCTCAGTTCATGTTCTAACTCTCCTTCCAAACCTGCTGAAAATTCACTTGTTCCAGGAAGTCTTACTTCTTTGATTTCAGCTAGCTTCCAAGACTGTTACTCCTGGTTCCTTTAGGGTTTATCTACTGGCTTTGCACCATGTTCTTATTCAAAGTTCTTGTCAGAGAGTCTTAACTTCAGCACTGGGAGGGCCCTTGTAGATTGTGACCCTCTCATCCTACAAATAAATGAAGAAATTGGGGACTGGAGAAGTGACTGACCCAAGATGATACAGTCAGTAAGAGGCAAAGTCAGTAGTAGAAGCCCAGCCCTCTGTCTCTAAATCCCATGCTCTTTCCACCATGCTAGGCTGCCTCTTACCCTTGCCATTACTTCATAAGTCTAAAAAAGTCTTTACCTTATGTCTGTGAATGTGTGTAATGTCTTTCTCATCAGACTGGAAGTCCCCCAGGGAAGACCACAAGTCCCTTCATTAGACAAGCAACTCCTTCCTCTGAATTGTTATACGTGGACAATGCACTGGACTAAGTATCACAAGACCTGAACCGGAGCTCTACTTGTGCCATTTATTAGTTAAGAGACCTTGAGTATATCACTGACCCTCAGTTAATTCATCTCCAAAATGGGAATAATAATGAGGAGGAGATGGAAGAAGGAGAGGAAGAGAACTGACATTTGTATAGTGCTTTATTAAAGATCAGATCATTATTTGCAAAGTGCTCTATATGAATTATCTCAAATGAATCTCACAACCACCCTTCCAGGGAGGTGCCAAAAGCATTATTATCTCCATTTTACAGATGAGGAAGCTGAGGCTCAGAGAGATGAAGTAACTGACCCCCATGCACTACTTTTTTCACAAGACAATTGTGAAAATCAAAGACTATCTCTATGAAAATGCTTTGTAAAGGGCTATACTAAAGGTGATACTATTGTTAGTATTCTGTCTAGGGTTCTGCCCACATTTGGCCCAGTTTCCTGAAAGACTGACTGGGTAAGGTACAGCCACTATTGAAAATGGGAAGCTAGGGGAGCCAGGCCTTGAGGGATGGGAGGGGAGCTTACAAAGTTATGTTTACTTTCAAAACAAAACAAAACTCACTTTTTCCTTTCCTTTAGTATAGAGGAACATGGTGGTATAGTGGAAAATGTGCTAGACTGAGTCGGGAGAGAACTGGGTTTGAATACTCCCCCTAGCACTAACTGGGGGTAGGAAGGAGAATGACCCTAGGAAAGCAAATTACTGATATGTGCCTCAGTTTTCTCATCTGGAAAATGGGCATAATACCTGTAGTGCCTACTTCGTAGGGCTGTTATGAGGCTCCACCAGCACAATGTACCAGGAAGCAATCCTTAAATCTTAACTATTAGGATTGTCATCAACTATGTCCCCAAAAGAATTCCTATTTTTCCATACTCCTGGAAAAATGAGGAAGCTTTTCCGAAATTCTCCACCTCATCATTCTTGTGCCCCTCCTCCCACACACATATCCTTACTCCCCTAGCCCTAACTCAGGGTCCGTAAACTTGCCATGAACTTCCCCAAGGTAGGTTCTTCTCCCTGGGAAAGGAAGTAGGGGTGGGCTTGGGGTCTTTCTCCCTTTCACTCCCTGCCCTGTAGACAGGTGCAGCCCACCCAGGAAGCCCTTCTTTGCCTTGTTCCAACTGCCTTTGCTCAAGGAATCCCAGTTCCCCAAGTTCTCTGAGCTCCCAAAAGCCAACCTGGAGGACTGGAGTGAGTGGGTGGGGGTTCCTATCCCACCTCCAGTCCTGCCAAAGAACGGCATGGAGAAGTGGGTAGTGACAAGTCCCCTTTGAGGACAGGCCTTCCAAAGTGAAGTAGGCTCTGGGGGAAGTGGAGGAGATACAACCCTGGGAGACTGATCCCGAAAAATCGGCGCCCCCCCCCCCGCCTGGGTGTGAGCCAAGACATAGGACCCCCACCCCAGCCACTGTCCGGAAAAAATAAACGGTTTCCTGCACCCAACTACGAAACAAAGTCTGTGAGTGAGCTGTGACACATGTTACATAAATAGAAGCCGCAGAGGGGAAAAGCCTGTTTTCTCTTTCATTATTTATCACTATCTAACCATCTCCAGCTGGGTGAGTAAACAGCCTCATTGGCCCGTAATGAGAACAGGCTGTGGCGATGCTGCCGCGGCTGCCACCGCTGCCGCAGCCGGGAGAAAAGAGAGAGGGAAGGAGGGAGAAAGAGAGTGGAGGTTTGGGGTGGGGAGGGGTGGCGTGGGAGCGGGACGGAGGAGGGTCTGCGTGAACGGCCGTGTGACTGCAGAAGGCAACAGGACACTTTGCGGAGTGGCTCGGGAGAAGGGGGTGGGGAAGAAACAAGGGCGGCCCCCGGCCCCGGTACTAAGCCCCGGGCCCTGAGGGTTTGTGGGTGACCTGATGGGTTGTGTAGTGGAAATGTTGGGGAAGGGAGAGATGAGAGTTTAGAGGAACTATGTCTCTTCGTGTGTTCAAGTGTTAGAGCACTAGTGTGTGAATCTGGAAGGGCACGTGAGGGAGCATTTGGAGCATGGCAGTGTATATGTGTATAGGAATATACCTATGAAAGACCATGAGTCAATGAGGACGATAATGTAAACGGAAAACAACCACATCGAAGCCTAAGGCTGAGTAATGGTAACCACCAATCTTGGCACCAAGGAGAGATGAGAAAGCGTTTTCCTTTCCATAGAGAGTGAGGGACTATGGGTGGGAATGCTGTATACACAGAGGAGGGACACCTTGTAGGTCGATTTTGCATAACTATGACTAAGGAAGGCTCATGGGAAGAGGAGAATTGAAAATATAAAAAAGAAAATGTGTTAGTATGGTGTATGTGTACATGTAAACACAGGAGCGTGTGTATAAGCATTCATTAGTCCAACAAACATTAAGTCCCTGCTTCACACATAATACTGTGTTGGTGAGTTATAATGGAAGGAATGCTGGCTTGGACATTTGAGGAGTTGGGCTCAGATCCAGGCTATAACTTAACATCTCTGAGCCTCAGTTTCCTTATGTCTAAAATTAGGGGGGAGGAGGGATGAACCAGATGATGTCTGAAGACCCTTCCAACTCTAAACGTATAATCTTATGATAGAAACTTTAGACACAAAGTTTAGATAAGACACACTTGCCCTCTGGGGTGATACATAGAGATATAGAGGGGATGTTATGGTTCAAATAGTCTTGACTATCCTCATTATACAACAGAAAAAAATTGAGGTCCAAACTGTGACCTTCCCCCTATCCCGTAGGTGGTCTGAGTGGCAAAGCCAAGATTCAGATCCAGGCCTTCTTACTCCAAATTCAATGATCTTTCTACTATACCAATATGTCTATCATGGAGTTCTCAGCCTACCAGGGGGATGAGAAATGTACACAAATAATAATGAAAATACAAGAAAGATGTGCGGTTTATCTCAGCCTAGGAATAGCTGGTATACTATTTCCCTTCCACAACCCAGGTAGCAACCTGTCTCTGACTTAGTGCTAAGAGCGATGCCTAAGGCACATAGGAATTTACAGTGACTTGCCCAGGGTCATATTATAAGTCAGAAAATGCAAATTTGAACTTGAGTCTTCCTGACCACAAGCCCAGTCCTATCTACTATAACATGTTCCCTTATGCAGATAAACTATATTACACAATAATACATTAAATATATTAAAGAACAAAGTTCAGCGTGAGGTTCGAGGGGGAAGATGGGAGTATATTCAAGCATGATTATGTATGTGTGTGTGTATGTAGGTATGAAAGAGAGAGAGAGAGAGAGAGAGAGAGAGAGAGAGAGTATTACCCAGTCAGGATAATATTGGGAAGAAGCAGCTAACAGGGATGCCAGAAACCCAGTGTTATGTATCTACATCCCAGTGTTTCAGTCCCAATTCAAAGGTACCTGGGTTCTTTGGTTTATGTCTTTGGGATGCATCCCTAGAGGTCCCTGACTGGGGATGCCAGAGACAAGACAGTCCTGCAGTTGCCTGCCTAAATAACTTATATCCCACTGTCATCACAGCATCAAAAATGTGGATAAGAATAGGAATTAAACCAATTAGTTAATTTGTATCAATGAACAGGGGAGTTTCTTGTTGAGGAAACACACCTCATATACAGGTTTGTGCCTTTACAATTTAGATCATTGCTTAGGATGCTGACTGGTTAACTTACTTGTCTAAGGCCATACAGCCAATATTGTTATTGTTGTTGTTTGGTCCTTCATTTTCAGAGGATCAATAATATCACAGGGTGATACCTTGACTTTTAAGTGAGGCAGAGTTGTACCAAGTCATTAGCCTCACTCTCTCCTCTAGAGTCATCAAAGCCCAGAGACAGGACAAAAGTCAAGATGACTGGTGATGGCCTGGGATGCAGTAAATGACCTTACATCTTCAATATCTGACCAAGCTCTAAGAGCTCTGCAATACCTACTTCATGGCCATTGGAGCAGACTGTTCTCATCTTCCCATTCTTCTGGGGGAGGTCTTCTCATGCTTGGGGTAGACATCCCCCTAACTTACAGATGGGTTTGAAGCTGTTGGTTACCCTCAACCTGGTTTAGCCCATCTGCTGAGATGTTTTGTCTGGGATGTGGCTGCTCCCCATGCTATAGCTTCTTGGAGCTACTGGTGAGAGTTGGGTGATAGATGAATACCAAAGGTGGATAAATATCTCTGAAAAGGGCCAATACATATGTCAGAAGAGGAACTTGAACCCAGGCCTTCCTGGCTTCCAGGCCAGTTCTCTCTCCACTAATACATGCTGCCTCATTGATATAAACGGTATACACTAAGAATGAATACCCAAGGCTCCAAAGGGTTTCCAATTCTTTGCCACTATAAAAAAAGCTGCTATAAATATTTTCATTCATATAAATCCTTTTCATTCCATCTTTTTGGAATATAGACCTAGAAGTGACATTGCTGGATCAAAGGGTATGTACAGTTTTTTAGCACTTTAGGTATAGTTTCAAATTATTCTCCAGAATGGTTGGATCAGTTCACAATTCCAGCACTGCATGAGTGTTCCAATTTTTCCATGCCACCTCCAACATTTGTCATTTTCCTTTTCTGTCATATTAGCCAATCTGATAGCAGTAAGGTGGTACCTCAGAGTTATTTTAATTTGCATTTCTCTAATCAATAGTGGTTTAGAGCATTTTTTCATATGACTATAGATAGCTTTGAGTTCTTTTTCTGAAAACTGCCTATTCATATCCTTCGACCATTTATCAATTGGGGAATGACTCATATTCTTATAAATTTGAGAAATGAGGCCCTTATCAGAGAAATTGGCTGCAAATTTTTTCCCAGTTTCCTGCTTTCCTTCTAATCTTGCCTGTATTAGTTTTGTTTGCGCTGTCACTCCTTAACCCCTTATGATTCAGCTTCTGACCTCATAATTCCACCTAAACTGATTTCTCCTATGTTACTAGTTCTTAAATAGTTACTATCTCTTAACTGCCAAATCCAATGCCTTTTTCTCAACCCTCAGTGGTAATTAATGATGATTCACAAATCTACCTATTCTGCCTTTAACCTTTCTGCTGACTTATAGTCTCACAACCACAAGTGCTGTATGGAAGACATCTCAAACTCTATGTCCAGTAGACATTATAAACTCAGCATGTTCAAAACTGAACTCATTATCTTTCCTCAAAACTCTTGTTCCTCCTAAATCCCCCATTACTGTTAAGGGTACCACCATCCTCTAGGTTGGTAATCTAAGTATCATTCTCAACTTCTTACTCTTATCCTTCATATCCAATCTGTTGCCAAGGTCTGTCAATTTTATCTTTGCAGTATCTCTTCAGTATGCACCCTTCTCTCCTCTGATATTGCCACCATTCTGGTGCAGGCCTTCATCAGCTCATGCTTGGACTACTGCTATGGTCTGCTGGTGGGTCTGTCTTCCTCAAGTCTCCTTCCTCCAATCCATCCTTCCACCATCCAGCCACCAAAGTGATTTCCTAAAGTGCAGATACAAGCATCACACCCTCCCCAAATAAAGTCCAGTGGCTTCCTGTCACCTCCAGGATCAAATATAAAACCCTTCCCCCACCCTACCCAATGGAAAGGTACAACTCTATGCTCTCATCGCAGGGTCCAATATCCTACAGTTACTCTCTGGATATTTTCCCAATCAACCAAAGTTGGAAGTTTGGCACTAAGAATTACTTGTTGATTATTGTATGCCCTATTGTTTGCATATCTAGACTTTAAGACTAGAAGATAATCAAGGGCAGGGAACCTGTGTGACTGGGCCTCTATAAGGCTAACCAAAGAATCCCACGTGGTTATCACATCCTTAGGAAAGACCCTGGCTGTCTTCTCAAATCTGTCCTCACTACCATAATATGCTTCCATTCATACTAATTCAAAAAGGTTATTCCAATATTCTCATTCTCATAGGATTTAGAGTTAGAAAGGACCTTGGCATATCATCTTGTTCAATTCCTTCTTTTTATGATGAAGAAAATGAGGCGCAGAGAGGGAAAATCCCTCATCCAAACTTATACAGGTAAGAAGTAACATAATCAAGAATTGAACCCATCTTATGACTCCAAATTCAGCATTCTTTTCCCCACGTTAAGCTAATTTTCTGTGCCCAATCATCCTTTTCCCCATGGCCAAACCTTGGTCCATGCCATGCTATAGTCATCCTTCTATCTTTCCTCCATTTCATCTGCCAGACTTCGTCCCTGTCCTCAATGATGTCATAATGAAAGGCTGCCTCCCTCAAGAGGCCTTTCTAGATTGGTCCAGGCCATTTGCCTCAAAACACCAGCGCTATCCCTTTTTTCCCCTCTACATCATTAGCCCTTTGCTGCCCCAGTGACTTATGGTAATTTTGTAATAATACAAGTAAATTGATTGGTCTCATCTTCCCTTGGCCTTAGTAGATGATGAGCTCCTCAAGGACGAGGGTCATGTTTGCCATGTAAATATAAATGTTTGTCGACTAATCAACTGGGTTGTTTTTTACATTTTATTGATGACTTTTGTCTTTACATCACAGCCTTTCCTTTACACCAAACCTTGAGTTGAACCCTCCCCTTGTGACAAAAATAATTAAGCAAAAAGATCTGATGAAGTTGTAGAATTTTCTCCATTACTCAAAGTTTTGACTTCCTTATAGTGATCCTTTTCATACTGTTAAGTCACCATGTAAATAGTTCTGGCTCTGCTTACTTCACTCTTCATCATCATGCATCAGTTCATGCAAATCTTTCCATATCTCTCTGAATTTCTCATGTTCATCATTTATTTCTAAACAATGGTATTCCATTATATTCATATACCAGAGGGTTTTTTTCCCAATCTTTTTTTGTTAAACAAAATACAGTTTTATTTAAAGGAGGAAAAACAAATAGAAATACTCTGTCAAGCAACTATTAGTACCAAAGATGTATATAAATCTTGTAAATCCCAAGAGTAATTTACAGTTTGGAGTAGGAGGGCTAGAATTGGGGGAAATTCTGACCTGTAAAGTGTCTCTAGGCAGAGTTAGGAATGGTGATATGGCCCTTCTTTTTGAATTCCTGCCAGTGCTCATGACTGTAGCATATAGTCCACTGGTTTCTTTAGTGAAACTTTCTATTAATAGTCAAATTGATGATTAATCAAGGGAATTGACTCCCCCCAGGGAGTTTCTGTGAATGATCCAACAGGCCTTCTACCCTAAACTTAGAAGTAATAGAGAACACTGGGGTATCCTCGGCACCTGGGACCTACCACCTCAAGACTACCTCTACTTGTGGTAGACAGAACCAGGAGACCAATTTATACAATAACAACAACATTGTAAATAAAAACAACTCAGTGAGACTCAAGTGCTCTGATCAAGGCAATGAACAATGACAACCAGAAGGGACCCATGATGAGGTACCCTTCCCACCTCCTGAGAGGTAAGGGACTCCACATGTAGAATATTTTAGTACCATAGCACTTTTCAGGACTTGGGTTCCCTGACTTTGCAGTTCTCATCTAAGGGGCTTGATCCTTCCTAAGACTAAGCAACTTGGGTTTCCTGCCATACTTAAGTTCTGCAAGAGAACAGGGTTCCCTTTTCTGACCTTTGGCCCATTCCTAGAATTTCCATCTGCACATCCAGGGTAAAGTGGTGATTTGGACTGTGATCTAGGAAGAACTGGCCTGTCTTTGGTGTTCATGGGACAGATGGGAACATAAGACATGAAGTTGAAGCGAGAGATGCAGGGACAGGAGCAGGAAGGGAATGTGTATAAGTGAACTCTGGGGGCTCCTACACAATCCTGTCTAAAATTGGTTCTTACTATTTGCCACACATTTAGTTCCTGGGGCTTCTACTGTAAATGAGGGGTGTCCAGAGGGGAAGGAGGAAAAAGAAAAGTAGAGACAGAGAGGAAAAGTCGGGCCCTCCAAGCGAAAGAGACTGGATCTGGTGGGAAGGATTCTTCCTCATTTCCTTCCCTATCTCACCAACCCCCCCTTTATTTTCTATCCTTTGCCCTCCTACTTTTCTCCTATCAATGAATCAGAAAGCCATTGCTGAGCAACTACTACGTGCATAGCACTGTGCTAGATACAGTGAAAGATACAAATCATAATAAATGACATATAAGTATGAGGTTAAAGTTTGCAGAGCTCTTTACATTATCCTATTTAAGCCTCATGATAATTCTGTGAGGTAAGGGCTCTTAGTATCTCTCATTTACAGGTAAGGAAGCTGAGGCACAGGAAGGTTAAGTAACTCCCCCATGATCATACAGCTAGTAGTGTGAGGGGCTGAATTCCACCCCAGATCTTGACTACAGGTCCAGAACTCTGTCTACTACCTAACAATGTGTCTTTCCAGAAGCTAGGTGACCAAGTGCACTGGGCCTGGAGTCAGGAAAATCTGAGTGAAAATACAACCTCTGACACTTACTAGCTTTGTGACCCTGGGCAAGTTACTTAACCCTGTTTACCCCAGTTCCTCCTCTGTAAAATCATTTGGAGAAGGAAATGGAAACCACTCCAGCATTTCTTTGTCAAGAAAACCCCAAACAGTATCATGAAGAGTACAACAAAATTGAACAACAAAAGACAAATTCTTTGCCTGAAGAGGTCACACTCTAGTTCAGTTCTATCCAATAAGCTTCATTGGGCACTAACTGTGTGTAGGTGACAGATAGGAAATTTTAACCGGACTTGTCTGTTCTTGCCCTCAAGCAGTTTACAGTTTAGTAGGTGGAAATGACATATACACAAATAACGAGGTGTTCTTAAGAGGTATGTACAAAGGGTGCCCTGTGCGATAGGAGGGTAGGGGAAGGAGACCTATACTTGTGAAAACTACTCAGAACAGAAGGTGGGGCCTGGTAAGGGTCACATGATGAGTGCTGTCAATAAATTATCTGGGAGCTCAAAGAAGGAAAAGTTCACTGGGAGCTGGGAGTGCTCTGGGAACTTAAGTGGGCCTTGAAGGATGGGTATTAGCTAGGCAGAGGAACTTTTATCCTTTCCTCTTCCAGCTTGTCCTTGAGTCCCCAGCCCCCTTTTTCTTCCTGCCCCCTGCTTCTCTCCCACTCCGTTCTGGGTCTTCAGTTAACAGCTGCTTCTGGGTGAAAATCTGAGATGTGGGCAAAAGAGAGAAGAGAGATGGGGGAAGGGAGGAAGGGAAAGATTCTGATCTCTCAGACTCAGTCCCACGCTGTCTCCTCTCCCCCGCTCCCCCAACCCCCACCTTCGGGAATCCGACACGGAACTTAATTTGACCCAAAGAACGCAGCCGGGTTCTAATTGATGGAAAATTGCTCGCTCCTTGTCAGGTTATTGTTCATTTCCTGATCCTTAATGACTGATTTCCCACCAATCAGCCTGCGCTCCCGAGCCCGCTCGGCCACCGCACTGTCCCCTAGGCTGCACAGTCCCGTAGGGCGGGGTAGAGGCGAGGGTTTGGTGAAAACACCTTAGAGGACAGGTAGGTCGCCACCCGAAACTGTGCCTAGGAGTTGGGGTTGGGGATGGGGGAGTGTTAGGGAGGGAGGTGGAATCCCGGAATTAGAAGGACCAGATTACTGAGTGGACTCATGGCCAGCCCCCAGGCTGAATGTCCTCACCTTGCCCTCCCCCTTTTCCAGGCCATCTCTCCACACAACTGCAGGCTCTATTCATGCCATTACGGTAAGTTGATAAACCAACTCAAAGGTAAGACTTTTTCCTTTGCTTTAAAAGGGAGTGGGGGGAAGCTTTGCGTTTTTGACCGCTCCTGGGGACAATTCATTAAGGTATCAACTCCTTAATGAAACATTTCTTTGTTAAAATATTCACTGATCTGCAAGGAATAGTGCGTGTATAGGTGGGGGAGACTGCGGGGGAGGGGAAAGCATGGGCCCATTCCTCGCCCAGGGACCCTAATTTGCACTGAGCACAGATTCCTACTTCGTTTGTCTCTTACGGAGGGGAGGGAGGGAGGGAGCTACATAATGTGTCCATTTTGAATCCCTAAAATCCCTTGCACACAGTAGAAGATTAATAAATGTTTGTTGAATTGAATTAGATGGAAAGAAAAACCAGAGCCAAATGGAGAGGAGAGGTGGGAAGCAGATTGGCCATTTGGCTCAGCCCTCTAGCTCACAGAGGGCCTCAAATTTAGCAAGGATAGAACAAGAGCTATTAGATAAGGATGGTCTCACTATGCTTAATATCAACTATGACACTGCACAAAAGGTAGATTTCCTGCCATAATCAATTCATTTGTTAAAAACAAAACAAAACAAAAACAAAACTAAAAACTAAAAAATTCGAAGTATGTCTCACTAATTGGCTTCTCTATTTTAATTTCATGTATTTTAGAGAAATGATGAGGTCTAGTGGAAATAATGTGTGTAAGTTCCTCGAAGACAAAGACTTTTGTATTTTAAGACTTTTTTTTTTTTATATTTGTGTCCCCAGACCCAAGCATAGTGCCTGGCTTTGGGAAGGATATAATAAAGGCTTGTTGAAATGAATTGAACTGAATTGACCTAGTCTCAGAAATCTTGAGCAAAACCCTGCTTCTAACCCTTAATAGCTGTGTGACCCTGGACAAGTTACTTACCTTAAAATGGAAATCATAGACTTACAGCTGGAAGGGACCTTAGGTGTTTTAGAATCCAACCTCTTCATTTTACTGAAGAGTAAATTGATGTGCAGAGCAATTCAGTGACTTTCCCAGTTTCACAGAATAAGTGTCTGAAGCAGGGTTTGAACCCATGTCTTCCTAACTCCAAATTCAGTGTCTTATCTACCACGCCATGTTGCCTCTCAAGATGATAATTTTTACCCTGCCTATCTCGTAGGGTTGTTCTGATGAAAGTCTTTTATAAATATGATTTTCTATTTTAAAAATTATTCATTAAGGTATCAACTTAATAATAATAATAATAATAATATTTATTATTATGGCTAAGGCTTCAAATGCTGGAAGTTGCCCTAACTTCTTTGGTCCATTGCTTATACCTGATAAGATCTCAGAGTTGGGAAGGGAAAGAAGAGGGCATGAGTGAGGGTGGAAGAGGAGTCTTGGGCTGGGGAGGTGAGGGAAGAGGCATTGAAAGAAAAGAGGAAAAGTGGAAATCTAGAACTTGGAAAAAGCTTGAGCCAATACCAGCCCTAGAAGTGGTACTTAGGCAGGGCAGGGACCTATTGTTGTCCAACCAATGAAATCCAGAGTGAATTGGGTTTCAGGCTTGGTCTTTGAGAAAGAAATCTAGCCAGTAAACCTCAAGTTAGTAGATAGGTTTTGGCCATCAAAATTTACCTTCCTTTGGGCAGAACACCCTCAGGTAAGGGCATGATACCCCAGGAGAGAAGAGGAGAGGAGAGGACAAGCTGAGTTGCCCAAATGGAACTGACCAGCTGGATCCCCAATAGGGCAGCTTGGACTCCTTACAGGTTGTGGTTTGTCCTTCATTCTTGAAGAGGACCATGACATCAGGGAGATGATGTCATGACTTGCAACTGAATTTGATTGGAGGGAGGGAGAGCTGTGCAAAGTAACCAGCTTCATTTTCTCCTCCACAGCCATCTGGGTCCAGTGACCTGATATCGATCAGGACAACTGGAGAAGGCCTAGGATGCAGTGAGCACTTGGTGAGCCCTAGAAGGCATGAGCGGGGAGGAGGAGAAAAAAAAGTACTTACATGGAGGGAAAAGAAAACTAAGGTTCTAAGATAGAAGAAACCAAGGTTTTGAGTACACCATGAAGGGAAATATTCTGCCTTCTCCAGAAGGCCTCAATGAGCAATGGATCTCCTCCATACACCATGCCAAGATGAGTTTATTATGAAGGAGAATCCAAAAGATTAGATGAACCCTTCAGGGATTGTGTAGAAGGTATTACTGTTGGTATTGGATTAGATATTTGAAGTCTAATTCAGCTCTGAAGTCCTATGATCTTATTAACAAAAGAGACAGGGCAGTAATGCCTAGCCCTCATGGCTACCACCCTAGCCGTTTTTGTTTTTTTTTTGAGGTCATGAAATACAAGAGATTGAGAATAGTTTCCCTGTCTGGAATGGATAGCATCATAAGATTTGAGCATTGGAAGGGACATAAGGGATACTCTAGTCCAGCCATTTTACAAATTGACTAACTGAACCTCAGAGATGTAAAGTGACTTACCCAGGGGTTGACATTCTATTCACACAAAATCCTGAGAGAAACTCAAATAATCCCTCCCTTTTCCATGCCATAGATCTGAAGGGATTGATGACCACAATGTTAACAACAAACTAAGGAAATCAGCTTCTTCCATTAGGCTTTTTTTCCCATGCTAGGGAGATAGAAAAGCAGTTTGGGGAGGGGGGAGAAGAGATTGGTAATTCCCAAAGAATTATTTGGAAAGACTCATATTGAGACAACTAGAGGAGTTGGGGAGGACTGAAAAGGACAGAGAGGATACTCTGTGCAGATCCCAGAGGCCGTTGGAAGAGAATGAAGAACAAATTAAATGAAGCTGGAAAGTTCTATTCTGAACTTTCCCTCTCATCCTTTCACCAGGGAGAAAATATTTTGGGTCATTTGCTTTGATTTGGTTGGATTTGTTTTGTAAATTATCCCCCTCCCCTTCCCCCCCCCCCATGGTTTTTTGTTTGTTTGTTTTGGCTTTGTTTTTTTTTGTTTGTTTGTTTTTTGTTTGTTTTTTAATCAGTGAGTTCCTTGCATTTAGGGTCCTTGTTTTATGGTTCCCTTATATATCTCCTAGTGCCCAGTAAGGGACTTTGCACATAGTAGGCATTCAATAAATACTTGCTGACAGATTGATTGAAATGAAAAAGAAATCTTTCTAGGAGAAATCCCGATGGGAAGGACAAAGGAAGGACAGGTATTGGAGAGAAAAAAGTCAGCAAAGAACCAATGAATCATATAAGGTCACAGGATCATAGAACATCCCCAAATCAACACAAGTAAGTATCAGAGGTGGAATTTGAAGCTGGGTTCTCTGACTTCGGGGAAGGGACCTTTGAGGTCTTCTAGTCCAACCTCCCTCCAAACAGGGAACTCTCTTCTCTAGCATCTCAAATGATTGAAACGTAGAATTTCAGGAATATGAGGGACCTTTGAGATCACTTAGTCCACTCCCTTCCTTCTGAAGGTGAGAAAAGGAGGTCTAGAGAGGACACATAACTTGCCCAAGGTCATCTAGAAGATTATTGGCAACTCCACCCTCCATATTCCCAACTCACAATCATGAAATCACAAAATATCAAGAATCGGGAGTTCAAAGGTCATCTATTTACTCACCAACCTCTAACTGAATAAGAATCCTTTCTGTAATACCCTTGAGAAGGGGTTATCTAGTCCCCATGTGAAGACCTCTGAGGTCTTCAAAGCCACTTACCTTCTGAGGAAGATAAGAACCAGAGCATAACTATTGAGCTAGATGACCTTTTTCTTCCCATTTTCTCCCCAATGAACTAGTATTTATTTTCTTCCACACCCCCAATTTAAAATAAAAAAAGAAAACCTTTCTAGCAAATACAAGTAGTCAAGTAAAACAAATTTCCACGTTGTCCATGCCCAAAAAACTGTGTCTCATTCTGCATGTTGCCAGCTGATTTTATTTAAAAAAAGAAAAAGGTATAACTCATTGGCCTGGCCTAAAGGCTGTGACCACAGAGCCAAAGATATTCCATCACTAGCTTTATTCTGAAGGCAAATTAAGTCTCTTTAGTGACTTAGTATTGGGTTAGAACTTACTTGATGGGACCAGTCTGAGCACGAGCCAAAACCCTTTGTAGCCGATAATATCCTTTTCTTCTTCACCCTCTCCAGGTGACTCCTGAGCCAGAAATGTTCACTAAGGAGAAGCCTGTAAACTCCTTTCTTGATTCCACTGGGAAAGAACTAAATAAAATAGAAATTTGACACAATGTCCTCCTCCTGTGCACCCCTCAAGATCTCAGGCAATTCAGTGAACTTTGAAGATGTTCTTCATGCTTCCGATTAGCTTTTGAGGACTCAAGGCCAAACTTTGCAACCTTAAAGGTCAATTTAAGGCAGTTATTAGAAAAGTGCAGATATTGCTAGCATCACCATCCTGTTCCTTCTGAGCCAGAGAGGGCAGGCTATGTTGGAACAGCATTAATTACTCCTAAGCCTTGTACTTTCCCCTTCTTCTGCATCCATCTAAAAGCCCCTTTTATCCAGGAGGAGCTAATCTAGACCTGATCTCAGCCTTAAACAAACACTTGCATTAATTATAACAATAGTTAGCAATTATATAGTGTTTTACAAATATCCTTTCATTTGATCTTTGTAACAATTTGGGAGGTGGGTGCTATTATCATCCCTTTTTTGTTTGTTTCAGTCATGTTTAACTCTTCGTGACCCCATTTAAGGTTTTCTTGGCAGAGATACTGGAGTGGTTTGCCATTTCCTTCTCCAGCTCATTTGACAAGTGAGAAAACAGAGGCAAACAGGGTTAAGAGACTTGCCCAGGGTCACACAGCTAGTAAGTGTCTGAGGCCAGATGAGTCTCCCTGACTGCAGGCCAGCACTTTGTCCACTGAGAAACTGAGGCAGAGAAAGGTTAAATGATTTGTCCAGGTCACAAAACTACAAGTGCCTGAGGTTAGATATGAACTCAGGTCTTCCTCACTCCAGTTGATGACTGAACAACTTCCTGACTCCAGACCCAGGGCTCTGTCCACTGCCCTACCTAGCTGCTTTAAAAGAATCACCATGTACTTTGCTGCCCTTGTCAGATGACAACTGGAGTGTTATTGCATTCAGTTCTGGGCACTACAATTTAGGAAGAACGTTGATAAGATGGGGATCATCTGGAGGAAAGGCAACCAGGATGAGGAAGCACCTTGAGATCATGATGTATAAGGATTAACGAAAGGAACTTTCATTGGTTTAGTCAGAAAAAAGAGAACACGTGTTGTATAACACACACATATACATGTGTATCTATATGTATATAAGTTACTTTATAGGTGTAGTTATGTACATGTGTTCGCATGTGTTTATATAAACACACATGTCATGTATGTATTTATTTGCAGGGCAGGCAAACCACCATTCCATGACTAGCTTCAAGTATTTGAAGAGCTGTCAATGGTGAGAGGGACAGGATTCTTTCTGCTTGGCCCCAGAAAGCAGAACAAGGATCTATGGGTGGAAGCTGCAGAGAGGCAGATTCAGGCTACTCCATAAAAGGACACTTGTTTTCTCACAATTAAAGCCATCCAAAGTCCAATGGGCTGACTGACTCTCAACAGAGCTCTTCAAACCCAGGCTGGGTATTGTAGAGAGGATTCTCAGCCAGGTACAGGATTAACTTGATGGCCCAAGATCCCTTCTGACTTTTAAACATGTGTGACTTCCCTGCCTAGCCTGATCTGGACCAGGTCATCACCTCATGTCCCAATCCTGGGTCCATCTGGCTTATTTGAACTGGAATGTGAGCTCCCCAAGGGAATGCCTACAGCTTAGTCTGCCTGGTTGTTGGCACTTGGCTCCCTATTGCAGTGTTCCTAGTGGCTGTCTAAACTATGGACATAGGGCCTTGGAATTCCTTAGCAATAATAATAGCTCACATTTATGTAGACTTCTAGATGGACACACTGCTCTCCACCAAACCAAGTACATTGTCATTCTTAATTTATAGGGAATGAAAGAAAGGCTCAGGAAGATCCAGCAACTTGCCCAGACTCAAACACTAGTAAATAACAGAACTAAGTCTCAAATCTGCATCAATGACGTCTCAGGGGAAAGAAGCAGTATATTATAGTGGGAAGCCCAAAGATTTGAGGCCAGGACACCTTGGTTCTAATACCTTTTATTCCACTCTACCATTTGTGTGACCTTGAGCAAGTCACATTGGCCTTAGTTTCCTATTCTGTGAAGGGAGAGAGAAGTACTACATTATCTCTAAGGTCCCTTCCATGCAATCGACATGCGTTGATTAATTGCCTACTATGCCTAGCTAGGTGGTATAGGGCAGCTTAGTGGCATAGTGGACAGAGTGCCAGGACTGGAGTCAAGAAGTCCTCTTCCTGAGTTTAAATCCAACCTCAGACACATACTGTGTGACCCTGGGCAAGTCACTTAATCCTGTTTGCCTCATCTGTAAAATGAGCTGGAGAAGGAAATGGCAAACCACTCCTGTATCTCTGCCAAAAAAATACCAAATAGGGTCACAAAGAATCGGACACTACTGAATAACAACAGCTATGTGCCAGGCACTGTGCTGAGGCTCTGGGGACACACACACATATATACACACACATACACAGTGCCTCAAAGAGTTTACATTCTTTAGAAGAATACATGTTGAACATATATAAGTATACAGATAAAATATTATATATATACAGACAATTATACATATACATATATATGTATACACACACATTTACCAGACTTGTGATTACATCTGTGTAGAGAGCTTCAAGTAAGCAGTTTCATCTAATCTAACAATGCAGGCTGGCACCTGCTTTCCAACCTATAGTCTTTGAAAGGTGATCTGGGCTAGGGGGAGTTAAATGACTTCCCCAGAGCCTGTAGGCTCTACTGTTTGTTATGCTGACTCTTATACAAAATACACATAAAATACATATGTTAAAGGAAGGGGAGATATTAGCCGCTGGGACAATCAGGAATGGTGGTGCTTGAGCTGTGAAGGAAACTAGAAATTCTAAGATGTGGAATGAGAAGACAGTACATTCCAGACATGAGGGACAGCTGATGCAAAAGTGAGGCGACAGGAGATTGGAGTGCCGTGTTAGAAAGAGAAAAATGGTCCAATGTAACTGGATTGATCATTTATGCGAAAAAGTAAAGGACTGCTCCCTCCCTCAACCCTACCTCCCCTCCCCTTTCCGTCCGCCACCTCCAATCTACCAGAAGAATTTCAATTCCAACCCTGACCTTCTTTCCGGGTCCGAATGGGGTGTTTCCCCTCCCTTCCCCACATACAACCAGACAGTTCAACTGAGTTTTTTTCAGCACCTATACACAGAAATAGTTCTCCCCAGCTCCCACCCTAACCTCCCCCCCACCTCGCCCCCGGCTGTTCTAAAAGCAAATTAACTGGGTAATTTCCTGTAGTTCTCACTTCTCTTTAATCGGGTAGAACTATCCACTGACCGGTTCCCCTGTGTATTTCAAAGCTGGTTACCCAAACTCCTCTCCAAGAAAACGCCCTGAAATGCAGCAGCCTCTGAGCTGTAGCTTCGGAGCGCGCCTGGAGAGATCGCGAAGTCAGTGGTGTCGGGGTTTAGGGCGTCTTAACCACACGGAAGCTCACTCCACACCTCCCATTCCCGACCCCCACCTTTTGGATCTAATGGGGCTGGGAGGGGGGTTGCTTAGAGGCTGGGGGCTGCGCTGGACAGCCGCTCGAGCTCTAAGGCGAATACGATGGCCAATCAGCAGTGAACTAAGGGAGGCTGAGTTAGAACATGCACCCCGAGGTTAGCTTGAGGTGGTAGGCAGTCGCGGGGGGGGGGCGCAGAGGGGGGGAGAGTATAGAGCCCAAAAAAGAATCGGAGTAGAAAGAGGCTGTGCCAAAGTATCCCACGTTCTCCTTCTGGTCCAAGAATCTTCCAGACCCGTACCCCAAGTTCTCCTCCCTCTCTCTCGGCTTTCCATTCTCCCTCCCCAAAAACCTTTGCTCTCCAGTCTTTCCTCTCCCGCGGCTATTTCAGTAGGAGTGAAAGCGGCTGCACCTGTTTTAGATGAATTATGGTAGCGCTGGAAGTTAGTCTCCCCCCTTCTTCCCTCCCTCCCAGCCTGTCTCCCTCCCTTTCTCCCTCTCTCCCTCCCTGGTTTGCTCCCTCCCTCCCCCCTCCCTCCTCCCTCCTCCTCCTCCTCCTCCTCCTCCTCCTCCACCTCCTCCACCTCCTCCACCTCCTCCACCTCCTGCCCCCGCCCCCTCCCTCTCGCAGTCACTCACTCGCAGCCCCTAGCCCGGAGTCCCGAGCCGCCTGCCCCTCTGCACTGGACAGCGCCGCCGGACGGCCCAGGACGGAGCCCCCCCCTCCCGCTCCGAGCCCCGGGAGGGCGCGGCGGAGGCGGCAGCGGAGGCGGGGAGGAGCCGGGGCCGGAACAAGGGCTGGGCCGGGGGCGGGGACGCCGGGGTCCGGAGGAGCCGAGAGGAGCGGAGGACGCGAGAAGGAGAAGAGGCGAGCGAGCGGAGCAGGGAGCAAGGAGCCGGAGCTCAAGCCCAAACCCGATCCCGAGCAGGAGCCGCCCCTCACAGTGCGATGCCCCAGAGGGGTTAGGGCGCCGGGCGCCTGAGCCTAGAGCCAAGAGGGGCTGCCCCGGGGGGAGGGGGAAGCGGCGGAGCCGGAGCCGGAGCCGGAGCCAGAGCAGGAGCAGGAGCAGGAGGCAGCGGCGGCAGGGCCGGGGCAGCGGCCGAAGCGAGAGCCCCATGCCCCGGGCGGGCTGAGGGATCCGAAACCCAGAGTGGAGCCTCGGCCCGGACAGGTACTTGCTGGGGCCCGGGTGGGGGGCAGGAGGTGGGGCGGTGGGGGCCGCGGGGTCCGGGGGGCGGAGTGGGCAGGGAGCAAGAAGCTCGCGCTCGCTCGCTCGCTCACTCACCACTCACTTTGTGTTTGCAAACTGCCGGGAGACGGAACTGGGCCGGGCTTCGTGCTGACTTTTTTTTTTTAATCTTGAGATGGGGTGCTTTGCTGGGCAATGACCACACTGCGCAGAGACCGGCATCCCCTTATCCTAGCACCCCCTTTCCTGCCGCTCCCCCCCCAGACCGAGCCTAGTCCTAGCGTTGTAGAGGGAACAGGTGGGGGCAGCCGGTCAGTGGGGGCGGGGAACCATTGGAGTAGCAACCCCCCATCCCGGGAAAGAGGCTAATTATCCCGCCCCCACCCCATCTCCACCCTGGTAGATCCCCCCCTTAACACCCCCACCACCACCAGGATGCCAAGGCATCAGCCCCGCCTCCTCCAGGGCTGGGTTAGTGGAGTGGGGGGGTGGGAAGCGGACCCCCCTGGAGCCGGGAGTCAGACAAAGACAACTTCCCGGCTGAGACTTTGCTGGACTGAAGGGAGAGTGAAATACAGGGGCCTATTCCGTCCTCCCCCTCCTCCCTAGCCCCCCACCCCACCCGGTCTGTGCCGGACTCTCCCTATAGGGCAGAGCTGTGA
This sequence comes from Vombatus ursinus, assembly GCF_900497805.2. Classification (NCBI taxonomy): domain Eukaryota; kingdom Metazoa; phylum Chordata; class Mammalia; order Diprotodontia; family Vombatidae; genus Vombatus; species Vombatus ursinus. The sequence goes on from NW_020954589.1 coordinate 20,577,505, forward strand.
TGTGGGGTTTGTAATGCAACCTCCAGCCAGGAGCCGCTCAAGTTTCTTTAAGAAAGGGATCTGGTCTTACTAAGTCCAAAACTCAGGAAAAATGGATTCCCATGCATCTATGGATAGTGTACGGTCTTAAGTCGTTCCTCCACCCCCACCCTGTACTCTGAATCAATCTCCTAGTTGGGGCAGAGATGGAAAGGAAAAACTTCCCAAAGACCTGGGAGTCTCCAGTTAGGGAGGTCCCTCTGATGGGTTTGAAGGGAGGGACTGAGCTGTCCAACTGATCCTCTGGCTCCAAACGCCCTTATCCATGATGCCCCCTTACCAGGTTGGTGGAGAGAGGCAAGGGGGGCTTTGCCGGGAGCTAGACCAACGGGGACAGTTGCCAGACCGGAATCCTAGCAGGGAGGAGTATTATGGTGTGTGTGTGGGGGGGGAGAACAAGACAGCCCCCCCCCACCTACCTGTTGCCTTGGGCTACAGCCTCCTGCCTCTCGATTCCAAGTAGTGCCCTCCACTATGAAGTCTTCACGTCTCTTATCCTGTCTCCCTTAAGCCCTATGTCAGAGAAACTAACAGCAAACTTAGGCTTCGCCAGGTCCCGGACTGGGGTGTGAGGATGTTGGGCGTTTGAGAGCGTCCATCCGGGGTCAGGTACCTAACCTACCTAACAAGTGTCTAACAATTCCCCTTCTTCCTATTTCTCAGTCCTCTCTGTACCTCGACCTCTTCCCCGACCCCCGAAAGTTTGTCATTTCGTCCGAAGCGGATTCTGAGCTTCGGGGATGCTCCATCTTCCCATTCCTCTCGTGTGAAGATGAGAGGACCCCCCTGGGACATTGTGAGAGTGAGTGAAATGGGAGGGGGGATGAGGCAGAGAGGGCAAAATGGTGACACCCTCCCCAGCATCTGACCAAAGAAACCCCCTTTCCCCTCCCAGCTCTTTCTCATCTTTTCCCCACCTACATATGACCCCCTTGTCCCCCATTTTCAAACCCATGTCGCCATCGAAAATACTGCGATGTAACCGGGTGCTATCGAAGTGGCTGCCTGCCAGTCCAGCAGCCATAGCTGAACCCGACGAATTTCCCTAACAACTTTCCGCATCTAGAGAGGGGGACCAACTGAGGGGACCCAGTATGGAATGATGGGAAAATAAAGGGAAGAAAAAGGATGAGAGACATCAGGTCTTTCCCCCCTCCCCCCCCCACCCCAGTTGAAGAAGGAGAGAACTGAGATTACTATCCAGAGAGGATTCGAGAAAAATGCTCTTTTGGCCAATGCGGGTTTTTGCCTTATTTAAGGATCATCCTCCAAGTTTTTGATTCCTTCGGTCTGACCAGGCCGATTTTTTTTTTCACCCCGACAAATAAATAAATAAACAAATACATTCCATCTGGGGACAGGCTAAGGCTCCTTTAGCCTGGAGGTGAATCCTTTCCTAGCATTTGTATTTCTGAACCTTCGGAGGAAGACTGAAGTCAGGAATGCTCCTAGCTAGTCCCAAGAGTCAGACTCGGAAACACCACTTTGGGCCACAGCGGCAGGAGCTTTATTTTTATAGAGAAGAGGACTGGGAGTTTCGACCCGGTTCCTCCAGCCAAAGCCAAACCCAGAAAATTGAAACAATTACTCGGGATATTAAGTCACCCGAAGTTCACTTTCATCCTGGGGATTCCGAAGAAATTGTTCCCCATGACCCTGCAGCTCTGCTGGGAGCCCTGGGGCCATACTGAGTCTACACATATTGACTTCTCTGGACTGCAGTGGGGATATCAGAACTTCAGGGGAAGCGCCTGTTAAGTCTTCCAGCTCCAGCTCTTTTCTTGGGTCTCTCTAACTTTCTTCTCCTGCTTGGGGTCAAGCGCCACCCAAAGGCCCGGGATGCAGCGAGTATGGGCAGGCCGAGGTATTGGGATGTGGCTATTCTCGGAGGTTGCAGAAGCCTACTCACCCTGGGTCTTGGCGGAATGTCAGCGCCTACTTCAGCACCCGATGGCCCGCATCTCAACCGTCCTGGCTTTTTGTCCCACAAATACTGCAGGTCTTCTCCTACTCCCTCCACAGAAGGAAGCTGTTTTGAGAGGATGTGAAGGTTTTCGTTGTTTTTAAGTTGAAAAACAAAGTTTTGAAATTTTGCTGCTGCAGGCCAAGAGAATCTTTTGTCACCTTTCAAGAGACACCCCCAGACGCAGAAGGAAGTAAACTCGTTCCCTTGGCAGCTTTTTCTCCTGCGCTGCCTCAGTCCCTTTCTCCCCTCAGTTTCTTGAAAATCTGTCTCTGGATCTCTGTCTTTTTCATCTTCGAACTCACACTCCAGCCCACTGTGGGTCTCGGGTCAGGATGACAATGCAGGTATCTTATTGTTTCCCCTACACACGCTTTCAACCCTCCCCCCATCTTCAAATATATGCACTTTTAGGATTCGGAAAGAAGAGCTTAGTTCAGGAGAGTTCCGCCTTGACAAGTCCCTGCTCCCGTCTTCCTCATGCCCCACCCCACCAGCACTCATTGCCAACCCCCCCCCCCCCAAGTTCCTCCACTGCCTTGAGAAGGGGATGGAGGGGCGGGTGGGAGCGGGGGGGGGGGGCACCTTAGGGAAAAGAGAACAGATAGCACCTTCTTTCCTGGCGTCGACCCCAGGGATTTTTTTTTTAACCAAACGTTTTTTTTTAACTTTTTTTTTTTCAAACGTCCCAGATGTTTATCTCGGGAGCTGAAGGACTGGGGAACCCTTGAGCCCTGCAGGCTGAGAGAGCCTGGCATTGGGAAGGGGAAACGCCCATGGGCGGGAGCCAACTTGCATCCGGGCTGCCTTGCCTCTACTCCCCAACAACCCCCTGCAAAGTTAAAATGGAGCTGGTCATGTCAGTCCTTTCTCCTTCATCCCACCCGCAAAACATTTCAATTCCCCCACGGGTCTCAGGACATTACTGGCCTAGGCTTAAAGAAGTAAGGGCCTTGCTTCAGGTCATACCTGGTGAAGTGTGCACAGTGGAAGAGTAGTCCTTTCACCCTAATACCAACCCCCCCCAAAAAAAGTCCTCTAGGCCGGAGCTGCTTTTGATCCAGAAAGCTCCTCTATGGACTTATGTGAAGCTTCTACCTTATGACTGAGGAGTATGGCAAAATGTATAGGGTATTCTTTTTGTTCAGTGCCAATCCCTATTCGTCTTCTGTTAGGTCCATCGTATTCACTATCTACCCTTAAAAATCTGTAAGCTTGGATGAGAGAGATTTGGGTTGGAGAGGAGGTGAGGTGTTCAAGATTCAGCTCTTCCAAGAGGCCTTCCCAGACTGACTTCACCCTACACATTCCACTTAGGTAAAAGCTCTAATCCTATTTTGGAATTGTGTATGAGTGGAAAGAGCCTGCTGAAATGGGAGCTGTAGGACATTAGTTCGGATCCTGCCTCTCCCATTTATTGCCTGTGTGATCATGAGCAAGCCCCGTTAGGTGGGGGGTGGGGTGAGGCATGGAGTCTACTAGCATCTGACACAATGCTTGACACATAGTAGGTGCTTAATAAATGCTTGCTAATTCATTGATTACAAAGTTCTTTCCAGCTCAGAATCTATTATGATCCTGTGAATTGTTACTCCGATATTTCATTTGTGTGCCTTCTCTCTCTGTCTCTGTCTCTGCCTCTCTTTGTCTCTGTCTCTCTATCTGCCTCTCTCTGTCTCTGTCTCTGTCTCTCTCTCTCTCCACCCCATATTATAAACTCCTACATGGAAAGTACCCTGTCTGTGATGCTCTATCGAGCTGGGCACCAAAGCAGACTTCCAGTCCCAGCTGTGACACTAACTGAATGTGTAACCTTGGGCAAATCAGTTGATCTTTCTGGCCCAGGTTTCTGTACCTGTAGAATACGGACATTCGACAAGATGGCATCCAATATCCCTCCCAGCTCGAATATTTTTGCTTCTGAGTTGTAACATTCTATTTTCTGAGATCCCTTAAATCAGATATTCTACCAACTTTGTTCTAATATTCTGTGTTTCAGGGTTCCCCCCCCACCTCTTCTCCCCTTCAGCTTGACATTCAGTGGTTCTGTGATTCTTCTACACCTCTCATAACCTCTGCAGATTATTATCTAACAGCACATTCTAGGCACATAGCTTCATAAATATAAGTTAAATTCAGGTGGATGAGAGCTACAGTAGGAGTCCAGTTGGTCTAAGACCTTCAGGGCAGGAGGTGACCATGGAAAGAGGAGAAAACAAGGGCTAGTGAGACTTCTGGACACATAAAATTGTGACTATAAGGACTCAAGCTCTTTGTGAGTAGATGAATGGAAGGTGTGTATAGGAGGGATTAGTTAATGGGAATGCAGTTAGTTATCTCCTCCTGTCTGCTTTTACCCTGGATGAAGAGGAGAGTTCTATTGCAAGGATTTGTCAAACAAACTCTCCTCCTCCCTCCCTTCCCCTCTCTTTCTGAAACTTACCTGCCTAAATAGTCAGGTCTTTAAAAGGAGACAGCATCAGCTGGGATCTTGGAAAGTTAGGAGTTGTATGAGGCAATAAAGAAGACTACTTCAAGGAATCTCCACTCTTAGTATTCCTATGTCTTAGTATTTGGGCCTTTTCTCTTGCTATGATGGGTGTGTGCCTTGTGTAATTTCCAGACAATGGGTGGCTGGTTCAGTAATCAAACTTTTGGCCTGGAAAAAAAAAAAGCACTGGACTGTAATGAGAGGATGCAGACTTGAATCCTGGTTCTGCCGTTTACTACATGTGTGACCTTGAGCAAGACACTGGACGTCTCTGGGCTTCACTTTCCCCATCTGGAAAATGGTTTCCTATCTCTCCATAACCATCATCAACTCCTTTACCCTCACACCCCGAATTAAACTACAGTTCCTTCCCCTCCCCGCCCCCCCCCCCCCCCCCCCTCAAAAACCACCCCACACCCCCCCCCCCCCCCCCCCCCCCCCCGCCATTGTAAAAGAGAGACTAAACAAGGTCCAGTTCTCCTCTCCTCTCCTCTCTCTCTTTCCCTGTCCTCTCTCCACTCCATTCCTTTCAGTTCCCTTCTAGGAGCCAGATGGGAATGGTTAGAGGTAGCCAGTGGAGGAAGGTGGAAATCACTATCCCCTTCCCACCACCGCATGCCACCATCTCTCTTCAAAAGGACAGACAGATGCCCGTGTACACAAAAATATCAAATGAGTTTGGCCAATTTGGGATTCTCAGTTTTGCCACACTAGATAAAGGCAGAGAGAGGAAGGAAGAAAAAGAAAGTATGTTTCTTCTGTGTTGGGTACGTTCATCCTCTGAAGAGATGCAAACCTTCAGACTTCAAACCTACCTCCTGACTTCACCTCATCTTGTCCAGAATTAGAGCTCTCTGAGTTCCTGCTGTGATGCTGTCTTAGGGACCCTAAACTATGGGGCTTATGCTGGGCATGGCAGTGGGGTGAGGATACGACCCACATCTGCCTCAGATGTGGATATTTTGGGGTCTCATGTTCTCTTCCTCTTTGCACTGACATAGAATAACTATGCTCCTTGGGGCTAAATTGGGAGTATAAGGGCAATGGGGAGCCTGGGGTGGCCAGAACCAGTAACTGATCGGACCCCTGGATGTCTGGCTACCCAGAGATCACCTCCTCTCCGCCCCCCCCAACTTCCTCCAATCTCCTGGTGCTGCCCAGATGAGGGGAAAGAGTGGGGAATAAAGACAGATCTCTTCTTTCATACTGATGCATAGACTTTGTGTCGGTTCAGACCTCCTGAAGAACTGTAGATGCTCAGGAAGAAGAACTGGGGGAGGGGGACCCACAGAACTATAGGTGAGCCTGGATTCCTTTATTCCTCAGCCACCCAGTGCTCCCTCTTGTCCACTCTGCCCTCCCCTGTGCTGTGGTCCTTTTCCCTTCAGCTCTGTACATTTTCCCTAACTCTCACTCCTTCACTCCTTCCCTCTCTGTCACTCCCTCTCCCTCCAGTGTCTGGCTCCCTGAATGGCTGTGTTCTCCCACCTTCTTATGACAGATCTTTGCTGAGCTCTTGGGCTGTCCCTGCTGGTTCCGCTGTGCTCCCTCCTCAAACTCAGAGGTCCAAGCTGCTGCAGGATATTAGGGGTCTAATCCCAGAGGCCACTTCCTCAAGGGTGTAGGAATCTGTGACTGGCTTCCAGGACCAGGATGGAGAGAGGAGGAATCCAGAGGACTAAATGCCAAATCCTAGAGAACTTTCTCTAACCCTCCCCCCACTTTAATCCCCCTCCTCACTCTTCAGGCCACAGTCTGAACATTCTAACCTCAGACCTCAGTCCTTTTAACCCTGTGTCTTATCCAAGCTCTACCCTGAGGGCCATTGCGTGGAGCCTCCACTCTCTCCACCTTGCCTGGTATCTCACACTTGGGTCAGCCAGATCTCAGTCTCGCCAAAGGTTTTCAGCCTACATATTTCACCACCCCTCTGTTTTACTCCTTGCAGATCTCCCTCCCATTCTGTGTCCTCAGAGGTGGAGGGGGTAGGGGTGTGTTGGGGGAGGGCATGGTGGGGTGGAAGGTGGAAAGGGAAGATAGAGCAGTGGGAAGGATTGTGACAAATTTCTGCCTCTCTATCTAGGACTTGGTTAGAAAAGAGCTTTAGGGGAGGGTTTGTATTTTAAATTCAAATGAAGGGGGGGTGCCTTTGGTGGAACAGTTGGGGCTTGGGTGTAGGCTGCAGGTTCTCTCCACTTCAAAGCATGCCAAAGGTAGAATTAGATGATCTCCTCACTCCCTTCCACCTCTAAATTCTATTATTCCCAAAGTGAGTGGGGGGGGGGAGGGTTGGGGGGTGCCAGTAAGTGGGGGATCTGCAGGATAGGTAAGACAAGACCATTTTCCATTGGCCGAGGAAAGTGAAGGTCCCCAGCTAACCTTAGAGCACCATTGATTTGAAGTTGAAAGGGACCTCAGAGGTCATATAGGCCAACTGCCTCTTTTTTTTTTTTTTTTTTTCAAGATAAGAGAACTGAGGTGGAGAGGTGACGTGATTTGCTTAGTGTCACACAGGTAGAAAATGGCCCAGTCAGGACTGGAACCAAGATCCTTGGGTTGTATAGTCCTACTGTATGCTGCCTGCCATTCCCTTAAAAGATATTTACAAAACAAAATAAAAAGCCAGTATTCCATGCAGGGCACACACAAGGCTAGGAGCCTGGAGGAACACAGAAACAAAGAAAAGCCCTCCAGACCTTAGGGTCTGAGACCTGAGAAGCTCTCCCAGTAAATGGTGATATCTCTCAAGGTGTGATGGTATAGATTTCCCTTTTAGACTCAGACCCTTCTGTAGTGAAATGTAGATTGTTCACACTTTCTGGAGGGGCCTGAGCTGGATTTCTGAGGTGAGTGTGGCAGCTGTAGTGCAGAGAACAATGGGTTTGCCTTGCATCCAGTAAGCCCATGTGAGCCTATGTGAGTAGTTTCACCTTAGTTAGAGTGAGGATCATAGGATTTACAGCTGGAAGCAAATGTAGAACCCTAACTTTTTCACAAAATTGTCAGGAAAATGCTTTATAGACCTTAAATTGCTGTGAATATATGAGTTTTTATTATTGGGGATCCTCAAGGGTCTTCAGCTACTACCCCATTCCTATTTTGTCTGCAGGATGAGCCCTGACAGCTTTTCCCCCCTTTGTTTCCTCCCCAACTATTTCACCTGGTTTTAGTGTTCAGACTGGGGGTGGGTAGACAAAAGGAGATCAGAAAGGGCCTTCTCTCACTTTTTCCTTTCCTTTCTTCTTCTCTGAGTATTTTTGGTAAGGGGCTCCTACCTGGGGGCTCTGGGATGTACTCTTCAGCCTATTGACTTCTATCCTTTAGGGAGCCTTGTTGGACCAGAGAGGCTGCCTGATGTTTCCCAGTACCAGAACAGGTAGCATCATCCCTGAAATGAATCCAACCCCAGAAAGGGGAGTGGGGACATCATGGTTTGCCAGGAGGGTTGGGCAAGGACAGGTTAGGGGAGAAACAGAATGAGCACCCTAACTTGAAGAGGGCATCCAAGTTTTTAATGAGGACTCATTGGTTTGTCACTAAAAGCTGAAGCCTGAAGGCTGAAGCACTCCCAGCAGTGCCAGGAAATACAATCAGGGGGTTTAGAGTTAGAAGAGACTTTGAAGATAGATCTCATTCAAACCCCTCACTTTCTAGAGGAGGAAACTGAAGCCCAGAGAAGAGGAAATGATATGAACAAAGTCACGTGGGCAGCAATTGGTAGGGTCAGGATCTGAACCCAGATTCCCAGATTCTGAATCTCACACCCTCTCCATTGGACCACACTGCTTCTCCCGTGCCCTGGGGCCTGAAATTTATAAGTCTGAGAATGTAACCTCCTTCAGGAATCTGTCTCTCAAAATATCCAGAGAAAAGGCTTCCTAAGTCTCACTCCTCACACTAACCAGCCAAGCCTCTTTGCTCTAGGTAAATGTTTTACTTGGGTGGCAGTATGGTATATTAGAAAGAAGATTCCCTGGATCTGGAGTTAGACGACCTCAATTCAAATCTTTATTTATTATCTGTTTGACCTTGAACAAGTTATTCCTTGGATGTCAGTTATTCCATCTGTAAGATGAGGGGGTTGAATCTACTGATCTGAGGTGTCTAGTGGTTGGTAAGCGCTTGATCTCTCAGAGTTGAAGCTCCTGTAGAACAGGACCTAGGCTCCCATCTTTCTCAGAGTATCTGCCTGGAACTGAGGAAGGAAAAGGAAGGGGGAGGAAAGTAGATGAGGGCTTGTCATGGAGGTTTATCCTTTCAGTCCTTATAAAGAAACCCTTAGGACTAGGGATGCCCTTTATACTGTGGAGAGGCCATTCCTCCCACCCTTCCCCCAATCCATAGGAATCTATACCCCCTTGACCTGTTCACAAGTGATGGAGAATTCGAGGAGGCAATTGGAGACTAGGGAAATAAGGGCTCTGGGTGCTATCTGAGCACACGGTAAAGCATACAAAATGTGCTATACTCCCAAATCAATGTATTCAGGCAGGAGGCAACATGGAGAGAAAAGAACATTTGGTTTTGGAGTTAGAAGGCCTAGGTTTGAATCTCAGCACTGCCATTCATTAACCTGTGTGACTTTGGGCAAGTCACTCACCTTTACACCTCAATGTCTTCATCTGTAAAATGAGAAGGTTGGTCTCATCTCCTAACAGATCTCATAAAACTAAATTAATTGCATTATCTACCTAGAACAAATGCCTTGTAGACCTTTATGCCCTCTGGAAGTGTAGAGTGTATCCCCCAGAACCTACAAACTATGGGAACACACACACACACACACACACACACACACACACACACAAGTACAACAGGCTGCTTTGCCCAAATCACAGCAGGAAATAGCCAGCCTCATCTATTGGCCCATTCTTTCTCCTAGACCACGGCCCTCCTAATTTCTTGAGGAAATAGAGGGGAAGATGGCGCAGGCAGGAGGAAGAGTACTGCTTCTCTGACATGTCTAGAACCCTAACCCCACAGTGTGTCCAATCATAGGCTTCAATTTCTCCCAAGGTGCAGTGTGGGTGGGGGACAATGAGGTCTAGGAGAGAGTAGGACCCCCCCTCCCAATTAAGTAGCTGGAGCCTGATTAGAAAGGGCTGTGCCCCCTCCTCCTCCCTCCCCTTCCACTCTGATTCCCATCGAGGAGATTTCCCTTCATCAGAATCTCACATCCTCGAGAAATTAATTTGATGCCTCTTCTTATCAATTAATTGAATCTCGTTGGGAGAGAGCTCAGTGCGGCGGGGGCGGGAGGGTGGGGGGAGAGCAGCTGGGCCCTTGTTCACTGCCATCTTGTCTCCCCCCACATACATACTCCTCTATGGGACACCAGAGTTCCCCCTCCCTCTGCTCATCTCCTCCCACCCCCACTTCATTTCTCTTTCTCTCTCTTTTAATTTCACTCATCTCCTAAAATAAAACCAACGGAATCAGACTTCCTGATGCCAGCAGCTCCTGCCAGGCTGCTGCAGGGCTGTCCACCTCTCCCACTGCACATCTCTGCCTCTCAGTGTCTCTGCCTCTGCTTTCCCTTCTCACTTGTCCCATGTTTATTTCCCACTTAAATAAATAAATAAAAATCCCTCATCAAAAATCTCTGGCTATCACCGGCTGTGCCCCTGCTTTATGGAGGAACTCAGGTAGCTGCCCCTCGACTCCTGTCCCAACTCCTGACAAGAGAAAGGAGTGGCAGGGAAAGAAGATCCAATATCTCCACCCACGCTCACAAGGTGGGTCACCCCCCACCCCCAAGGAGGCCAACAGAATTGAACCTTTCAGGTCATTCCCAGCCCATTTCTTGGTGAATGGAACAGCTGGAGCTGGAGTGGGGCTGGCCACTGGGATGCAGATAACACCCTGGATCTGGAATTTAGAACTTGTCTCTAGTCCTGTCTCTGGCACAAGCTGTGTGACCTTGGGCAAGTCATTTCCTTTTCTGGCTCTCAGTTCCCTCACTCAATTCAATAATCATTTATTAAGGACCTACTATGTGCCAGACACTGTTCTAGATGCTGGGGATAAAAAACAAAAATAGAAGAGACCTTGGTCTCAGAGAGACCATCTCTAAAATGAGGACAGGACAAACTCTCAGAATGGCCCATAGTCCTCTTTGGTTAAGAATTCGGAGTGAAATGGGCAGGAAAGGTAGATTGGAGACAGATTTTTTGAGGGCCTTTAATGCCAGACCAAGGAATCAGCATTTTTTCCTATCAGCAATAGGGAGCCAGTGAGTATTTTTGAGTAAGGGAATTGTCTGATTTGTGTTTTAGAAAAATTAATTTGGCATCTGTATGAAGGATGGATTAAGGAGAAAGAGATGCAGTGATCATAGGGCCAGAAAGAATAGTATGAGCCTAAGACAAGTGCAGAGTGGTATTTGAGGTTAAAGGAACAAAAGCATTTCTGACTTTATCAGGGGAAGCTGATTTTCAACTCAGAGAATGAAGGCAGAACAACCTGGGTCTCCCCTAACTCCTCTTCTACGGCCCCTGCCCGCCACTCACTTCTACCCAATACCCTTATCTTTATTGCAAAGAGGCCTGGGTAGGGACTGGAGGCTCAGCAAACCTGGTCTGGAATCCAACCGATGGAGTATATACTGAATGGCTCCTATGTGCTTAGTATGGTGCTGGGTGCTAGCCAGAACAAGGAGGTGGTGAGAGATGCCCCGAGATGTCCCTACTCCTCTGGCATTATGCCCAGGGTAGTCTGACAGAATTCTGGGGCCCTGGGAGAGATGGATGCCTAGAGTGGGTCTAGTTCTTAGGGCCACAGCAGGAGAGGCGGAAAGGGGCCCAAGAGCTGGCTGATGTAGAAGAGGAAAAAGAGCCTGTCAGTCCAGTCTATCTGAACTTTTTCCTTAGAACTTTTCAGAGGTGAGGGAGGAAGAGGGAAACTCCTGAAATACAAGGACAGGGGAGCAGTCATCAGATGTGGGTGAAGGTGGCTTTGACTTCTCTGGAAGTTGGTGGAAAATGAGTGGGCGGTGGGGAGAATAAGCCTGGTACTTGAAATCCAGTGCCAATATAGATGCCACACCTAGGCAAGAGCCCTAAATAATATGGATAATGGGACTAGCTTACATTTTTCTGCTACTTATGTGCCTTATCACATTTGAACCTCACAACCCAATAAGATAAGCAGCGAAAGTATTATAGCTCCCATTTTGCAGATGAGGAAACTGAGCCTTGGAGAGGCCTTGGCCATACAGATAGTATGAAAACACTAGGACTCAGGCCTTCTGACCCCTGGGACTTTCCCCTGGGTCATCCAACTTTCTTTTCCTTAGAAAAGGAACTTTCCTTAGAGAAAGAGGAATTAGGTGAGAAGATGTTAACCAAGGCCTGATGGGTGGACAGCCTAATATGACAAGATAGACCCCCTCCCCGGTGAGCTGCAGCTGTCCACTGCCTAGTGCCCATCTGGAGTTCCCTGGTGCTATCCTTCCTTTCAGGAACCAGACTTCAAAACTACACCTGTGATCCTGAACTAAGCTTCTCCTACCACTTTGCAATAGGGCACCCCCAAAATCAGCCCCCACATAAGACATCACTATTTTATTAGCGGTCTCTGATTAACCAAACTTGGCATTCGCCTTCTCCTGCCCTCATCTTTCCTGGCTCCGAATCAATGGCTTTGATATGCTAATTAGGGAGTAATTTAATTTCAAAAGGCCGCAATTAACAAGGGTGTTGTGGACATGCTGTAGTTAAGCGGAGTAATCTAATTTGCATTAGTAACAAGCAGGGACTAATTAGAAGCTTAATTAGACACTTAGACGGCTCTTGTGTTTACTTTCTTAATGAGATGGAGTGGGGTCTTTTTTTCCCCCTTTTTCTTTCTTCTCTCTCTCTCTCTCTTTTTTTTTTGTTAATTCTTCTTTTCTAGATGAAGGCAGGAAATGAGTAGTGAAGGGGGAGCTACCCTGCTAAGGTCTGGCGAGTGTCTGGGATGTGGCCTGCATGGCGTGTGCCAAGGGTGGTGTGTGTTTGTGTCCCTCAATATGTGGGGAAGTGAGGAGGGCTAGCCACTAGTTGGAAGAAGCCAGAAACAACTGATCAGATGAAGAGAGGTGAGAAAAAGAAAGGGAAGATACTAGGAGAAATTCCAAAAAGACATTCTTGCAAGGGGCTCCCCACCATCCCTGAAGTAGAATACACAATGGTAACACTGGTCTGGGTGAATCAGAGCATGGAGGGCTGGGGAGGGCACAGGGAAGGAGAGATGTAAGATTCTTCAAGTTAGGGTGTTCCTTGAGAGGTGACACCACAGCTAAGTGACTGGCATCTAGACTGGTCTACACCTTGCACATTCCTTCATTCCCACAGTCTACATTTCCTCTTCCTCCCTCTCTTGACTCCATTTAACTCTTAACCAGCCCTTTCGGAACTCAAGTCCAGGCTCATATACTGAGTGTTTCCTGACCTCTCTGGTCCACAATGATCTCTCCATCCTCTGAATTCCAGTCTAATATAATAATACAACACAAGGAATATTTACCTGCCTGCTCTGAGCTTGGCCATCCCCTAAACGCTAAAGGAAATTCACATTTAGATGAGACCTGGTTCCTGCCCTCAGGGAGCTCACATTCCAGTACGGGGCTGAAACCCTAAGAAATGGCTACATAATAGCATTTGAGGAGCACCAGAGCATTATCAAACAAATCATTTTGTGGACTCCGAAGGGGAGGAGGAGAAAGTCAGTCAATAAGCATTTATTAAACACCTATTATGTGCCAAGCACTGTGCTAAGTGCTGAGGATACAAAGAATGGCAAAAGACAGTCCCTCAGCGAGTTCACAATCTGAAGTGATTACTTCATTAGTAATTAGTAATGAGGGGATCCTGGAGAGCTTATTGGAGGAGGTAGCATGTGAGCTGGGTTTTAAAGGATGGGGTAGCATTGATTGACTACCTGTGCCAATAGGGGTAATGGAAAGAGCACCAGACTGGGAAACTGCAGACCTGGATCTTAGTCCCTACTCTTCCACTATATTTCTTTAGACAACTCATTTCACTTGTCTGTATCTCAGCATCTACATCTGAAAATGAGGAGGCTGGTCTAGATAATGTCTAGGATGGATTCCAACCCAGACATTCTAGGATTTTGTATATATGGTTCAGCTAGCATGTACTGCTAGCTATCCTTACCTGTGTATATGTCTTGACTCTCCAACTAAACTGTGAAGTTTTTTTTTTGAGGGGCAGAGGGGGTCAAGAGACACTTCTCTGTACCCCTACCTAACTCCTTCTGAAGTGCTGTGTACATATTGGGTGCTCGGGAAATACCTTTTGATTGAGTAATTTGAGAATCAGAGACTGTAATCTTTTTATTTCTCCCCTTTCTGCTATGGCAGTCAGCTCCATCCATGACTCTGGCCCCCCACAGATACCAGATCCCTTCCTAAACTCATCTCCTGATGAGTTCAGCCTAAAAAGAAGTCCTTGGAGCTATGGTGTGACCTACTTCTTCAGATAGACCCTCCTCCAAGCACATCCCATCATTCCAAGGGCCACTGTTCCCTCAAAGGAGTAGAGGTGCATTGGGATCCAGAGAGCCCTTTCAGCAGTCAGGGAGGAATGTCTAAGACTTAATAAGTTTTCTCTCTCTAGAATTTCCACAGGATCAAGAGAGGAGTCTGGGATGGAAGTTGCAGCACGACAGGCTTATGCTCAGATACCTGGAATAAGCTTTCACTTCTAATCCATGGTGTATAGTATCCCTCCCAGGCCTTAAATCTAAGTTCAAAGTCAGCCATCTCTAACAAGTCTCTGATTCCCTGCCCATTCTCTACCTAGCTCCCACAAATCTCTCTCCTACACTCTTCTTCCTCAACCTACTTTTATAATTTGATCATTACAGGTCGCCATTGATGACATGATTTTCCAGGCTCTCTTATTATACAATAAACTTCTGCAATGTAGGAGCTACTGAATCAATTTTTACCACATGTGGCCCTGTGCAGGTAACACAGGAGGCTTGAATATTTATAAACTGTGTGATTTTGGACAAATCACCACCTCTCTAGACCTCACTGTGTCTCTCTTTAAAAAAAGGATAATAATACCTGCTCTGCCAACCTCATAGGGTTGCTCATAGAATCATAGGTTTAAAGTTAGATTGGACCTTAGAGGTCATCTGGTCTAACACTCTCATTTTACAGATAAGGAAATGGAACCTGAAATGCTCATGTAAGGCTCAAATGAGATAGCAGATATAAGAACAGTCGGAAAAGTTTAAAAATGCTAGATACAAATGCAGGGGGGTTATTACTATTTTGGGGAAAGAGCATGGTGCATAGAGACGAATGGCAGGTCTAGAACTAGAAGACCTGGTTTGGAATCCCAGCTCTGCCATTTAGTACCTATGTGATAATGGACAAGTTCTTTAACCCTTCCAAGCCTTGCTTTTCTTGTCCATAAAATGAGGAGGTTGTACCAGATGACCTCTGAGGTCCCTTATGATTCTAAATCTATGATGCTGTGTTCATTGTGGGATCAGTCAAGCTTTGACAGACTGACTGGTCCCCAAGGAGAAGTAAGGGTCTCCGGTGTTGAGTGCATTATGAGAGGGACAAGGGGAAGGCTCAGAGTGACAATTGAATAAGCACAGACAGAGGCAAAGCAGCTCTCATTCCAACCAACATAATCATTTGCTTTAGCTTCTCAAACAGGAAAAGAGAGAGGAGCAAAGCAAAGATGAGGGAGATTTCTTAGCATGCCTATCGCTGGCATTTGAGGCCCCAGGGACTGTCAGGTTGAATCTCAGGGGCACTAGAGCCTCATGCAATGAGAGTGAAGGTCATACTCCTCTTTTGGGGAAACTGCAAGTTCGAAAGAGGTTACCAGCATAAACAAATGTGGGGAGGGGAGTATGGATTCTCTTAGTTTGGGAGCTTGAGAAGAGCTATGGCTCTTTCTTCTTCATTCCCCCATACACTTAATCTGACTCCCTTGTTTGATTTATCTTCTTGTTTCCCTGGATTTTACAAAGGGGTATGTAAAGGCCAATAAGAGCTGCTCTTAAGTGGACCCTGCAATCTAAGACACACACCCCATCTCCATCCCTGATGCCATTTCCATTTCTTAGCAGCTCCCAAAGACCTTGGCCCAGCCTTCCCCTTCTGAAGCCCTCAAGCTTAGCCCCTTCTGTACTGAATGTTCACCAGATAATAGCTAGTTTCCAAGGCACCAAAGACTAGGTGCTGGGGAGGAGAAGGAGAAGAGGAAAAATGGTACAAAAGGAAATTCCTCCAGGGCCCTTGTGTGTCTGAACCAGAGCAGGGTTGTAAGGACAGCTAGCTCTCAAAGGACCTCATTCCCCCTATCTCCACCCTCCAGTGTCTGTTGAGGTATACTGGGTGAAGTATCAGTATGTTTAACCCCTCAGAAAGAGTACTTGTTGGAAGGTCGGTCAGGAGACTCTGGTTCAACATCTCTTAGCCTGTGGTTTTGGCATCTACTAGCAATGTAACTTTAGGCAAGTCATTTAATTCCTCATTTGTAAAATGGACTAAGCACCTACCTCACAGGATTGTGAGAAGAAGGTTCCTCAATACATGATATGATAGAAAGAGTATTGAAATTGTAGTCATAGGACCTGGGTTCAGATCCAGACTCTGCCACTTACTACCAGAATGACCTTGGGCAAGTCACTCCCTAGGCCTCAGTTGCCCCATCTATAAAATGAAGAGGATGGACAAATAGCCTCTGAGGCCAGCTCTAGATCTGTGATCCTAAGAGCTCTTTGTAAACTGTCAATCAATCAACAAGCATTTATTAAGCAATTACAGTGTGCCATGCACTGTGCTAGGGTGTTGTGTGTTTTCATATTCGTTTCTCCTGGTTCCTACTTTTACCTGGGGGTGGGTGGGACTTAGAGTAGAGGTGTAGCTTGTAAACAGGAAACTCAAAATATAAACTGATATGTGCTCTAGCCCCATCACAAAGGGCTCTAACCCCGCCCTCCCAGGAGTCCTTTAAGGAAAGTGCTTTATATATATTATCTCTGAGCCTCTCAGTAGCCATGTAAGGTGGGTACTATGGATATAT